>NC_135810.1:101240092-101556038 GCF_964213995.1 Mustelus asterias | reverse complement strand
ATGAGGCACTCTGCGAAGCACAGTCATTAAACTAAGTGCACCCTAAAAACGGGCGGGAAATTCTCCCATTTTCCCGCCAGTTAGGCATTTTGGGTTTTTTTTGTGAGAATCCTGACCTACATCTTTTTAAAGCACTACTTAGTCGGAGAATTGAATAAACAAAAGTAATCCAATATTGGTGTAATTAATTTTAATCATCAGAAAATGTCAAGCATTGCAAATCAGAACTACCGACTTCCACACCAGACCCTCTGGTCCAGTGATAAAGCAAGGCTCAGTTATCACAATGCTCTATGGTGACACTAAACAAATCAAAAACATTACTAGCCATGTTGATTTACAAACTTGGATTTGTTAATCATTGAAAAAGTGCAAATTTTGACTTGCACTGAATAAAGTATACAGTGGTATAGATTTCAAGCAGGAATTGTTTTAGAAAAGCTACAGTAAATAGGGAATTTCCTCTAGGTCCAGGAAATATTATATCCCTTTTAAAGGCACCATATCGCCATATATAAATACCAGAGCAACATCACAGGCAAAGATCATTTAACATGTATTTAATTTACTCAGTTGAATTCTATCTATCTGTCAGTCTGTTTTCCTGCACAATCCTTGTAAGAATTTACCATACCCCACAATTTGGTGTCATTTATAAATTTAATATTGTTCAACAATTTTCAAATCCGGTTCATTTAGAAATAAGAGAAAGTCAGTTCATTGCATCTTTTAAGTCTGAGAAACTTCCTTTTGTTTCTATTTTTTTTCCTCCATCGCTCTATCATGTGGTGCCATTCACCTTGATTCAAATGCCATAATCTTGGTCATAATCTCTAAAATAGCAGCTTATCAAGTTCAGGTTGTACTCCATAGCTAACATTTTTCTAGCAAAGCATAATATTTCATTCGGATGCAAGATGATTATTTAAATAAGATTCAAATGATTCTGAAGGTAAGAGAAGAAGTCACCATTGTTCCCACCAAGCTACTCACATATGCGGCCAAATAGCAGCTTGGAAGGTACTGCACAGGCCCTATCCCTTGGTAAACAGCATGTGTATAAAGCTGCACTAACACATCAAAAGGGCACATGCACTGAAAAGGCTAATTGCGCACAACAACATTTTATGGGTCCACTGGTAATGACCATTTTGACAAGAATCCTTCTGAGGAGTACATAATGGTCTACTGACAAACATTTTCAGACCGGAATGATATTTTGTCTAGAATAAGTTTGAATGCTTAATATTAAGCACCGAAAATTTCAAAAACACATTGATCCCAGAGAAAAGTAATTTGCAAAATGCTGTTAATCACAGTTGAATAGCATAAACTGTATTAACTAATATCTTCGAGCATGGAAGCTCAACAGATATTTTGTAATTATCTTCTTCAATCAATGTATACCTTCGTAAAGAACTTAAACTAATGAGATGGATACAGTATTAACTGTACATGACCTGTTACTTCCAATTGCTCTATTACATCCTGGTGTGATAGATTGTTAATTTTTTCCCTGTGACACCACAGATACTCTCAATCTCAGCAATGATATTTGAACAAAATACATATAAACAAAAAGGAAACTAGGAGCATCTTACATCCCAAGTCAATTTGTGCTACTTTACAATTCCACTAGAGGAGCCACAGGGCAGGGGAACTGGAATTTTAAATCACTTATAAAAAGGGGGGAGGGGAATATTTAATATTATATTAATCTAGTTTAAAAGGCTTATTTTAAACAACCGAGTTCTCCCTGGCCTACACTATAATAATTTTTTAAAACTGCACTCACATAGCACTTTCACGACCACCAGAAGTCTCAAAGCACTTACAGCCAATGAAGTACTTTAAGTGAGTCACAGTGATAATGTAGGAAACATGGCAGCCAATTTGCACAACAGCAAACTCTCACAAAGAGCAATATGATAATGACCAGATAATCTGCTCTTAAAATGTTGATCGAGGGATAAATACTGGCCAGGAAACCATTGATAGCCTCCTCTGCTCTTTTTCAAAATAGTGCCATGGGATCTTTCACATCCACTGAACAGGCTGGCAGGGCCTGTTTGACATCTCATCCAAGAGACCTTAGACGGTGTAGGAGTGTTAGCCTTAATCTTTGTGCTCAAGTCATGGAATGGCACTTGAACCCGGAACCTTATGGTTCATGTGATGAGAGTGCTAACAACAATACATTGAATGTATTCAAGAGGCGGTTGGATATAGCATTGGGGCGAATGGGATCAAAGGTTCTGGGGAAATGCAGAATTAGGCTATTGAGTTGGATGATCAGCCATGATTGTAATGAATGCCAGAGCAGACTTGAAGGGCCAAATGGCCTCCTCCTGCTCCTATCTTCTATGTAACTAAGTCACAGCTGACATTCTAATGTTAATAATAATGCTCAACACGTTAATTTAGATTCAACTTGATTATACTGTGTACCAGTACTGCAACAGAATTATTTTTGCATTTTAAATAAAGTGTGTTTTGTTATGCACTCACCTGAATAGGAGTACACAAAATAAAGAATACCAGATTAAGAATTGATAAACCTGGGATAATGTTTCGTTGAAGAGGCATGGAGCCACTGTGCTTGTTATCCATCACCATCATGTATATCATTAGTCCAAGGACAGGGATGCCAAAAATAAGGCTGAACAAGAAGGACCTCTTCCACCTAACACAGAGAGAAAAATAAAAACATAAATGTTTCATAATAAACCAACGTTTTCTATTTCCATTAAAAATATCAATAGGCTTACTGTTTTATTTCCTCTTTATGGTCCAGATTATGCATTGCTGTATCTCTTTTTGCTAAAGAAGCGTGATAGCCAAGATCCTATAATGGAAATTAAACTTAATAAATAAAAATCTTAAGTGAAATCAATGGCAGAAACAGAAAAGGTTTATCTATCACTACATATTTTCCACAAGAGATTAATTTTAACCTATGAATAATAACATAGACTTTCATTTATTATAATATACCCAGTGTGGTAAGATATTAATTTCCCCTTGTAATTCCTCATGAAAAATAATATTCCATTAGAAAAGAAGCTACTTATGCTTTTAAGATGCTACAAATGAATAGAGTGGTGAGAAAGCAATTAAAATTTAAGTGCAGACATTACTAATAATGATGAAAAAAATCTAAGAATGAGAAAGCGAGGTTGAATGGAATGGGGAAAGCTAAGGAGGATATGCAGGGAAAAAACAAAACCACATCTAAAAAAGGGTAAAATTTTGCATAGGTATATTAGCATAAAGAAGACTACTAAAAAAAATGAGGTGGATTCATAGCCAAGGTATCCGATAACAACTTTAAGAAAAACTAAAGGGAAGGATATCAGAAAGGAGATGAATCTCAAAGTGGCAAAGTATGAAATGAGCAGTATTACAAGGATAAATGGAATATATCAAATAAGTTAGCTAGCTGCAGAGAAAGCTGACAAAAAAACACTGGAGATAGGTGGAATTGCGCAGGAAAGCAAATAGGAAATAAATGTGCACGAACGGGAGGGAGAGTTGAAACATTAAAGTACAGAGAGAACTTGTGATCAGAACAGACATCTTTGGCAAAATGATCACTTAATACGTCTTTGTTCAGCCCAGTGTACAGAACATAGCATGAGCAATGAATACAAGATACTAAATTGCTACCTCACACGGAAGGAATGTTTGATTTGATTTATTATTGTCACATGTATTGGGATACAGTGAAAAGTATTGTTTCTTGCATGCTATACAGACAAAACATACCATTCATAGAGTACATAGGGGAGAAGGAAAGGAGAGAGTGAAGAATATAGTGTTACAGTCATAGCTAGAGTGTAGAGAAAGATCAGCTTAATATATGGTAGATCCATTCAAAATTCTGATGGCAACAGGGAAGAAGCTTTTTCCCAATGGATGAAAGTGGAAGAGAGTATGTCCGGAGTGCACGGGGTCTTTGATTATGCTGGCTGCTTTTCCAAGGCAAGTGCAGACAGAGTCAATGGATGGGAGGCAAGTGTAGACAGAGTCAATGGATGGGAGGCTGGTTTGCATGATGGACTGAGTTACATTCACAACCCTTTGTAGTTTCTTGTCGTCTTGGTCAAACCAGGAGCCATATCAAGTTGCGTTACCTGGAAAGGATGCTTTCTATAATACATCTATAAAAACTGGAGAGAGTTGTAGTGGACATGCCAAATTTCCTTATGCCTCCAAGAATGGTTGAACATAGATAATGGTGTGGGAGAAATTGCATCCACTGCGGTTAATAAAGACTTGCATTTATATAATGCCTTTCACTATCTCGGGGCCCCTGACACTTTACAACCAATTTAGTACTTTAAGAGTAGTCGCTATTACAGGAAACAGAAGTCAATTAGCACCTAGAAAGTTTCCTTAAACAGCAATGTGATAGTGATTAGATAATCAGTTTTAGCGTGATGCTGACTAAGATAATAAATATTAGTCAGGAAACCCAGAGAATTCCATAGTACCATGGAATCTTTTACATCCAACTGAGAGAGCAGACAGTGGGCCAGTCTAATATTTAATCCAAAAGATTGCTCTTCAGGAACATTAGCCTAGGGTCTGTGAAACCTCCAGAGTGGGATTCAACCCACAATCTTATGACTCAGAGACGAGAGAACTACGAACTGAGTCATGACTGACATGAGAGTTATTAACAAAAAGGGCACCAAAGGAAAGCCAGCTGAAAGTGGAATTGACAGAAGAATGAAGAAAGATGACCTGGGGGTTGGGCGGATGGGTGGAAAGACAACATTTTGCCTCCAGAAACTGAAGAGGGGTTGGTGTTCTCAGCAGTAGGATCACTTTGTAGTTTGGTGATACACTAAATGCAAAGGTTATGGGGAGGGAAGGTGAGACCAAATGCGACATTGTCAATAATGTGAAAAGAACGAACGGGGTGAGAGTAGTCTGTTCTAATTATGGCTTAATTGCAGCTCAGTGCATTCCATTTTATCCCACAAGTTCAGACAAAGTTAAAGTAATGAGCTTTACAGATTCAGAAAGACGATCAAAAAAATAATTGAAGGTTTAATTTTTTTTTTAAAGTCACTAAAAAAGAATCATGCGATTACTTACAGCTACTCAGGATTGACCATATCTTGCACCATCAATCTTGTAATCATTTAACCTCTTTCATCCTATCAGTTTCCCTTTTGTTCATTTCACCTTATCAGTATCTATACTCAGTTAAAACCTATCATAACTCTTGACATTTTTTCAATTCTGATGAAAAGTCATCAGGCATGATCTTACTGCCATTCACGCCATGCTCCCACTGCAGCAAAGTTGGAGAATTTGGCGCCAAGCCAAATCTCCGTTCACTGCAGCAGAATGGGAAAATCCCGCCAACGTGAATAGCTGGAAAATTCCGCCCATTGTTTTTTTTAAAAAAATCAACAGATGCTGTCTGATCTATGGAGTATTTCCATCATTATCTGCTTTTATTTCAGATTTCCAGCAGCTGCTGCGTTTCCCTTTTCAACATACCTCTATCATTTTGATGACATCACGTGGGCCCAGTAATTCTGGATCCAATTTAATGTGCGCTTTGTTGGTGGCAAGGGCTACCGATACATACAAGATGCCATTGATTCTCATTAACTTTGATTCAATATTGTGAACGCAAGAGGCACAAGTCATTCCCGTAATCTATAGAAACAAAATGATGTTGTGAGACAATCTTCGTATGAGAAAGACAATACTTGATAATTACACATTCAGGACTGAAGCACAGGAACCAAATCATTAAAATAATCAGTCAAGAGCTGGAAAGAATCTCAGCACAATCTCCAACTATCTTCTATCTCTTTAATACGAATGAAGGCACTGCTGTTGACACCTCATTCTGACAGCACATGCAATGTTTCTTGTCATTTTTTGGAGTTAACCTTGGCCAAAAATCCCATTAATGTTTGCAGATGGAGTTTTATTCCTATGCACACAGTTTGAACACTCTGGCATCTCCTTCAAAAGGATTGCTCCAGCTCACAATATGTCACTTCAATTCAACCATTAAACAAAATTTTAAAAAGGTGCAGTAATATGAATTATAAATAACTTACCTATAAAAGCATTTTGTTTCATAATAGGGTTACCATTCTCAACTGTTTAGCATTACAAATGTTCCAATAATAAAATGACTGACTCCCTTCAATATTACATGGCAATAAAATCCTGTGCCTACCCACTACGATCAGTAGTTGCAACATTGGTTTTAAGCTAAAAAAAAAGCAAGTTGATTTTTTTTTTGTGTGGTATCGCACCACAAAGAGAATAGCCATGGTTCAGGATACTTGCTCGGTGTGGACAAACCTCAGGTGCTGATGTTATACAGCCAGAACTCCTCTAGCATGGGAAACTAGAACTTCCACAACATCAGCACAAACTTCCCGTTCTCTGCTGGAGGGAGGAAGGCAGTGCTCCAGGATGTGCATAAAGCAAAAATTGTGAACTTGTAGAAAAACAAGGGTGACTGCAGAAATTGCAACAACTATCAAAGCAGCTCCCATGCTGAGTAAAGTGAGAAAAACATTTGTACCTGTGTTGCATCTGTCAGACACAGATCCTGGCTGAATGCATCTACCCTGAATTCCAATATAGCTGCAGAACTAGAAGATATACAATTGACATGATCAGTCCACCAGCTACAAGAGAAACACCATTAACAAAGGAGATGCTACATATTGCCTTCAATCATGTGAGCGAAGAGAGTTTATTTAAACTGCCAGAGAAAATTGGCTGCTCATTGAAGCTGCTCAATCTGATCTCTTTTCACAATATGACCAGTAAGGGCAGCTATGATTGAGCCCTTTGAGATCTGGGACGAGATTCTCTGGCCTCCCAGTCATGTGTTGCCCGCCGACGGGCGGCCCAAGTTAAGTTTATTTATTGGTGTCACATGTAGGCTTACAGTAACACTGCAATGAAGTTACTGTGAAAATTCCCTCGTCGCCACACGCCAGCCAGTGCCTGTTCGGGTACACCGAGGGAGAATTTAGCATGGCCAATGCAACTAACCAGTACGTCTTTCAGACTGTGGGGGGAAACTGGAGCACCCAGAGGAAACCCAATGCAGACACAGGGAGAACATGCTGACTCAGCACATACAGTGACTCAAGCCAGGAATCGAACCCAGGACTCTGGCGGTGTGAGGCAGCAGTGCTGAGCACTGTGACACCATGGCGCGTTGCTTGCTAGTGGCAGGATTCTCCGATCCCACCGCTATCAACGGGAATTCCCACTGACGCCACCCCATGCCAGTGGGAAACTGCGGGCAGGGGTGCGCTGCCAGCTGGACCAGAGAATCCCGCCGGCGTGAATGGCTGGAGAATTCTGGCCCTGCAGTGGGACCAATTGTTCTGGTAGCAACGCTTTCTTTGCTCTGTCATATGCCTTCAGGCCATCCACTGAAATACCGGAACTGATGGAAAGCTATTCAACCTTGCTCGCCTGAGATCCAAAGACAAAGATGCTCCTCATCAGAAAGTTGCGCAATGTTGATAATACCGCGCCAGCATTCCATACCAAGCAGCACCATCAGCAACAAATGAACAAACTCTCTCATGATTGTAATGAGTTTGGTTTGACGAATAGCATCAGGAAGATAAATATCATAGACCAGGATGTTGCCATAATACCATTCGTTGGAAATGTAACGCTGGAGGTTGTTGATAATTTCATTTATCTAGGCCCCATAATCACCAGCAATCTGTCACTTGATACTGAAATCAATGCATAAATTACAAAAACTGCAGCTGTTATGTTCATAAAATTGTGGAACAATAGTAATTGGACTGAGCACACCAAACAACAAGTCTACCAAGTCTGCATCCTCAGTGCACTCCTATACAACAGTGAGACCTGGACAATGTCTGCTATGGTGTGGAGATGCCAGCGTTGGACTGGGGTAAATACAGCAAGAAGTCTCACAACACCAGGTTAAAGTCCAACAGGTTTATTTGGTAGCACAAGCCACTAGCTTTCAGAGCGCTGCTCCTTCATCAAGTAAGTGGGAGTTCTGTTCACAAACAGGGCATACAAAGACACAAACTCAATTTACAAAATAATGGTTGGAATGTGAGTCTTTACAGGTAATCAAGTCTTAAAGGTACAGACAATGTGAGTGGAGAGAGCGTTAAGCACAGGTTAAAGAGATGTGAATTGTCTCCAGCCGGGACAGTTAGTGAGATTTTGCAAGCCCAGACAAGTCGTTGGGGTTACAGATAGTGTGACATGAAACCAAGATCCCAAATGAGGCCTCATGTGTGCGGAACTTGGCTATCAGTCTCTGCTCAGCGACTCTGCGTTGTCGTGTGTCATGAAGGCCGCCTTGGAAAACGCTTACCCGAAGATCAGAGGCTGAATGCCTGTGATTGCTGAAGTGTTCCCCAACAGGAAGAGAATATTTTTGCCTGGTGATTGTCGAGCGGTGTTCATTCATCCATTGTCGCAGCGTCTGCATGGTCCCCACGACTTGCCTGGGCTTGCAAAATCTCACTAACTGTCCTGGCTGTAGACAATACACACCTCTTTAACCTGTGTTTAACCCTCCACTCACATTGTCTGTACCTTTAAGACTTGATTACCTGTAAAGACTCGCATTCCAACCATTATTTTGTAAATTGAGTTTGTGTCTTTATATGCCCTGTTTGTGAACAGAACTCCCACTTACTTGATGAAGGAGCAGCCCTCCAAAAGCTAGTGGCTTGTGCTACCAAATAAACCTGTTGGACTTTAACCTGGTGTTGTGAGACTTCTTACAATATCTGCTAAGCAGGAGAAAAGGCTGAAAGGTTTCCACCTTCACTGTCACAGACATATCCTCAATGTCTTTTGGCAGCACAAATGTCACCAACTTAGAGTGCACTAATTCTTTCAGTATGCACTCACTGCTAAGCCAATCACATCTGTGCTGGCTCGGCCATGTTTATCAGATGCATGATGGTCATATATTCAAAGAGGCTTTCAAAGTGAACTGGCTGCTGGATCACAACCTCTGGACATCCATACTTCCACTACGAGGACACCTTCAGGCGAGGTATGAAGATGGTGGATATTGACACTGACAACTGGAGACAGTTATCAACAGCTATCATTTCTGGAGGTTGACTATTTGGAAGGGCACTGGAAGAGAGGAGCAGAGACAAAAAGCTCAGCTGCCCAAGAAGGGGGCCCAGAGAAAACAAATGCTAACAAATCATGTACCCTTCATTCCATTGTAGCAAATGTAGCAGAGACTGCCATGTCAGAGTGGGGCTCCTGAGCCTCACCTGGTGATACTTAGAGTTGACCACAGTGGTGCAAACTGATATCGAACAAGATAGAAGACTGCCACCACTGCTCAGAGTAATTGAAAATAGTTCATAGCATGAAATATACTTACAATAAGCTCAAAGTCTCCAGCTGAAGAAACATCACCTTCCATAACAGTAGCTCCAAAACCTAAATCCTGGATCAATTCTGCAATGTCAGTGGGCTGGATGACGTCTGGATTATATTTGACTTCTGCCTTACCTGCCATGAGTGCGACCAGAACCGAATATATACCTAAAAAGCAGAGATACATTTGGAATATTATTCTGCAATTTGTAGAAATACAGTTGGAAAATAAAACAAACCAAAAAAGTCTGGCAAGCTATTTATATTCATGAAATTAACATATGACTTATGTAAAAAAAGTCTATGAAATAAATTCCTTTAATTGTTAAGATGTACATTTGAATCCAGGTCATGATTACTGGTGTCATGCCAAAAAGACACAAGACAAAAATATATATATACACGTGTATTACATCCTGGCTACATTATAATTTTTTTTTAAATATAAAGGACTTTGGGTGCAATCTTACCGACCGTTCAGGCCCTGCTATCATTGCAGCGAAGGCGGAGAATTTGGCACCCAACCAAACCTCCGTTCACTGCAGCGGTAGCGGAAAATCCTGCCAGCGTGAACGGCCGTAAAATTACCACCAAAGGCTTTATACTGACTGAAGCCATGCCTGGCTACGAATCATACAAAGTGAATTTCTAGCCTTCAGAAAACCACAGCTCTAAAGAGGCAACTAATACCCCCTCCCCTACCACACATGACCGCAGAGATCAAATTCCAAGGAAATGCACACAGGCACTTTAGATTTCTAAAGCAGGCTCAATAGAGACAATCTGTCTATAAGGATAAAGGACTTGGAAACCTCAGGTAAACTCATTCATGGATGAAAATTAGTCGTCTCAGGAACCTACATCTTCTGTTCAAACCCAAGGGGAAGAAGTGGAAGTTATTGCACATGACTCACCCAGCCTGCTAGAACGTGTAATATTGTCTTGTGAAATTAGAGGAGGCAGTCTTAGAGCTCTGCCTACTCAGGTTTAAATTGCCCTGCTTTCCCCTACACGGTTTCTACTGGAATAGCTGAACTTTTGTACGAGTGCCGACTACAAGACTAATTCATCTCTATGTGCTTCTCCCATCATGGAAGTCAGTGCCACTGGAAAAGTGAATTACCCCACATAGCTTAAGCCTGCTAACCTCTCTGAAGGAATTCAGTGGTAGATTTTTGATTCTGGACTCACGTAAAAGAAAAGCTCTTATTTTGTCTTTGGTCTTTGCCCTGTGGCTCTTTCTTTCCCCAAGTTTGTTTACGGCATCATGATCGGCACAGGCTTGGAGGGCCAAAGGGCCTGTTCCTATGCTGTACTTTTCTTTATTATCCCACGTTTATTGTGTGAATGTACCAGGGATTACGTAGTGATACGCCCTCCCTGAGTTTTGAACGTATGAGAAATAAACTAACCCTATCTAGTTTGCAGTGGGCTTATTAATAGAGGATTGGATTACTCCAAAACTATGGGGTTGGGGAAAATACACCACCATTTCTAAAGGGGAAAATTAAAAAACACCTTTGCGTTTACAGACAGGTTGTGAGGGGAGAAATCAGGGCTGTTTTGAATTAAACCACCTCTGGTCCATAACATTGGGCTAGAGGCTTGCTCACAGTTGTTGGTTCTAAGTGAATGAGGTGGATCTTGACTTTGTGCAATATGGTAAAACAGATCATAGCAAATTAGCAACCTGCTTCACATGACACCTGATTCTTGTTCCCATTGCCTTCAATAAATGGACGAGTACAGGTACAGAGTAGAAGTGGCCTACAACCCATATAGACAGATCACAACTGAGAGTGTTACAAGAATATCTGGCGTAGTAAATGGAAAAAGTATTTTCTATAAGCCTTTCTTTCACTGCAGCAATCCTCTGCTGTTTCTCCAGTAATGGAGAGGGTGCAGAAAACCTAGACCCAAAGGTCACTAAATGAGGAGGAGCAGATGGTGCAGGAAATTATATTAGAAAATCTGAAGTGTAGGGGGGTGGAGTGGGGAATCTTCCTCTGCATTCCCACCCAGAACATTGGTAAATGAGTGTAATGGTATCATCTCATCATTCCAACCAGGATTTCCATATTGGTCAGTAAAGGCCCAGGAGGTGATAATACAAGGCCCATAAATCCCCCACTGGGGGTAAAAAGGAAGTTTTGTACCAGCTGTCTCTCCTCCCAGTTGGTTTTATTTCAAAGGCATTGCCTTTCACATTTTATAGCGAACAAATCACTTTAAAAAATGTATTCATTAGCCTGGATTTTGCATTGATCATAACAGGAGGGATGGGGTGGGTCTATTGTTACGATTCCAGTTGATGTCACTACTGGACAGCCAGGTCTCAGAATGGAATCTTGACTCAATAGCCTGTAACTTTTATTTTCCGTTGAGAGATGTAGATGAACAGAGTCACGGGACTGCCAATTAACTTTTAACAAAAGAATAAAACATGTATTAAACGTGAAAAGATTGATCATGAAACAATACTCCACCCCATCTATATCTTCACAGGTGTCCACAGATTTTTTTTAAGGATAACACAAGTTGCAAAGTATCTATTATACAATAGTGTTCTCAGTAAGTACACAATCCATGTAAACCAACAGGCCAACTCTGAAACCAAGCAACAGTTGCCACCCAATATAATTTATGTGGATTTCTCATCAAATCCCTCCAGATGCTTGTCACAGTGTGAGCCAACTGGTCTCACTGGAACTCCAATTTCCACACAAGTGTTTCCAAACTCCACTCTTGGACAAAGTACCTTAGAATCTTCTCCCAAACAACACTTTCTCTCAGATGCCTTCACCAACGATCCACTTCCAGATCTTCAACCTGCATTTTCAGTATTTCTCTGCCTTTGATTGCCAAGTGCATTCAAACTTCCACACAATCTCTCGGTATGGCAACAGAACACTACTGCTTCACAGGCTGTGTTAAGATGTCACCATACTTTTGATTTACCTCTGATGTCTAGATTCCCACTTTAAATCTGATTACTGCAGCTGTCTCTCTAACTCAGAGAATTTTCTCTGCCTTTCACTGTAACTTCACCGACCAGGATCTTGCTCAACCTCTTGTTCTTTGTTCCTCTGACTTCAGTTTTCCTAAAATATTCTTTCTGTCCCAATTCCCTGGTTCCTGGACTTTCTGGTGTTGTTTTTGGGAAGTCTGTTTTTTTGGCAGCTCCATGGTCCTGTCCAGCTGCTTTTGGGTCCAGCTTATAACTAAATTCCTAAATAACCTAAAGTGGCCCCTGGTTGCTAAGTAACAGCCGAGTTTTTAAACCCTGATTACTTTCGCATTACAAACCCTTTAGTTACAATGCAAGCGCAGTTCGAAATAAAACCAAAAGCCATACACATGCAGACACCTTCATTTAACAAGAACTAAAGTTTTAACCCTTTCTTATACAGCAATGCAAAATTACACTAATATCCTCAAATGCAAATATAGATTACTTAAAACTACCATTGATTCCTGACAGCGTCAACATTATTATGAAATAGACACCAATTTCTAGCACATACACACACAAATTTTGAATGCAGAAAACCACTGCTGTCAGAAATACCCAATATCCCACAAAGTGCACTGTAACAGCCCTTCTAGATAAACTGATAATTTAAAGAGATGCAATTATGTGAATTAGGGGTTCTTTTCCACTTGATCTCCAGTGAGGAAACCAGGACAAGTTAGGGCTGGTGCATTCAGGAGGAAATGATTTTTTAAACAGAGAGTGATAACTTATAATTACTTGCTCTCTTTCTTAATCACATCTCTCTTTTCCAATCATCATTCTAATTTCTACAGCAGTGCTTCACAAACTGGTTTCCAACGTGGTGCCGTTTTAACATTTAGAGTCATTAGGTTTTACAGCACAAAAGTAGGCCCATAGTGTCTGCACCAGCAATCAAGCACCTATCTATTCTAATTTCATTTTCCAGCACTTGGTCAATAGCCTTGTATACTACAGTGTTTCAAGTGCACATCAAAATGCTTGAAAATTAACGAGACCCCAGATGTCAGCAATAAAGCAACATAGTAACACACAGTATATAATTAAAATTTGCATTTTATAGATCAACATTATATAAATATGAAAATGTCATCCTGATGTACTTTGTAAAAATTTTACTCTGTGTACTAGGATAGGTTTCAACCAAGCTCTCCATATTCCTAGTTGATGCGCACACACACACACCACCACCACCCCCCCCCCCCCACTCCCACCTACACAGCAGCCCCTCTTCCTAATCCCTCTCATATCAAACAAACCAGCTCCTTTTCCCAATATCCCACCCCCTACTCAATCACTCAGGAATCTCTCTTCCTAAACCCACCCACCCCACCCCAGTTTCTCTTGCTCCATCCCTTGCAAAGCAGGGTCCCTGTCCTGGAGTAAAGTTCCTGTACTACAGGCAGACAGGAGCGAGAACATGGAAAATTTTGAAACCATCATTCAAGGTGATGAATGAATACGTTTCTTCAGTGTTCACCAAGGAGAGGAGCCATGTTTTTGAGGAAGAGAAGGTGTTACAGGCTAATAGGCTGGAGGAAATAGATGTTCGGAGGGAGGATGTCCTGGCAGTTTTGAATAAACTGAAGGTCGATAAGTCCCCTGGGCCTGATGAAATGTATCCTAGGATTCTTTGGGAGGCAAGGGATGAGATTGCAGAGCCTTTGACTTTGATCTTTGGGTCCTCGCTGTCCACGGGGATGGTGCCAGAGGACTGGAGAATGGCGAATGTTGTTCCTCTGTTTAAGAAAGGGAATAGAAATGACCCTGGTAATTATAGACCGGTTAGTCTTACTTCGGTGGTTGGTAAATTGATGGAAAAGGTCCTTAGAGATGGGATTTACGACCATTTAGAAAGATGCGGATTAATCCGGGATAGTCAGCACGGATTCGTGAAGGGCAAGTCGTGCCTTACAAATTTGATAGAATTTTTTGAGGAGGTAACTAAGTGTGTTGATGAAGGTAGGGCAGTTGATGTCATATACATGGATTTTAGTAAGGCGTTTGATAAGGTCCCCCATGGTCGGCTTATGATGAAAGTGAGGAGGTGTGGGATAGAGGGAAAGTTGGCCGATTGGATAGGTAACTGGCTGTCTGATCGAAGACAGAGGGTGGTGGTCGATGGAAAATTTTCGGATTGAAGGCAGGTTGCTAGCGGAGTGCCGCAGGGATCAGTGCTTGGTCCTCTGCTCTTTGTGATTCTTATTAATGACTTAGAGGAGGGGGCTGAAGGGTGGATCAGTAAATTTGCTGATGACACCAAGATTGGTGGAGTAGTGGATGAGGTGGAGGGCTGTTGTAGGCTGCAAAGAGACATAGATAGGATGCAAAGCTGGGCTGAAAAATGGCAAATGGAGTTTAACCCTGATAAGGATGGTGATGGCTAACACGAGGGGACAAAGCTTTAAATTGAGGGGTGAGAGATATAGGACAGATGTTCGAGGTAGGTTCTTTACTCAGAGAGTCGTAAGAGCGTGGAATGCCCTGCCTGCAGCAGTGGTGGACTCGTCAACGTTGAGAGCATTCAAATGGTTATTGGATAAACATATGGATGATATTGGAATAGTGTAGATTAGAGGGGCTTTAGATTGGTACCACTGGTCGGTGCAACATCGAGGGCCGAAGGGCCTGTACTGCGCTGTAATGTTCTATGTTCTAAATGTGAGGTGATTCATTTTGGTAGGACTAATTTAAATGTGGATTACAGGGTCAAAGGTAGGGTTCTGAAGACTGTGGAGGAACAGAGAGATCTTGGGGTCCATATCCACAGATCTCTAAAGGTTGCCACTCAAGTGGATAGAGCTGTGAAGAAGGCCTATAGTGTGTTAGCTTTTATTAACAGGGGGTTGGAGTTTAAGAGCCGAGGGGTTATGCTGCAACTGTACAGGACCTTGGTGAGACCACATTTGGAATATTGTGTGCAGTTCTGGTCACCTCACTATAAGAAGGATGTGGAAGCGCTGGAAAGAGTGCAGAGGAGATTTACCAGGATGCTGCCTGGTTTGGAGGGTAGGTCTTATGAGGAAAGGTTGAGGGAGCTAGGGTTTTTCTCTCTGGAGCGGAGGAGGCTGAGGGGAGACTTAATAGAGGTTTATAAAATGATGAAGGGGATAGATAGAGTGAACGTTCAAAGACTATTTCCTCGGGTGGATGGAGCTATTACAAGGGGGCATAACTATAGTGTTCGTGGTGGGAGATACAGGAAGGATATCAGAGGTAGGTTCTTTACGCAGAGAGTGGTTGGGGTGTGGAATGGACTGCCTGCAGTGATAGTGGAGTCAGACACTTTAGGAACATTTAAGCGGTTATTGGATAGGCACATGGAGCGCACCAGGATGATAGGGAGTGGGATAGCTTGATCTTGGTTTCAGATAAAGCTCGGCACAACATCGTGGGCCGAAGGGCCTGTTCTGTGCTGTACTGTTCTATGTCTATGTTCTATGTTCATTCATCTTCCTGGGCCAGCTGCATGATCTCCCGGTTTATCCCATGTTCTGGGCACAGTCTCTGCAGTTGTCCGTGTCAAGTCGATACACAAACATCTCAGGCCAGCTTGGCATTAAAAATCATTTCTGAAGTCAAAGAGCACTTTGTGCTCACCATCCGCCCATGTCATTTGGCAGAATAGTACGATCTGTAGGCAGTCTCCTCTCCACACTCGCCATTGCTGCTTGGGGAAGGGGTGCTCATGGCCCCGAATGTGAGCTCCATGAAATAACTCCTCCAAGGCCAGTGTACAGAATTTAAACCCGGAGTGCCAGTAACCCTGACACTCCACATGACGTACATGTGCAGGGCCCCCTGATTGGACAGCCATTATTGCCTTAACCTGGAAGCTCGTATTCTAAGAGGTCCATATCATTACACTCTTCAACCCCATCTGGCGGGGCGTGGCGGAGGCTTCATGTGTAGGTTGGGAGCTCCTACTCTGTAAGATCATTTAGACCTAATATATTTCCTAGCAGTTTAGACTCTGCTTGACTCAGTGAGGATGCTTCAATCTGATCGGCTGAAGCATCTTGCTGTTTCTTGCTCTGCTCATAAGCATCACAGATTCTCCATAGAGAACTTCATGCATCATAGAACAAGTTTCTGCTCTAAAACCTATGAGAACTTTGTGAGCAGCTGTCATTACAGTAAATGACAAGCTCTATTCCTTCACAAACTGACCACAAAATTATGTTTACAAGATAATGTTGCTTTGCAGGTAAATTCAGCAACTAAATTGCCCAAAATCCAGCAATCAAATATAGGAGCAGATAATCTGTTTGGTGATATTCTTTAACTGATTAACAGTTATCGTTCAATCAGGAACTAGGCGAATTTGGTTTCTCTTTTTGCAATAGTCGCATTGGATATTACACATACATCTGAACTTGCTGAGCCTCACTTTAATCTCAGCCAAAAGGTGGCATACCTGACAGTGTAGAATTCCATCAGCACTGTACTTAGGTATCATCCAAGGTTATATAATTGTATCCTGGAGTGGTGCTTGAACCATTAATCTCTGACTAGGAGTAACATTATAACCAATGTTGTCAAATCTACTCCAAGGTTTTTTACTTTTTATTTTATTTATTAGTGTCACAAATAGGCTTACATTAACACTGCAATAAAGTTACTGTGAAAATCCCCTAGTCTCCACACTCCGGTGCCTGTTCGGGTACACTGAGGGGGAATTTAGCACGGCCAATGCACCTAACCAGCACGCCTTTTGGACTGTGGGAGGAAACCCATACAGATACAGAGAAAAGGTGCAGACTCCGCATAGACAGTGGTCCAAGCTGGGAATCAAACCCGGGTCCCTGGTGCTGTGAGGCAGCAGTGCTAATCATTGTGCCACCATGGTAAGTACAATGTGAAAGGTGTAACACGAATTGCAAGGTAATGATGTTTCAGACCTAGCACGTTAGTTTCATCTTCAGCTGCAAAAGAAGAATTTCCATAATCGCAGAATCTTTATGGCGCATGAGGCCATTTGGCCCATCAGGGCCACATTGGCTCTCTAAAAGAGCATTTCATCTAGTACCTTGCACATTCTTTCTATTTTAGACTGACTGGTATGAATCATTAAATACAAATGCAGCATAAAATATTACTCACCTTCTTCTCTTTGAAGATTATTTTCAATATTTGTAACACAAGAGGCACACGTCATACCAGTAACCAGTAGGAAACATTTTGCTTTTGATGCTTCATTGTTTTGGCCATCTTGGTTCGGCCGGGGAGGTAGAAACGCAACTGCATTATCACTGGAAGGGAATACTTTTTTCTTCCTTCCAGCAAGTACTTCTTCTTTGGCATGCGTGGAATGCCTTGAAGGCACGCTTGAATTGACTGAAGAAGACTCACTCATGCTCCCAACATCTGTATTCCAGGGGGAAATAAATACCCAAAATCAAAGATTATCATTGTTTTTCTTTCCCTCAAAATCCTTTTATAAGTAACAATTTATACAAATTTTCACGAACAAGAACATGCCATAGAAATTTGGTAAATTAATCTGAAGGACAGTTTACACCCTTGTCTTCTAGGCAGGAACAGTGTTTTAGCTCGTATAAAAAGTGTGCCGTCCCATTTTCCAGTCCATTCCCACTAATCTCTGGTTTTTACAGCACTCGTCTTGGTTTAGGATCAGATGGATGCGTGTCAGACTCATGCACAGCCTCATCCATAATTGCTGATCAGGATTCTAGGGCTCCACTGTATTTTAACCAGCGATGAGTGAGGAAGCCACTATGGTATTCATGGGGCTGAAACAGGTCCGCTGCCAGTAGATAGAAGAGGCCCTCCAGGTAACTAAAAAACTTTCCTTTTATGGGGTCAAGAAGAGCATTCTAGCCCTCTCGACAGGAATGCTAACATTGCATTTGCCTTCCTAACTGCTGACTGAACCTGCACCTTAACCTTGAGAATCTTGAACAATGACTCCCAAGTCCTTTTGTGTTTCTGATTTCCTAAGCATTTCCCCATTTAAAAAATAGTCTATGCCTCCATTCCTCCTTCCAAAATGCATAACCTCACACTGTGCCACATTGTATTCCATCTGCCACTTCTTTTCCTACTCTCCTAACTTGTCCAAATCCTTCTGCAGCCCCCCCCTCGCCTCCTCAATGCTACCTGTCCCTCTATGTATCTATGGGAGGGCTCTCCCTTGGAGGACGTAATTATTGTGCCCTTCTAGTAGATTGGGGTAAGTGGTCCGAGAAGTGGGAGGAGAATGGGTCTGTGAGGGGTGCAGCATGTGTGAGCAGAGAGTATAGAAGTGAGGTGGTTTTCTTAGCTGGGAGTAGGGCATTGTGAGCCAGTAACCGGGGAAGCTGTGAGCAGTGTTGATTGGCAGACAACAATGAAAGGGACCATAAGCATGGGAGCAACTTTGGTGAGCTTTGAGTGCTTTTGGATCTGTACTCATCCAAGCAAATGGGGAGTGTTACATCATACAACTAAGTTGTGTCTTCTAAAAAGTGGGCTTGTCCACAGAATGTCCAGTCTCTGACCTGCTCTTGTTATTACAGTATTTATGTGGCCAGTCCAGTTAGTTTTCTGGTCAACGGTAACCCCAATATGTTGATGGTAGGGCATACAGTGGTTGTAATGCTATTAAATGTCAAAGAAAGATGGTTAGATTCTCACTTGTTAACTATGCTCTTTCAGAGAATTGGGACAGACTCAATGGGCCAAAAGGACTCCTTCTGCGCTGTAGGCATTCAGCCCAAGTCTAAATGTTGTCCAGGTCTTGCTATATGTGTGCACAAATTGCTTTGTTATTTAAGGAGTTTCAAATGAAACTGAACATTATATTTATCATTGGACATGCCCATTTCTGACCCTATGATGCAGGGAAGGTCATTGATGAAGATGCTGAAGATAGTTGGGCCTAGGACACTACCCTAAGGAAGGCCTGCAGTGAATTTTCAGGGACTGAGATCATTTGCCTCTAGCAACCACAATCACTTTTGTCAGAATTAGTTCTGAAAAAGGGTCAACCTGAAATGTTCACTATTTCTCTCCACTGATGCCTGACCTGCTGAATATTTCAAGCATTTTTGGTTATTTCAGATTCATGCATCGGGAATACTTGGTTTCTGCATTTTTCTTTCTATTAGGTACGGCCCCAACCAGTAGAATTTTTTTTCCCCTGATTCCCATTGACTTCAGTTTGATCCAGCTTCTTGATGCCACATTGAGTCAAATGCCATTTTGATCTCAAGAGAAGTCACTCTCACCTCACTTCTTGAATTCAGCTCTTTTGTACATGTTTGGACAAAGGCTGTGTTGAAGTCTAGAGTCAAGAGGCCTTGGTGGAACCCAAATTAAACATTTAATTTAGTTTATTTACTAGTGTCACAAGTAGGCTTACATTAACACTGTAATGAAATTACTGTGAAAATCCCCTAGGATCCCCTAACATCAAAGGAGCAGGTGCTGTTCAATCACTTTGTTGACGACATCTACTTTCACTTTGCCAATGATTTGTCTGATGAGGGGAAGGGGTGGGTGTGTGGTTAGGGTTCAAACTGATGTGCTGGGCTGCCCCATCATTGAGGATATCAACATACATGGCACCACGTTAGTTGTTCACCGTCACTGTGCCAAGATTGTGAAGCTTTGACCACATTTAATGGCTGGGAGATTACTTAGCTGTATACAAATTGCGTCTTTCACTAGTCACATGCACATTGACCTGTGTAGTTCAGATTGGCACATTTTTAGATATGGGGTGTTAGGGACTGCCTGGGTTGGGGGGGGGGGGGTCGGGAGGTGCCTGGGTTGGGGAGGAAATCGGGGGTTGCCTGGGTTTTGGGGGGGAAATCAGGGGTTGCCTGGGTTTGGGGGGGGGAGAAATCGGGGGTTGCTTGGGTTTGGGGGGGAAATCAGGGGTTGCCTGGGTTGGGGGGGGCAAAATCAGGGGTTGCCTGGGTTTGGGGGGGGCAAAATCAGGGGTTGCCTGGGGTTGCGGGGGGGGGGAGGAAAATTGGGGGTTGCCTGGGATGCAGGGTTGCCTGGGTTTCCCAGGTTGGGGGGTTGTCCGGGTTGCGGAGTTGCCCGAGTGGCCTGGGTTGGGGAGGGTCGGGGGTTGCCTGGGTTGTGGGAGGGGTCGGGGGGGTTGCCTGGGTTGTGGGAGGGGTCGGGGGGGTTGCCTGGGTTGTGGGAGGGGTCGGGGGGGTTGCCTGGGTTGGGGGAGGGTCGGGGGGGTTGCCTGGGTTGGGGGAGAGGTCGGGGGATGGTTGGCTGGGTTGGCGTCGGGGGTTGCCTGGGTTGGGGGAGGGGTCGTGGAGGGGGTTGCCTGGGTGGGGGGGGGGGGGGGGGGGGTGCCTGGGTTGGGGGGCGGTTGCCTGGGTTGGTGGGGGGGGGTTGCCTGGGCTGGGGGGGGGGGGGGTTGCCTGGTTTGGGGGGGGTCGGGGGTTGCCTGGTTTGGAGGGGTAGGGGGTTGCCTGGTTTGGAGGGGGGGGGGGGGTCGGGGGTTGCCTGGGTTACGGTGGGTCGGGGGAGCTGCCTGGGTTGGGGGTTACATGGGTCAGAGTCAGACACTGCGTTGGAGACGGGTGCTCAGAGACTGGTGTGGTGGCGAAAGAGCTCAGAGACTGGGTGGGCTCAGAGACTGTGTGGGGGATGGGGGGAGATCAGAGACTGGCTGGGTGATAGGGGGCTGAGAGACTGGGTGCGGAATGGGGGTGGGCTGAGAGGCTGGGCGGGGAATGGGGGTGGGCTGAGAGGCTGGGCGGGGAATGGGGGTGGGCTGAGAGGCTGGGCGGGGAATGGGGGTGGGCTGAGAGGCTGGGCGGGGAATGGGGGTGGGCTGAGAGGCTGGGCGGGGAATGGGGGTGGGCTGAGAGGCTGGGCGGGGAATGGGGGTGGGCTCAGAGGCTGGGCGGGGAATGGGGGTGGGCTCAGAGGCTGGGCGGGGAATGGGGGTGGGCTCAGAGGCTGGGCGGGGAATGGGGTGGGCTCAGAGGCTGGGCGGGGAATGGGGGGGGCTCAGAGGCTGGGCGGGGAATGGGGGGGGCTCAGAGGCTGGGCGGGGAATGGGGGGGGGGGCTCAGAGACTGGGTGGGGAATGGGGGGGGGCTCAGAGACTGGGTGGGGAATGGGGGGGGGGGCTCAGAGACTGGGTGGGGAATGGGGGGGGGGGCTCAGAGACTGGGTGGGGAATGGGGGGGGGCTCAGAGACTGGGTGGGGAATGGGGGGGGGCTCAGAGACTGGGTGGGGAATGGGGGGGGCTCAGAGACTGGGCGGGGAATGGGGGGGGCTCAGAGACTGGGCGGGGAATGGGGGGGGCTCAGAGACTGGGCGGGGAATGGGGGGGGCTCAGAGACTGGGCGGGGAATGGGGGGGGCTCAGAGACTGGGCGGGGAATGGGGGGGGCTCAGAGACTGGGCGGGGAATGGGGGGGCTCAGAGACTGGGCGGGGAATGGGGGGGGCTCAGAGACTGGGCGGGGAATGGGGGGGGCTCAGAGACTGGGCGGGGAATGGGGGGGGGCTCAGAGACTGGGTGGGGAATGGGGGGGGGGCTCAGAGACTGGGTGGGGAATGGGGGGGGGCTCAGAGACTGGGTGGGGAATGGGGGGGGGCTCAGAGACTGGGTGGGGAATGGGGGGGGGCTCAGAGACTGGGTGGGGAATGGGGGGGGGCTCAGAGACTGGGTGGGGAATGGGGGGGGGCTCAGAGACTGGGTGGGGAATGGGGGGGGGCTCAGAGACTGGGTGGGGAATGGGGGGGGGCTCAGAGACTGGGTGGGGAATGGGGGGGGGCTCAGAGACTGGGTGGGGAATGGGGGGGGGCTCAGAGACTGGGTGGGGAATGGGGGGGGGCTCAGAGACTGGGTGGGGAATGGGGGGGGGCTCAGAGACTGGGTGGGGAATGGGGGGGGGCTCAGAGACTGGGTGGGGAATGGGGGGGGGCTCAGAGACTGGGTGGGGAATGGGGGGGGGCTCAGAGACTGGGTGGGGAATGGGGGGGGGCTCAGAGACTGGGTGGGGAATGGGGGGGGGCTCAGAGACTGGGTGGGGAATGGGGGGGGGCTCAGAGACTGGGTGGGGAATGGGGGGGGGGCTCAGAGACTGGGTGGGGAATGGGGGGGGGGCTCAGAGACTGGGTGGGGAATGGGGGGGGGGCTCAGAGACTGGGTGGGGAATGGGGGGGGGGCTCAGAGACTGGGTGGGGAATGGGGGGGGGGCTCAGAGACTGGGTGGGGAATGGGGGGGGGCTCAGAGACTGGGTGGGGAATGGGGGGGGGGCTCAGAGACTGGGTGGGGAATGGGGGGGGGGCTCAGAGACTGGGTGGGGAATGGGGGGGGGGCTCAGAGACTGGGTGGGGAATGGGGGGGGGGCTCAGAGACTGGGTGGGGAATGGGGGGGGGGCTCAGAGACTGGGTGGGGAATGGGGGGGGGGCTCAGAGACTGGGTGGGGAATGGGGGGGGGGGCTCAGAGACTGGGTGGGGAATGGGGGGGGGGCTCAGAGACTGGGTGGGGAATGGGGGGGGGGCTCAGAGACTGGGTGGGGAATGGGGGGGGGGCTCAGAGACTGGGTGGGGAATGGGGGGGGGGGCTCAGAGACTGGGTGGGGAATGGGGGGGGGGGCTCAGAGACTGGGTGGGGAATGGGGGGGGGGGCTCAGAGACTGGGTGGGGAATGGGGGGGGGGCTCAGAGACTGGGTGGGGAATGGGGGGGGGGGCTCAGAGACTGGGTGGGGAATGGGGGGGGGGGCTCAGAGACTGGGTGGGGAATGGGGGGGGGGCTCAGAGACTGGGTGGGGAATGGGGGGGGGGCTCAGAGACTGGGTGGGGAATGGGGGGGGGCTCAGAGACTGGGTGGGGAATGGGGGGGGGGCTCAGAGACTGGGTGGGGAATGGGGGGGGGCTCAGAGACTGGGTGGGGAATGGGGGGGGGGGCTCAGAGACTGGGTGGGGAATGGGGGGGGGCTCAGAGACTGGGTGGGGAATGGGGGGGGGGCTCAGAGACTGGGTGGGGAATGGGGGGGGGGCTCAGAGACTGGGTGGGGAATGGGGGGGGGGCTCAGAGACTGGGTGGGGAATGGGGGGGGGGCTCAGAGACTGGGTGGGGAATGGGGGGGGGGGCTCAGAGACTGGGTGGGGAATGGGGGGGGGGGCTCAGAGACTGGGTGGGGAATGGGGGGGGGGGCTCAGAGACTGGGTGGGGAATGGGGGGGGGGGGCTCAGAGACTGGGTGGGGAATGGGGGGGGGGCTCAGAGACTGGGTGGGGAATGGGGGGGGGGCTCAGAGACTGGGTGGGGAATGGGGGGGGGCTCAGAGACTGGGTGGGGAATGGGGGGGGCTCAGAGACTGGGTGGGGAATGGGGGGGGCTCAGAGACTGGGTGGGGAATGGGGGGGGCTCAGAGACTGGGTGGGGAATGGGGGGGGCTCAGAGACTGGGTGGGGAATGGGGGGGGGCTCAGAGACTGGGTGGGGAATGGGGGGGGGCTCAGAGACTGGGTGGGGAATGGGGGGGGGCTCAGAGACTGGGTGGGGAATGGGGGGGGGCTCAGAGACTGGGTGGGGAATGGGGGGGGGGCTCAGAGACTGGGTGGGGAATGGGGGGGGGCTCAGAGACTGGGTGGGGAATGGGGGGGGGCTCAGAGACTGGGTGGGGAATGGGGGGGGGCTCAGAGACTGGGTGGGGAATGGGGGGGGGCTCAGAGACTGGGTGGGGAATGGGGGGGGGCTCAGAGACTGGGTGGGGAATGGGGGGGGGCTCAGAGACTGGGTGGGGAATGGGGGGGGGGCTCAGAGACTGGGTGGGGAATGGGGGGGGGGCTCAGAGACTGGGTGGGGAATGGGGGGGGGCTCAGAGACTGGGTGGGGAATGGGGGGGGGGCTCAGAGACTGGGTGGGGAATGGGGGGGGGGGCTCAGAGACTGGGTGGGGAATGGGGGGGGGGGCTCAGAGACTGGGTGGGGAATGGGTGGGGACTGGGTGGGGAATGGGTGGGGAATGGGTGGGGAATGGGGGGGGGGGGCTCAGAGACTGGGTGGGGAATGGGGGGGGGGGGGGGGGCCCAGAGACTGGGTGGGGGGCTCAGAGACTGGGTGGGGAATGGGGGGGGGGGCTCAGACTGGTTGGGGGGATGGGCGCATTGCTCTAACTCATCGTCCATGTCTATCTCTCTCTCTATCTCTCTTTTCCCGGGCCACTCAGTTGTGTCTGCACGAACCCGTCTCTCCCCATCCTTCCTCCTGCGCCATGCTGCCGCGCGGCCCGCTCTCCAGAACTTTGTCCCACGCTCAAACACAAACGTTACACCTGACACACCCCCGTCAGCACGCACTGCTTCCATCCCTCAGCAACGTTCGCCTTCGGCGCCTGCGCCCCACTACTGCCGGCTCTGCACCTGCGCGAAATCCCGGCGCCGCTTGCTGTTGGCGCCTGTGCCCTGCTGATGCCGGCTCTGCACATGCGCGAAATCCCAGCGCCGCGCACAACTGCGCAGGCGGCATTGCGCGGCGCGAGTGCGCCTGCGCCGTTCTGCGCATGTTTTAAAGATCCCGCCAGTTGGGAAGGCGTTCCGCGTGAGGAGGGATTCCAGGGAGATGATGGGGCAAGGCGATGGTCTATTGGTATCATCGTTAGACTTATACCCCTCAGCTAATGTTCTGGGGGCCCAGTTTCGAATCTGGCCAAGGTAGATGGTAGAATATGAATAAAATTTTTAAAAACCTGGAATTAAGAATCTTAGGATGACCATAAAACCATTGTGGATTATCGGAAAAACTAATGTCCTTTAGGGCAGGAAATTTGCCGTCCTTACCTGGTCCGGCCTACATGTGACTCTAGAGCAGTGGTTCCCAAACTTTTTTCACTGGGCCGCACTTTCGGAATAAAAATTTGCTCGCACCATACCAAGTTTTTATTGATAAGAAATACATCCAAAAACCAAAAAAAATTCCAAGCAGTGCTTGATTCATAATATAGAACACAATTACTTTATAATATGATCATGGGACATCCGGAAAGTATAAAACAATGCTTGTTTAAACCATGTTTAAATGTTTCTTTGATTGTCCTTGAATCTTCCGGCCACACTTGCCATCCTCTCTCGCCGCACCAGTGTGGCGCGCTGCACCCTTTGGGAACCACTGCTCTAGAGCCACACCAATATAGTTGACTCTCAACTGCCCCCCAAGGGCAACTAGGGATAGGTAACAAATATCAGCCAGCTAGTGACACCCATGTCCCACGAATGAATAAAAAAAGCTCGCAACTCACCAAGTATCCTTTGACGGCACCTTGCAAGCCATCAATCACCCTAGCAGGACAAGGATAGCAGATACATGGGAACATCACCTGCAAGCTCTCCCCTAAGTCACTCACCATCGTCTTGTGAAGTTGGGTGGAGTAATTGTAGATTGGGAGGTAGGAAGTTAGAATTTGTTGTTTGTAAAATTGTAAAATATTAGGGGGGAAAAGCATTGCGTGGTCCCATTAAAAGATTATGCTTTTTCTGTGCTTAGAGATTTAAAAATGCAAGTACATAGAGAACCCAAACTGAAACATTTGTTTCCAAAGGCCAAGAAACAGTTTTACTAAGAAAACAGGCTTTTGAATTTAGCTAATCAATTTGAATCAGGCACTTAGATACCAAAAACCTATTAAATTTAAATCTGATGGTTTTGACAACCTAGGACAAATCCTATTGTGGGAAATATTGTTATGTTATCATGGGTATAAAAGAAGGGGACAGTGGGACAACTGCCACCTGCCAGAGCTAACAGCTCACAGCTCTCAACTGGCTTTCATAGCATCATCTATGTCTTAAAGAAAGCACCATCTAGATAGCAAAGGTACCAAAGAAGAAAGGATAGAAAAATCAACAGAGAAGGCTCAGAATATTCCAGAAGACACAAAACCCAGTTGTAATTTAAAGAGTGACTAAATTCTATTTTGATAATGAGTGGAAATTGTATTTATTTGAACAGCATACCATTAGAATCTTGTTTTATTCAAGAATAGTTAGAAACATAGAAAAACTACAGCACAAAACAGGCCCTTTGGCCCCACAAGTTGTGCCGAACATATCCCTACCTTTTAGGCCTACCTATAACCCTCCATCCTATTAAGTCCCATGTACTCATCCAGGAGTGTCTTAAAAGACCCTGTTGAGTTTGCCTCCACCACCACTGACGGCAGCCGATTCCATTCGCTCATCACCCTCTGTGTGAAAAACTTCCCCCTAACATTTCCCCTGTACCTACCCCCAGCACCTTAAACCTGTGTCCTCTCGTAGCAGCCATTTCCACCCTGGGAAAAAGCCTCTGAGAGTCCACACGATCTATGCCTCTCAACATCTTATATACCTCTATTAAGTCTCCTCTCATCCTACGTCTCTCCAAGGAGAAAAGACCAAGCTCCTTCAGCCTATCCTCATAAGGCATGCCACTCAATCCAGGCAACATCCTTGTAAATCGCCTCTGCACCCTTTCAATCTTTTCCACATCCTTCCTGTAATGAGGCGACCAGAACTGAGCACAGTACTCCAAATGGGGTCTGACGAGGGTCTTATATAGCTGCATCATTATCCCCGGACTCCTAAACTCAATCCCTCGATTGAAAAAGGCCAGCACACCATACGCCTTCTTAACCACCTCCTCCACCTGCGGGGCCGATTTTAGAGTCCTATGGACCCGGACCCCAAGGTCCTTCTGATCCTCTACAGTACTAAGAGTCTTTCCCATTATATTGTACTCCTTCATCCCATTTGACCTGTCAAAATGGACCACTACGCATTTATCTGGGTTGAAGTCCATCTGCCACTTCTCCGCCCAATCTTGCATCCTATCTATGTCCCTCTGTAACTTCTGACATCCCTCCAGACTATCCACAACCCCACCAACCTTCGTGTCGTCAGCAAACTTACCAACCCATCCCTCCACTTCCTCATCCAGGTCATTTATGACAATGACAAACAGCAAAGGTCCCAGAACAGATCCCTGGGGCACACCACTGGTGACCGACCTCCATTTAGAAAAAGACCCATCTATACACACTCTCTGCCTCCTTTGGGCAAGCCAGTTCTGGATCCACAGGGCAGCAGCCCCTTGGATCCCATGCCCTCTCACTTTTTCTAGAAGCCTTGCATGGGGGAACTTATCGAACGCCTTGCTAAAATCCATATAAACCACATCTACCGCTTTCCCTTCGTCAATGTGTTTAGTCACATTTTCAAAGAACTCCACCAGGCTCGTAAGGCACAATCTGCCTTTGACAAAGCCATGCTGAGTATTCTTGAGCATACTAAACCTCTCTAAATGCTCATAAATCTTGTCCCTCGGGATCTCCTCCATCAGCTTACCAACCATTGAGGTTAGACTCACCGGTTGGTAATTTCCTGGGCTATCCCTATTCCCCTTCTTGAAAATAGGAACCACATCCGCAATCCTCCAATCCTCCGGCACCTCTTCCGTCTCCATCGACGACGCAAAGATCATCACCAGAGGCTCTGCAATCTCTTTCCTCGCCTCCCACAGTAACCTGGGGTACATCCCATCCGGACCCGGCGACTTATCTATCTTGATGCCATTCAAAGATTCCAGCACAACTTCTTTGTTAAATTCCACATACTCAATCTTTTCAGTCCACTGCAAGCCCGCAGTACATCCACCCAGGTCCTTCTCCTCTGTGAAAACCGAGGCAAAATACTCATTAAGCACCTCTGCCATTTCTACTGGTTCCGTACAGATTTTCCCGCCTTCACCTTTTATAGGCCCTATTCCTCCACGTCTCATCCTTTTACTCTTCACATATTTATAGAACGCCTTAGGGTTTTCTTTAATCCTACCTGCCAAGGCCTTCTCGTGACCCCTTCTGGCTCTCCTAATTTCCTTCTTTAGTCCCTTCTTACAAGCCGTATACTCATCTAGATCCCTATCTTTGCCAAGCTCTCTGAACCTTTTGTGCGTTTTCCTTTTCTTCTCGACTAGGTCCCGCACAGCTTTCGTGCACCACGGTTCCTTTAACCTACCAACTCCTCCCTGTCTGCTCAGAACGTTGTCCTGTAGAACTCTAGACAGTTAATCGTTAAATAGTGAAAAGAATAGTTAATAGAAGGGATTTATTCGGTTTGTTAATAGCTTCTTGTTTATAACAATCCTGATTTGGAACTATATCACTGTTCCTTCACTGTCATTGAGTCAAAACTCTGGAACTCCGTAACTACAACACATGGACTGCAGCAATTCAAGAAGACAGTTCACCACCACTTTCGCAAGGACAATTCGGGATGGGCAATAAACGCAAGCCTACTGATGACCACATCCCATTAAACTATAAAACAAGAAAATAAAGTTGTAGAATGCAGTAAGATATCAAGGATTAGTTAAATCTATAGAAGTGTCAACTAGTACTAATTCCAGAGAATATTGAAATGTGTATTTGGGGGAGACAAACAATTCAAGAAAATGCAGAATAAATGATAGATACTTAGAGGTGTCAAAGAATAAAGGAATCTCAGAAGGTATTCAAGAGTGGTCAAGGAAACATATGGGATATTTTACTAGTCAGGGCCCACAATACCAGAGCAGAGTGGCTATGCTAGATTTATATAAATACGAGTTAGACCGCAGTTAGAGCACCGTGTGCGGTTGTGGTCACTATACCACAGGAAGGATGTGATCACATGAGAGAGGGCAGAGAAGAGATTTGCAAAGATACTGCTGGTAATAGATAATTTTAGCTAGGAAGAAAGATTCAATCGGTAGGAGTTTTTTTTGTAACAGAGGAGGCTGAGGGAAGATTAAATAGAGATATGCAACATTGAGGGGTTGAAAATGGATAGGAAGGATCTATTTCTGTTGGCAGAGAGGTCGTTAGCCAGGGGCACAGATCTGACCAACTGGTAGAAGAACTAAGAGGATGTTGAGTAATTTCTTCAACGCGATTTACCAGGATGTTGCCTGGTATGGAGAGCATTAGCTATGAGGAGAGGTTGGAGAAACTTGGTTTGTTCTCACTGGAACGACAGAGGTTGATGGGTGACCTGATAGAAGTCTACAAGATTATGAGGGGCATGGGCAGAGTGGATAGTCAGAAGCTTTTTCCCAGGGTGTAAGAGTCAATTACTTGGGGGCATAGGTTTAAGCTGCGTGGGGCAAGGTTTAAAGAAGATGTACGAGGCAAGTATTTTACACAGAGGGTGGTGGGTGCCTGGAACTTGCTGCCGGGGAGGTAGTGGAAGCAGATATAATAGTGACTTTTAAGGGGCGTCTTGACAAATACATGAATAGAATGGGAATAGAGGGATGTGGTCCCTGGAAGGGTAAGGGGTTTTAGTTCAATGGGACAGCATGGTCAGTGCAGGTTTGGAGGGCTGAAGGGCCTATTCCTGTGCTGTAATTTTCTTTGTTCTTTGTTCAGAATATGGTGGGGCTCTGCAATTCACTGCCAGAAAGTGTGGCAGTAGTGGAAACTCTCATTACATTTAGAATATAACACTTTGATATCTATTTGAGGTGCTGTAACCTACAGGACCAAGATCTCAAAGGTTGCACTAGACTAGATTGCCCTCTTTCAGATTGCACCGTCACAATGGGCCAAATGACCCCCTCTTTCCATAAACCTTTGTTTCTGTCACCCAATGTGAATATTGTTCCAAATGTTGAGGAGGAAAACAAGGAGAGTTGCCCTACCAGATAAAGAGGCAGTAAATCCCATCTCGTCTATGGCAGCTCTCAATTCCTCTGAGTTGGTCAGTGCTGGGTCAAAGTGGATCAGCCCCTTCTCTTTGGCCAGTGATACTTTGATCAATTTTACACCTGTCATTTGGGAGATCATCTTCTCTATAGATTGCACACAAGAATGACATGTCATTCCTCCAATACTAATTACTGCGATGCTGGTTGTGGTTTGTGAGTGCGTTTCAGTATCACAGTTTGATTGATGTAGTAAGGGTGTAACTGGAATTGATGATGAGGACACATTTTTCATTTCCATGTCAGTTGGAAGATAAACTTTAAAGTTCCCTGGTGGTAGAGCTTCAATCTCTAATTTTAAAGATGCTGGATTAGTCAAGATTGAATCATACTTCACATTAGCCTTTTTGCTCTCCAAAGACACCATGATGCTCTGTACACCTGGGAGCTCTTTGATATTTGTTTCAATATTAGCAACACAAGACTTGCAACGCATTCCCTCCACATGGAGAACTACTGACACAATGTTGTGGGTCGCACTTGTCATTTTGTTGTTGGACGTCAAGGTTTTATTTCTTATTTGATCTTGAGATTCAGTAGGTTTGATCACACCCAGTTTCAGAGAAGCTGGTCTGCTCTTGATCGTGGCTTGAAAACCCATGTCATTGATTTGATTTTTAAGCTCTTCTGGTTGAATCACACGAGGCTGGTATACAATAATTGCTTCCTGTTTGTTAAGGGAGACCTTAACTCGGTTTACACCTTGCAGTTTACCAATTTTGCCTTCAATTTTGCTAATGCACGAATAGCATGTCATGCCTTCCACTCTCATCTTCACCGTAACTTCAACTGGTAGGGGAATTTTCCTCTCAAGCAAAGATCCATTTTGATTAGTGAGGGATGCTTCAAAGCCCATGTCATCAATCGCCTCACATATCTGCTGGGCACCGATTATTGTCGGTATATATTTTACCAATGCGTTATTATATTTGAGAGACACCTTAATGCTAACAATACCTTTCTGTTTAGAAATCTGGCCCTCTATTGACTGCACACATGATTGGCAAGTCATGCCCACAATATTGATATGTGCAGTGCTGATACCAACTGGTAGAGGGAATAGTTCACTCAGGCTGGCTTCAAATCCAATATTATTAATGCCAAACCGCAAAGATTCAGGACTTTGTTCTGCAGGACTGTAGACGAGAATACCATTGTGTTTCTCCAAAGGAACCTGAAAACAAGAAAATGGTTTTAGGTTATTTTAAAAATCTTAAAATAGAAGATTGAATGAAATTGTTTTTAAAAGTTGGAGAAGTGAGTGGCAAACCATCTGACCTTGGAGGAACAGACCCTAGGAGATTTTCACTCCTGATGGCTCTTTAGCAATCCTGACATTGACTATTGCCCAAAGCCAGGTGTCAAAATTTGTGGGAGTTCAGACCATGATCGGACATACAATGGTTTCTGATATTGCAAGGAAAAGGGATGTGGTGGCACGGAGCACGGGAGTGATAAAGCAGGAAACTCTGAGATTGGAGGGCAGCAGAGCAACATTTCTTTTCCTCCTAGTCCAACTTTGCAACAAAACTGGATTACCTGAACATTGTGCAGCCAGGATCCTGACTGCCACTAGCTTTCACTGACACATTCAGGACCATGCAGCCCTCAGTGAGCCCCATGGTTAAAATATTGTGCACATTCCAATTGGGACTTTGCTACATAAAGCAGGCCTTGCTCCTTTGGGGCAGGCAGCTTTCCTGGGCTTGATATCAGGCTAGCTAGGATAGTGGGGATGCAGGATCAAGAATAATAAACTGTTGGCACATCATTTCCTCTAGGGTTGAATTGGGGGCAGAGAGGAGGGGAATATTAAAATACTCCCCTTAAAATTGTGATTGATACGCTTTTGAATAAATAATTCATATGAAACAGGCTTAAAAATGGCCCTGTCGTGAGAACTATCCCAGTACCATACTTCTGTAAAATATCTAGCATGTGCAAGGTGACTTTATAGATCTTAGTGTACGTGAAGATTTTATACCAGAATTACAGGTAATAGTCAATCCATTAATGACTGCTAATCAGACATATATCTGAATAAATCATTGGGGCGGCACGGTAGCACAGTGGTTAGCACTGCTGCTTCACAGCTCCAGGGTCCCGGGTTCGATTCCCGGCTCAGGTCACTGTCTGTGTGGAGTTTGCACATTCTCCTCGTGTTTGCGTGGGTTTCCTCCGGGTGCTCCGGTTTCCTCCCACAGTCCAAAGATGTGCGGGTTAGGTTGATTGGCCAGGTTAAAAAAAAATTGCCCCTGAGATGCGTAGGTTAGAGGGATTAGCGGGTAAATATGTGGGGGGTAGGGCCTGGGTGGGATTGTGGTCGGTGCAGACTCGATGGGCCGAATGGCCTCCTTCTGCACTGTAGGGTTTCTATGATTTCTATGGGTTTCTATGATCTGTATTTGAACTGAGTGGTTTTATTCCTCTTTTAAACAGATTGCCTTGCAGACTTAAATGCCACAACATTAGGAACATAGGAATTAGGAGTGAGAGTAGGCAATTCAGCCCGCTCCACCATTCTATATCACAATCGCTGACATCCATCTCATCCTAACTCCACTTCCCTGACTTTTCCCCAGAGCCCTTTATCCCGCTTTTGATCAAATATTTATCTATCTCTTTCTTGAATCTGCATCCACTGCACTCTGGGGCAATGAGTTACATAGATTCACAACCCTCTGTGAGAAGTAGCTTCTCCTTATCTCTGTCTTGAATGTCCCCCTCTTACTCTACAACTATGACCACGTGTCCTAGAAGGAGGAACATTTGGTTAACATTTACTTTATCAATCCTGTTAATTATTATATATATAATCCCGCCTCATTCTTCTGCACTCTAGCGAGTACAAACCCAAGCTACTCATCGCTCCTCAGACGACAGCCCCTTCAAACCTGGAATCAATCTAGTGAACCTCTACTGAACTGCTTCCAGTGCCACCGCATCCTCAAAGAAGGAGACCAAAACTGAACACAATACTTCAAGTGTGATCTCACCAATACAATTATACAATTGTAACAACACTTCTCTACTTTTATACTCTAGACCCTTTGCAATAAATGCCAAGATTTCTTTTGCCTTCCTTATAACATTCTGCACCTGCATACTCACTTTCTGAGACTCATGCACAAGGACACCCAGATCCCTCTGCACAGGCGCCTTTTGAATCTGTTTCCCATTTAAATAATAATTTGCCCTTTTATTTTTCCAGCCAAAATGGATAACCTTGCATTTATCCACATTAAACTTCATCTGCCAGACTCTAGCCCATTCCCCTGTCAATATCCATTTGTAAACTTTTTATCTTCTCATTGCAGCCTGCTTTCCCGCCTATTTTCATGTCTTCAGCAATTTTCGCTATGTTACACTCTGTCCCTGCTTGGAAATCATTGATGTAGATTGTAAATAGTTATAGTCCAAGAACTGAACCCTGCGGGACCCCACGAGTTACAGATTGCCAACTGGAGAAGGACCATTTATCCCAACGCTCTGCTTTCTGTCAGTGAGCCAATCCTCCATCCAAGCCATTTTAGCATTTTTGATATTGTACTTAGTCACATTTTGTTGGTGTTTGAAGTTCTTCCAATCCTTCACGCTGCCACTAACTTTAGCAGTATTATATGCCTTCGTTTTTGCCCTTATGTTATCCTTGATTTCCTTATTATGCCATGGATGATTTTTCACCCTTTTGCAGTTCCTCTTCCACGTAGAAATATACCTTAGTTGAGATGTCTTTAAGTACAGAAGGAGGCCATTCGGCCCATCGAGCCTGTACCAACCACAATCCCACCCAGGCTCTATTCCCGGAAACCCACACATTTACCCTGCTAATCCCCTGACACTAGGGTCAATTTAGCATGGCCAATCAACCTAACCCGCACACCTTTGGAGTATGGGAGGAAACCAGAGCACCCGGAAGAAACCCATGAAAACACAGGGAGAATGTGCAAACTCCACACAGGCAGTGACCCAAGGCCGGAATTGAACCTGGGACTCTGGCGCTGCGAGGTAGCAGTGCTAACCACTGTGCCACCGTGCCACCCACTTGGGCCAACTCTTTCCTGAGGCCTGCGTAATTATTCTTGCCCAATGCTAAAACTCAAGTATGTGATTCTATCCTCTCACTTCCAATCTGAATTTGAAATTCTGTCATGCTGTGATCACTCCTTCCAAGTGGATCCTTAACTACAAGGACATTAATCAATCCTTCCTCATTAAATAATACCAAATCTAAAATAGCCAGTTCTCTCGTTGGCTCCATAACATGCTGCTCTAAGACACAGTCCTTGATACACTATGAATCCTTCCTCAAGGCTGCCAAGTTGATTAATCCAGTCAATATGTATGTTAAAATCACCCATAATTACCGCTGTGTCCTTTTCACAAACTCTCCTCATTTCCTAATTTATACAATGCCCTACTTTGAAAGTACTGTTCGGGGGCCTGTACATTACTCCTAGCAATGTTTTTCTTTCCTTCTTATTTTTACCCAGGCTGACTCAACATTTTGGCCTCCAATGCCATTGTCATTTCTGAATACAGCCTTGGTGTCATCCCTAACCAAGAGAGCAACTCCATCTCCTATTCCTTGTCATCTGTCCTTCCCGGAATACTGAATATCCTTGGACATTCTCTTGTAACCACATTTCAGTAATCCCCACCACGTTGTATCCGCCTGCTACTATTTGTGCTGTCAGTTCATTCATATTACAACAAATTTAGGGAAGGAAATTATGTGTCTAGAGTGCACTTATACCATAGTTTTACTCCAAGTAAATCTTGGAGCAAAATCACTTCACATTTGTCACAAGAGGTCAAATTACGACCATGGTCTATAAGTGTTTAAGCATAAATTAAGAGTTTTAATATAGTGCATTAGAGTATTAGTGTCACTGTTAATCTCATAAAACATAGACATGAAACACGAAATACTTAGTCCCCAAGGTAATATATTTCTGCAGATCTGCAAGGTTTCACACACACTAATTAAGGCGGTAATTGTCTACATTCATGCCCTCTGATGCTTTTCATAATCAAACAATTTTACAACTCCTTTTTAAAAGTATCTATTGAGTTGGACTATTTTTGAAGGAAGTCTACTGATCTAGTATTCGTGTGTGCATGTGCACAAAAACCTATTCTGCTTCTTTGGGTTTGATAGATATAGTTGATTGATCACTAACACCATGTATGTACCAAGGAGAATTTGGTTTCTGTTGTGCTAACAAAGAATGAAAGAGCTTGCATTTATATAGCATCTTTCATAACTGCAGGACATCCCAAACTCTACCAGATTGTTTTCCTTGAAGTGTGGTCACTTGCTTTGCAGGTAACTGTGCCACTTTATTTGTGCTCAGCATTGTCCTTCAAACAGTAAACTGATGTTGAGTGAGAGATGAATGTTGATCAGGATTTTGAAAGAACACTCCTTCTCTTTGAATAGCGCCATGGGATATTTTATGTTCATCTGAACAGGCAGACACTATTTAATGTCTCATCTGAAAGATGTAGCATCTCTAACAATGCAACACTCGCTCTGCACTGCACTGAAGTGTCAGCTTTGATTGTGTCTCATATCCAGGAGCGGGACTTGAACCCATGACCTGCTGATTCAATGCTACAAAATTGGCACTCAAAACTAATCCTAGTAGCACAAGGATAGTTACATTCTGGTTTATCTAATTATCTGTACATGCAATCCAGTATAATAATTCCTTAGTGTTGACAGCTTAGTTATTGCTAGGTCGTGATACATTAAAAATATATATGAAGAGCTAAAGAAAAACAGCACAAAGTGGATGTACTTTCAACCTGGAAGTACAGACATTTCTCGAAAAAAAATTACTGTTTTTCCTGTGCACTTATATTTCGTGATCCAATTCGCACTAGAACACAAAATTATCTAAATTAATGACCTCGCAATTACCTTGTGAGAACTGATCTGTGCAACATTGACGCAAAATGCCTTCCTGGCTCACTGCCACCTTGTATAAAATCAGCTCAATAATTTTCCCATTGTCTCTACAAAAAGCTCATTTGGCAAATTTTGACTAGCATAAACTAGCATTAATGCAATGTAACCGCAAAGGGTACTTTAGTGATTATGTGAATGATCTAGTAACGTAGCATCTAGTTCAGATCTCATCGTCACAGTTTGAGAATTTGAATTCAGTTCAACAATATCTAGAAATAAAAAAAATTCTGCTATTAGCAAAAGTGAAATGAAATTGTCAGATTGTTGTAACATAAAGCCCACTAGTTCAGTAATGTCCTTTAAGGAAAGAAGCCTTGTGTCGTTACCTTGTCTGATCTATATGTGGCTCCAGTCTCACATTAATATGGTTGACTCTGAACTGCCCTCTCAAGTGGCCTAACAAGTCAGTCAAACTACTATACGCCAGTGGTTCAAGGAGATGACCCATACAATACCACAGGGAATTTCATGTCGGGCAATAAAAGCCTAATGCTTACATCGGTGAGTGAAAGAAAACAGACTCGCAACTGTCTATTTTTTAAACCATATTAATGAAAGCAACTAGTTCTCAAATGGTTAAACAGAGATTGATGGGAAAATCAGAATTGTAATTCCTTATTTTTTGTTATGCATATAATTAGGAATAATTAGAATGCACTGATTCTCAGATAATGGCAGATCCCCTGGGGTTTGCACCTCTGATTTGCATCCAAAAGCTGAACTATAATTTCTCTCGTGATTTGTCACTCAGATCTATTAAATGCTTCTAAAATTACTCTAACAAGATGCATTCTTTTATAAAAGGCAATTAAGCTGTAATGTATTTTGTTCAAGTTTCATATACAATGACATTACCCAATGTCAGGACTGCTGCTTTATGGTGATTTTAATGAATCGGATGCCAATTTTATTACATAGCATTACCATATTTTACATAGAATTGTGGGCAGCACAGTGGCATAGTGTTTAGCACTACTGCCTCACAGCGCTAGAGACCCGGGTTTGATTCCCGACTTGGGCCACTGTCTGTGTGGAGTTTGCACATTCTCCCTGTGTCTGGGTGGGTTTCCTCCGGGTGCTCCGGTTTCCTCCCACAGTCCGAAAGACGTGCTGGTTAATTGCATTGACCCGAACAGGTACCAGAGTGTGGCAACTAGGAGAATTTCACAGTAACTTGATTGCAGTGTTAATGTAAGCCTGTCTTGTGACTAATGAATAAAGTTTACAGATTTTCTGTGTTTTTCAGGGATTGCTTTCTGTGATTTTTATTATGAGATTATAAGATTTTCAACAGTATTTTCAGAATCAGTTTCCACACTTTCACTTTTCTGCGAACTTCACAAACCTTGGCATCGCTGCTGCTGGTGAAAAAACAAAGTTCTCCTTTAAAAAATACTATAGAGTATGCCTTGGTGTCAATTGATTGTAAACTTAATATTACTAAGTGCTCATACTATTAAATTTGTTCTGCTGGGCTTGGAGTTATTTCACATAATTGGTCTGCCTGATTCCAGCTACACAAAGTGGAACCATGTTCCATTCCACACAGAATGTAAGAAAGAATGCTTTCTTATGCATCATACAGTGCAGAAGAGGCCCTTCGACCCATCGAGTCTGTACCGACACGCGAGAAACACCTGACCTCCCCCCAATCCCATTTACCAGCATTTGGCCCATAGCCTTGAATGTGATGACGTGTCAAGTGCTCACCAAGGTACTTTTTAAAGGATGTGAGGCAACCTGCCACTATCACCCTCCCAGGCAGCACATTCCAGACTGTCACCACCCTCTGAGTTAAAAAGATTTTCCTCACATTCCCCCTAAATATCCTGCCGCTCACCTTGAACTTGTGTCCCCGCGTGACTGACCCTTCAACTAAGAGGAACAGCTGCTCCTTATCCACTCTATTCATGCCCCTCATAATCTAGCCCACCTCGATCAGGTCACCCCTCAGTCTTCTCTGCTCCAATGAAAACAACCCAAACCTTTCCAACCTCTCTTCATAACTTAAATTTTCCATCCCAGGCAGCATCCTGGTGAATCTCCTCTATAGCCCCTGCAGTGCAATCATGTCTTTCCTATAATGTGGTGATCAGAACAGCACATAGTACTCTAGCTGTGGCCTCATCAAAGTTCTATACAATTCCAACACGACTTCTCTGCTTTTGTAATCTGTGCCTCGATCGATTTGCCTTTTTCACCACCTGATTTACATGCTGTTGCAACATGCTGTTGATCATGAGGAGAGACTGAGCAGATTGGGTTTGTATTCGTTGGAATTTAGAAGGCTGAGGGGGGATCTTATAGAGACCTATAAGATAATGAAGGGGCTGGATAGGGTAGAGATGGAGAGATTCTTTCCACTTAGAAAGGAAACTAGAACTAGAGGGCACAGCCTCAAAATAAAGGGGGGTCAGTTTAGGACAGAGTTGAGGAGGAACTTCTTCTCTCAGAGGGTGGTGAATCTCTGGAATTCTCTGCCCACTGAAGTGGTGGAGGCTACCTCGTTGAATATGTTTAAATCACGGATAGATGGATTCCTGATCGGTAAGGGAATTAGGGGTTATAGGGATCAGGCGGGTAAGTGGAACTGATCCACTTCAGATCAGCCATGATCTTATTGAATGGCGGGGCAGGCTCGAGGGGCTAGATGGCCTACTCCTGCTCCTATTTCTTATGTTCTTATGCCCTTCAGCCTTCAGAGATCTATGGACAAACATGCCAAAGTCCCTTTGTTCCACAGAACTTCTTAGTGTCATGTCGTTCATTGAATACTTCGTTGTCAATTACTTCTTCCAAATTGTATCACCTCACACTTTTCAAGATTAAATTATGCCATATCTGAAAACCAAAATTATCTGAAATCCAAAACGCGATCAGCCCAGAGGATTTTGGATAATGAACACTCAACTTGTAATATGTTGCATAATGAAATTCTAGCTACTCTAAAGACTAATGATTCAAAATACCACACAGTTCAAAATAAAGTGCCTGCAACTTATTGGCATGAATATTTTCCACTGAAGAAGTATAGTTTACTGATTTTTGGGGACTCAAATAATTAATACATAGGGAACTAATGCAACAATAGATTTGGAAATGATATGGCCAACACATTTTCTTAGAGCTACTGTATCTCAAAGTTTCACACTACACCACTGTGAAACAGGAAAGGAACTCCACTGGGACAAAAAAGACAAAAGCAAAACCAAATGACAAAGATAAAGACTGGAATTTTCCCACCCCGCCTGGCACGGGAATCGTAGCGGGCGGGTGGTGGACCATGCAAAGGTCTGTTGACCTTGGGCGGGACTTTCCGGTTTTGGGGGCGAGAGTGACCAGAAAATCCCGCCCAGAGGGTGAGTTGTGAAGTTTGTGTGAGCAGCTGGTCGGCTTAAAACATGGACTACCACAGCTGCCGCTTTCCTGAGATTTTACCATTTGGAGGAACAATAAAACGTATTATTTCTGTGGACTGGAGAGGCGGAGATGGAACCTAAACATGCGGTATTACTTAATACTTTAATTGTATGTTACTCAAGATGAGTTGCTGCTTTCACAAGATCTTAAAGTTAATTGTACACTGAAAAAGGTGCAGTCCTCAGATTTAAATTTATAGTATGCTATTATTAAATGTCAAAAGAAGTAAGATTGAGGCTATTAGATGATAATCAATGAAGGGCTGTATGAATGTACAAATTTTTCTAATACATGAGGTTAAATTATTTTTAAATAGCTCAGTTCCTCAAGCATTTCTAAAGGAAGTGGCCAATGAAGTCATTCTCACTTCAAACCAATTTGTCAGCACCTGGTCACTTTTCAAAAGATTATTTCTTACAATGAATGCCTTTACTTCCCAGTAGTACTTCAGCACTAACTCACTTGTGGCTATTGACTAAACCTTTTCAGGGCCGATTATAGGCTGAAACTCAGTTTAAAAAAATCACGAGATTCTGTTCCTTCTGAATGTATGCAAAAAAAATCATTTACTCAGGGTTAAGTTTCTCTAAGTCTACTGAAGCAGAAATGGCAAATTGTTACATAAAAGTATGACAATTCATGAATAGTTCTTAAAGGAAAAAATCTCAAATGAAACAGGTGCAGCAACCTTACAGCATACCTTGTTTCCAGCCTAATCATTATCAGTCCAAACATTTTTGGCTATAGGGCATTTGACCAAGTTTGACAGCATGGGCATTTACTGTTAAGAACGTCGAAAAGATGCTAGACTGAGCCAATACAAGACCCATGTTTCACAACTTTGTAACTGCACAACTTTGTTGATTTGCTTGTATGAGTCCACTTTATGATAAATTGTGTCTGTGTGGTATTTTGCCAATGTGCTCAAATTGCTTGCATTTGTGTATGTATGGAATTGCATAGGTTTACAAATGCATGTAATAAATACACACTACTCAGAGACAGGTCATTCAGCCCAACCAGCTTGTGTAACAATTTATCCAACCCACACAAGTAAATAATGTTAACCACATTTTACCGCCCTGTTCCTTTGTGCATTTTGCATTCAACCACCTATCCAATATAATCTTTAAAGTTGGCATTACTTCCACTGCATTTCCTCCGTTTGCATCCTCAAACCCTTCTGAACTCTGTCATACGTAATCATCCTTTTCAAATCCATGCTGATTGTTTCTAATTATTTTCTAAAAACAAGATCATTTTATTCCTGCCACAGATCGACTACTTATCATCTGTAGTAACCCAGATTATCTCTATCGCCTTTCTTTAAAAATGCCATTCCGGGTCACACTCAGTAAAGGCCTTGTAATTCTGAAGTCTTAGCAATTTGCTTCTGCCTCCTCCTTGGGATCCTAGGTTGCATCCCATCAGCCCTGGTGCTTTTACTTCCCAACTAATTTGCCTAAAATTGTCCTTTTAGCAGTTATCTTATTCAGGGTGCACCTCCTCACCAAATTCCTTCTGTTTAGTGTATTTGGGGATGATTTGAATCAAAACAACTGAGGCTGAATTTTTCAGACATGTTGTAGACATTGTGACAGAGCACAGGAAAGGGTGACTGGCAGTGTGACATGCTAATGGCTGGCATATTCGGTGGAAGCTGGAAAAAAGAAGAAGGAAGTACTCTAATCATTTAAAAATACGTCAAAGTGCACCCATTCATTCAGGAAATGTATTGAATGAAAGCTGGGCCATACGTCCAGTTTTATATTTTCAGTTTGGACACATATTGTGTTTGTGGATTTCAGCAAATCAGTATAAAGATTGCTACAGTGGGCTATAGTCTCTCTCAGGTGGAAGGAGGGAAGTTCAGATAATCAGTCTCAGTTGTGATATCCTCTTTCCCATTAAAAGTTGGATTCAGAACCTTGCATTAAGTTGATCTTTCTCTGCATCCCGGCTATGACTGTAACACTACATTCTCCACTCTCTCGTTTCCTTCTCTATGAACGGTATGTTTGTCTATATAGCACGCAAGAAACAACACTTTTCACTGTATACTAATACATGTGACAATAATAAATCAAATCAAAATCAACCTGCTGATACCCACCACCAATGCTCGCGGATGAATAACATCCCTCTACACAAGGTTTCACAGAGTGTGTGGAAATGTGTGGAACACTACGCCTCGAGGAGACAATACTGTTAGAACAACTGGAGAAAAATAGTGATTTAAAAAGAATGTTTATTGAAGAAAGGAATAAAATTAGGATTACATGCTGCAGAGGGGACTGATGTATAGAAAAAGAGAGGTCCAGAGTAAATATAAATCAAGGGATATTAAGGAATAATTTAGTTATCTCCATTTGCCACGTACAGAATGATTTGGATAGAGAGCATAAGGTCCAAATTTGCAGATGATTCTAAAATAGGCGAAATTGTAAGAAATTCAGAGGATTGAAAGGAGCTGAAAGAGGATTTTGATAATTTTTTAAAAATGTATTCTTTCACGGAATGTGGGCATCACTGGCTAGGTGGTTCCACAATCAGCGGATCAGATCTAAACTCTGTAACCCTGCCACATCGAGCCGTGAATGGTGGTGGACAATTGAACAACTCACTGAAGGTGGAGGCTCCACAACTGTCCCCATCCTCAATGATGGGGACTCTCAGCACATCAGCACAAAAGATAGGCGGAGGCACTTGCAACAATCTTCAGCCAGAAATGCCGAGTGGAACATCCATCTTGACCTCCTCCGTAGCCCCAGCCTCACAGATACGAGTCTTCAGCCAATTCGATTCACTTCATGGGATATCAAGGAAGAGCTGAAGGTACTGGATATTGCAAAGGCTATGGGTCCTGACAATATTCCAACAATAATACTAAAAACTTGTGCTCCAGAACTTGCTGTGCTCCTAGCCAAACTGTTCCAGTGTAGCTACAACACTGACATGTACCTGGCAATGTGGAAAATTGTCCAGGTATGTGCTGTATCCCAAAACAGGAGAAATCCAACCCAGCCAATTACCGCCATATGTGTCTACTCTCCATCATCAGTAAAGTGATGAAAGGGGTCATCAACAGTGCTATCAAACAGCACTTGTTAGCAATAATCTGCTCACTGATGCTCAGTTTAGGTTCCACCAGGGTCACTCAGCTCCTGACCTCATTACAGCCTTGGTTCAAGAATGGACAATATAACTGAATTCTAAAGGTGAGGTGAGAGTGACTGCCCTTGACATCAAGACAACATTTGACTGAGTTGGCATCAAGGAGCCCTAACAAAACTGGTGTCAATGGAAATCTGAGGCAAAACTCTCGCTGGTTGGAATCATACTTGGCACAAAGAAAAATGGTTGTGGTTTTTGGAGGTTAAGCATCTCAGCTCCAGGATATCACTGCACGAGTTCTTCGGGGGAATGTCCTAGGCCCAACCATCTTCAGCTGCTTCATCATAAGATCAGAAGTGGGGATGTTCGCTGATGATTGCACAATGTTCAGCACCATTCACAACTCTGCAGATACTGAAGCAGTTCCCCAAGTCCTTTGCTTTAACTTTTATTTATTTTCGTTCAGGGCACCATGATCTCTAGAAAGCTGACTTGACAGGGTAGATACCAAGTGTTTCCTCTTGAAACAGGGGACACCGTCTAATAATAAGAGGTCTCTCATTTGAGATGGAGATGAGGAGAATTTATTTCTCCCAGAGGTCTCTGGAGTTTTCTTCCCCAGGAAGCAGTGGAGGCTGAGTAATTGAATTTATTCAAGGCTGAGTTAGATTGATTTTGGATAGAGAAGGGAGTTGAAGGTTATCGGGGGCAGATAGGAAAGTGCAGTTAAGACCACAGCCAGATTAGCCATGGTCTTATCTTATGGTTGAGCATGCTGAAGGGCCAAATTATCTACTCCTGCTCCTATGTTCCATGTGTCCCCGGTCACCATTTAAAGAAAAGATGTTGCAGAGATTAGATTGCTGTTTGAAGGGAAGTGAAATAAATGGATATGGGTGAAGGATGAATGCAAAAGATTCGGACTGCTATTCCTGGAGAGTCATCAAGACAGTCTGTTTCTATGTTGTGATTTCCATGTAAAAAAATGTTTAAAACGGAAAACAGATGACTGGTTCTAAGATGGATAGATATATTGTTTAAATATGTTTAATTTTTTGGAAGTTAGTGCTTTATTTATTGGTAGTTTACAAAATTAATTTGTTACAGTAATACAGCCATTTGGAATGAGATGGGGAAATATGGGATGGGATTCTCTGGCCATTCATGCCAGTGGAATTCTCCAGTCCCGCTGCAGCAAAAGGAGGTTTGCTGAGCGCCAAATTCTCCATCCTCGCTGGCGGCAGCAGCGGGGTGTGAACGACCGGTGAATTCTGGCTGTGTTTTCTCAAACAATTATAGATCTTTGGAATTCTGTACCCCAATGGGCTGTGGATGGTTAGTCATTGAAATTGTTCAAGACACAGATCGATATTTTTTGGATATTAGGGGAATTAAGAGAAATGCGGATAGTGCGGGAAGGTAGAATTGAATTGCAAATCAGCTATGATTGTATTAAATGGCAGACCCGGCACAAAAGGCTAAATGGTCCACTCCCATTTCTTATATTCCTATGTTGTTACTATATTTGAATTGTTTTATTACATTTGAGTAGTCTTAATGCTATCAAAAGATCTATTTGAACATCAAAGATTATGAGGGCAAAACCAAAACAAAAAACTGGGGAATCTTGGAAATACAAATACAATTACTTGTCTCTGCCATAAACCAAAGGGCCCGATTTTACCATCAAGTTGCGCCCGTTTATGGGCGTGAAAACTTGGTAAAGTCGGGTGTGAGGCGAGTAGCGCGATTTGCACCCACCTCCGCGCCGGTTCCCCCTTTACCAAGGCCCGAAAATGGCCGCGATCGAGACCGCACCCGAAACAGGCCCAACGGCCATTTTAATGCATTTGCATGCATTTAAATTGATTTAATGGGCTGCATGATCAACCTTACCGGCACTTCCCCCTTTACCACCGCGTTTGCCCATCCAGAATCAGCGCGGAACAGACATACTCTACAAAAGTCTGATTCAGACGCTCCAGTTAGTAAGGAGGTAAGTGCTGAGCGTCTGATGGCTCTCTGCTTGAGATCAGTGTTGGGGGTGGGGGGGGTGGGAGTTGAAACACTCCCAGTTTCAAGTCCACCCAGCACTTAGAATCAAAATGGTAAAACAGGGCCCAAAGAGTTAAACTCTACAGTTTGATGCAGCCCTTCACCCAGTTCCAAGTCAACCACCCATTGTGAGTCAACAAGCCTTCCTATGAAACAAAAGATGAAAATAATCACCAGGCAAACATAAAAGGTGCCCTTCTAATCATACTTCAATCTTTCCAAAGACATCAGTGCTCTTTAAGCCATTTGCGTCTGGTTTGACACCTTCAGCAGCAATTACGAATGATAGGTCCGGTCATCCAGCTGCCATAATTTGATCCATAAAAGATTTAGAGGATAGTCATTATATTTATAACTAAATTAAGAGTTGACAGAAATAGAAAGCTGAACTTTCACTACTGAGATCAGAAACAGAAGCCATTTGTTTTGAGTCAAAAACCTGCCTCAGTGGGTGAGCACATAATTGGCATGGAGGTGGATTCCCAGTCTAATTAAGAGCAGAGGCGGGTCAAAGAAGTACCCAACCACAAGGTAAATTACCAGGAGGGCACCTCAACAAGAAGATGTCCTCGAGGCCACTTAGAAAAAATTAATAAAAAAATACAAAGGCAGCCACATTTGTAGGGGAACACTATACGTGATGATCTTTGGCTGTACCCCAACCAGGCAGGCAGTTGAATTGCCACCAGTTGAATTGCCTCCCATTCCAACCCCCAATCTCATGTCCTCGGGAAACTGGGGGATGACTGGAAAATCCATCTTTAAAAAGGCTCTTAAATGAGCTTAACTGTTTGCCAGCCCCGCTGGGGTGGGTAGCCTTCCCAGGCCCTGAATCCACTTTCTCCAAAATAGCTGGCGGCAGGAACAATAGCCCAATACTGGCATGGCAGCTGGCACCGTTTTTTTTTCAAGCTTCACTCCCACACCTCAATTCGGTGGGGAGTGGGAGGGTGGTGGAAGGGGCTGGGGTGACACAAAATTCAGCCGATAGAATATTCAAGTGCACTGTGAGTTATGTTACTGAAATGTTCTGGCTTTCAGTTACCAATACCAGTGAACCTTTGACCACTCCATCCCCTTGGAAAAAGGGCAATGGCATTAATAAGTAACAGCCAATATAGCACAAAGTATTTTCCTTTACCAAATGGATGACTTTAAACCATTTCAAATGTAGTAGCTAAAAAGTTCAGCAAGTGTTCAGTGCTGTGGGCAAACTACAGTAATTCTACTGATTCTTTGTACAATCAGGTTGAGGGCACAGTGGTTAGCACTGCTGTTGACGACACCAGGGACCCAGGTTCAATTCCCGGTTCAGGTCACTGTCTGTATGGAGTTTGCATGTTCTCCCCATGTGGTTTTCTCCGAGTACTCCGGTTTCCTCCCACAATCCGAAAGATGTGCTGGTTAGGTGCTTTGGCCATGTTAAATTCTCCCTCAGTGTACCCGAACAGGCACCGGAATGTGGCGACTTGGGGACTTTCACAGTAACTTCATTGCAGTGTTAATGTGAGCCTACTTGTGACTAATAAATAAACTTTTACTTTATTTTTACTATTAAAATTCCTCCTATGCGTTAAAATACTTGTTAAAGTACCATCAACTGCATTGTGACACTAGAGCATGAACTCACCATTCAATCGAAGTGGAACTACTCTGTTTAAAGAAATTCTCTTTGTACAAAGATCGACCTGGATGTCAAGTTCAGATCACACTGATGAACTACCCAATCATTTATAATTTCTGAACTTTTGTTGTGGGTAATCCTCATTGAATGAACATTCTGACTGAAATTCACTCTTGTACTAACCTGATCAGCATTTGTCTCCTTCTTGCCAGAATTACATTTCTGTAAAACTTCGCCTCCTTCACACTGAAGGAAGTTGCTATCGTTCTTGTGTTCCATATTATCACTGACAGTCCATGGGGTGTGCATACTGGCAAGTGAGTGACTTTTATTTCCAGAACCCAGGGATAAGAGGCCATCACCATTCAGATCTGAATCCGCGCTGTCTGGCTCCACTTTATTATGAACTCCACTCCGTGGGGTTTCTCTTTTAAATCGCCTCATGGTAAGATAGTCCAAGAACACAAAACTATCCTGACACACAAAACTTTCAGTATCACAATGGCATTTGACAAGGTTGAATTGTGCTGTGAAGCCCAGGTAAACAGAGGAACAATTATTTAGTTCTCAATGGTTAAACTGCACACGGTGCTACACCCACTCCAAACATTGGCTAACAACTTCTTCTCATGCACTCTTTGCAGTTCAGTGAACTTTTTGCCGCACCAATAATCTTTGCGCACGGCACACCAAACTGAAAGCAGTTAGTTCACTGTATCTATTACAGACGAGGAGTGAAAAGCCTTGCGCAAATTTCCCTTCGTTTGTAATGTTAGCGTTGCTATTAGTAAACATTGTGAACTTGTGAAATCAGGGGAGACTGCCATTGGCACTGCTGTGCTCATTTTTGAACAGACTTGCTTGTTTTACAAATGCCCCCCTCTTTACCAATTTTTGGCCCATCCACGTTTCAGGTACTTACTCTTTCGCGATGAAAATTCTAACTTTTAGCTCAATTTCAACCCAATACTGTAAGCATTGTCAAACTGAGTTGAAATCATCTGAATTAAATCAACAGATTTTGTGTCAGAAAGCAGCACGAAAATTGTTTTTCATTTATCCTGCACTTCATGAAGCGAAACTCGATTTGAAATGCTCATCACTAAATCAAACACTTTCAATCAATTCAATCCTGGTGGCACAGTGAAAAGAGAATGCTTCTTAAGCAACTGAAAAAAGTAGGTTAGTAACAGCAGGTAGCAATTTGAGGAGTTCTTTAACATTCATTTTTATTGTTCTTTTATGTTCAAACAGAAAAGGTTAATTTGACTTAAGGAGCACAGAAAATTTAAATTCCTTCCTTTCGTTAAACACAGTACATTCATATGTCAAGCTTGGTAAAGAATAAACCCAGCAACTACAGCGCAATTTAACTGCAGTGGTGGGAAAGCTTTTGGAAGCAGTAATCCAGGACAAAATAACAGTCACTTGGGAAAGCCGGGATAGATTTGTCCGGGGCAAATAGTGTTTAACCAATTTGATTGAGTTTTCTGATGAAGTAATAGAGGGTGATGTATTTTCATGAAGATGTTTGATAAAGTGCCACATAAATGGCTTGTCAACAAAATGCAACCCATGGAATAAAAAGGAGAGTGGCAGCTTGACTGGGTGATGAGGAACAAAAGCCCCGAACTTCTGATCTCCGGGGTGTGGGATTGTACCCTAAGGATCGCTAATGAAATGGAAATTGTAATTTCAATATTTAAATCAGCTCCGTGCTGATTTCCAGCACGGAGCAGATGACTCCAAAAAACTTGGAGACAGGGATGCGCAGAGGCTGTGGCGCCCAGCAAGAATCCCGCTAAATGGCCTCCGCTGATGTCTCCTGGCCCGTTGCACTGCTAGGGCAGTGTAGCAGCCTGGGAGAATCGCCCCCAGGGACTTTTAAACTTACTTGGTATACAGCAGCTAATGCTGTGGGTGTTCCAAAAACACATGGGCCGGAACTCTATCACCTCGCCCGGCATGGAATTGGAGCTGGCAAGGGGCCGACAATGGAAATGCCCATTGACCTCGGGTGGGAATTTCCGGTCTTGCTCGAGCGAGGCTGTAAGATCCCGTCCATAGACTGCAGTGGTTCAAGAAGGCAGTACACTGCCACCTGCTCAAGGGCAGTTGGAATTGGCAATAAATGTTGGCCTAACCGGCAAAGCCCACATCCCATGAACCAATGTATAAAACATAACATATAAAAGGGAGTGTGGCTTCACTTCCCCAACACTAATGTCCTGCACAGGAAGGACTTGGGAACAAGGTAGGCTGCACATTGCTCACCAGGCCTGGATTGGAAGAGTGAGTGAGAAATGTGCAGCTTTCAACCTGGGTAAGCGAAAAAGGGCAGTGTGGCAATCGACCATGAATGCCACCTCCTGAAAGTTCTGGCCCATCAGTATTAGGACTGCTGCTTATATTAATCTATAGGAAGAAGTCTCAACATCAGGTTGAAGTCCAACAGGTTTATTTGGAATCATGAGCTTTCAGAGTGCTGCTCCTTCCTCAGGTGAGTGGAGAGTTGGGTTCACAAACACGGCATTTATGGACAGAGATGCAATTGCAAGATAATGGTTGGAATCTAAGTCTTTACAGGTAATCAAGTCTTTACAGGTATAGACCATGCGAGTGGAGAGAGGGATAATCACAGGTTAAAGAGGTGTGAATTGTCTCAAGCCAGAACAGTTAGTAGCATTTTGCAAGCCCAGGCCAAATGGTGGAGGTTACATGTAGTGTGGCATGAACCTAAGATTCCGGTTGAGGATGCCCTCATGCATGCAAAACTTAGGTATCACTTTCTGCTTGGCGATTCTGCGTTGTTCTGAGTCCTGAGGGCTGCCTTGAAGAACGCTTACCCGAAAATTGGAGGCTGAATGCCCTAGGCTGCTGAAGTGTTCCCTGACAGGAAGGGAACATCCCTGCCTCGTGATTGTCGTGCGGTGTCCGTTCATCCATTGTCGTAGCTTCTACATGGTCTCGCTGATGTACCATACCTTGGGACATTCTTTCCTGCAGCGTATGAGGTAGACAACGTTGGCCAAGTCACATGAGTATGTACCATGTACCTGGTGGGTGGTGTTCTCATGTGTGATGGTGGTATCCGTGTCGATGATCCGGCATGTCTTGCAGAGATTGCCGTGGTAGGGTTGTGTGGTGTCATGAACACAACTGTCTCCTCCACTGACCACCAGGGAGTCCAAAGAGGACAGTTTCGCTAGGCAGCTCCAGGTGTGTGGTTCAAGGTGTTGGGGATGATGGGGTGGGGGGTTGAGGGGGGTGTGGTGGTAGGGGGTGAGGGGGTGGGAGCAGGGGCCTCCTCCGGGATGGGGGTTGCAGCTGGCGTGTGTTAATGCTGAAGCCTTCAGTCTGTCTGTTTCAAAAAGCTTTCAGAACCCTGCATGAGTCTGTGTTGTAAAGGAAATGAAAACTGTTAGTGGCATGGGGCTCTGGGGATCTGTGGGTGGAGGGCTCGGGGAGAAGGGTGTGATGAGACTGAAGGAGGCCAGCCTAAGGGGCTGGTTGTATGAGGTGGGGGTTGCAGGTGGGCAAGCATTTAGAAATCATGGAGTGGCTGCCCAGGAGTCTTCGGTGTAAAGGCGTGACAGCAATGAGATCTCAGGATGACAAGGCCAGATTATGAACTATGCCGATTAGTGTTGGCAATCTCTGCATCAGAGAGTAATTGTGCTTTCTACCATTACTAAGATTCATGCTCGTCAAACTAATTGGCCATCATGAGTTAACCCTTAACAATGTCAACTGCCCACATTCTCAAAGTCAAGGAGAGGGGTGAAAACTCATGTATCAAAGATTAAAGGTTGGGTTCAGGGGATCGCGGAGGAATGAACAAAGAACAAAGGAAATTACAGCATAGCAACAGGCCCTTCGGCCCTCCAAACCTGCACCGACCATGCTGCCCGACAGAACAAAAACCATCTACCCTTCCGTGGACCATATCAAAGAACAAAAGAATGAAGAACAATACAGCACATATCCCTCTTTTCCCATCCTATTTATGTATTTGCCAAGACGCCCCTTAAAATTCATTGTCGTATCTGCTTCCACTAACTCCCCCGGCAGTTGCCCACCACCCTTTTGCCTCGTACAACTCCTTTAAACCTTGCCCCTCGCACCTCTACCTCCCCTGGCAGCGGGTTCCAGGCGCCCACCACCTTCTTGCCTTGTACATCTCCTTTAAACCTTGCCCCTCGCACCTTAAACTTATGCCCCTGAGTAATTGACTCTTCCACCCGGGGAAAAAGTTTCTAACTATCCATTCTGTCCATGCCTCTCATAATCTTGTAGACTTCTATCAGGTCGCCCCTCAACCTCTGTCGTTCCAGTGAGAACACACCAAGTTTCTCCAACTCCTCCTCATAGCTGATTCCCTCCATACCAGGCAACATCCTGCTACATCTTTTCTGTACCCTCTCCAAAGCCTCCACATCCTTCTGGTAAAGTGGCGACCAGAATTGAACACTATATTCCAAGTGCAGCCTAACTGAGGTTCTATAAAGCTGCAACATGACTTGCTAATTTTTAAACTCAATGCTTCGGCTGATAAAGGCAAGCGTGTCGTATGCCTTATTGACTACCTTCTCCACCTGCGTTGCCACTTTCAGTGACCTGTGTACTTGTACACCTAGATCCCTCTCCCTATCCATACTCTTATGGGTTTGGCCTTTTATTGTACATTTCCCAAGTGTTTTAGACCTTCCAAAATGCATTACCTCACATTTAGAATCATAGAATCCCTACAGTACAAAAGGAGGCCATTGAATCCATTGAGTTTGTACTGACCACAATCCCACCCAGACCCTATCCCCATAACCCCATGCATTTACCCTAGCTAGTCCCCTGACACTAAGGGGCAATTTACATGGCCAATCCATCTTTGTATGTTCGGTCAATCACCCAAGCACTCTGGAAAAAACAAACATTTACAGAAGTTTAGAAACATTCCATATGTGAATTCTCCAATGTCACTTGTCCGGATTAAACTCCATCTGCCATCTCTCCATCCAAGTCTCCAACCGATCTATATCCTGCTGTATCCTCCAACAGTCCTCATTGCTATCCACAATTCCACCAACCTTTGTGTCATTCGCAAACTTACTAATCAAACTTAATAAGTAGTCTCACAACCCCAGGTTAAAGTCCAACAGGTTTATTTGGTATCACGAGCTTTCAGAGCGCTGCTCCTTCATTCCCCTCCCCCCAAGACATTTGTGACCCCCCCACCTGATGAAAGAGTAGTGCTCCGAAAGCTCATGATACCAAATAAACCTGTTGGACTTTAACCTGGTATTGTGAGACTACTTACTGTGCCCACCCCAGTCCAATACCAGCATCTCCACATCATAATCAAACCTAATCAAACATTTTCCTCCAAATCATTTATATATATCACAAACAGCAAAGGTCCCAGCACTGATCCCTGAGGAACGCCACTAGTCACAGCCCTCCATTCAGAAACACACCTTTCCATTGCTACCCTCTGTCTTCTATGACTGAGCCAGTTCTGCATCCAAGTTGCCAGCTCACCTCTGATCCCGTGCGACTTCTTCTTCTGTACCAGTCTGCCATGAGGGACCTTGTCAAAGGCCTTACTGAAGTCCATGTAGACAACATCCACTGCCCTACTCTCATCAATCATCTTCATCACTTCCTCGAAAAACTCGATCAAGTTAGTGAGACACGGCCTCCCCTTCACAAAATCTCACTAATACGTCCACTTATTTCCAAGCGGGAGTAAATCCTGTCTCGAAGAATCCTCTCCAATAATTTCCCTGCCACTGATGTAAGGCTCACCGGCCTATAATTACCTGGATTATTCCTACTACCCTTTTTAAACAAGGAACAACATTGGCTATTCTCCAATCCTCTGGGACATCCCCTGTAGCCAATGAGGATATAAAGATTTCTCTCAAGGCCCCAGCGATTTCCTCCCTTGCCTCTCTTAGTATTCTGGGGTATATCCCATCAGGCCTCAGGACTTGTCTACCTTAATGTTTTTCAAGACCCCCAACACCTTTTTGATTTCAACATGACCCAAACTATCTGCACATCCTTCCCCAGACTCATCATCCAGGAAGGGGTTCCACTCACTTAATGTACAGCTGGTGTGTGACCACCAGATGAAGATCATGTACGTGTGTGCCCATGTTCCAGGGAACATTAATGATAGCTTCATTCTTGGCAGTCTCAAATCCCCGGGATATTTGAGGGTCATCCCAGGCTGCAGGGATGGCTCTTTGGGGACAAGAGACACCCGCTGAGGTCTTGGCTAATGACACCTGTGCGGAGGCCTGAGACTGAGGCAGAGTCCTGTTACACCGAGGCACACAGTGCCACCTGGTCTGTGATTGAGCAGTGTTTCAGCCTGCTTAAGATTCACTTCAGCTGCTTCGAGAAGCCTGGTGGGACCCTGCAGTACAGTCCCCAGAGGATCTCCCACATTGTAGTGTCTGCTGTACCCTCCATAACTTAGCTCAGCAGCGAGGTGACAAATCGATAAAGACCAGGAGAAGCGGAACATCTCCTCTGATGAGAATGAAGTCCAGGAGGGAGTGAAGGGAGAGGCTGAAGAGATGGATGATGGGGGCCAGGTTTCGCATGGGCAGGAGGACCAGGGATGCCCTCATCACTTCCCACTTCACACACTAGGACAACAATGTTGTCCAACAGCTCTAAAAGCACCCACAGCCACTCCCCCCCCCCACCCCCCCAAGACATTTGTGACCCCCTCTGCAACCAGGTCAGGAAGTCCACATGAAAAACATCTCATCAGGGTGCTCGGCCTGGGGCGTCTTTGTGTATGCCTAGCTTGTCAATACAGAAGGGTGATGACAACTTGAAGTGAGGAAAGGCCTGATGCTCTTCAACTTTTGCTTACGTCTGACTCCCATGCTGACTCCCCGGCTAATGTGTGAGTGAGGGTCAGGGCTTCATCCCTTTGTCCTGTAGCTCTAGTGTGGGGGGGAAAAGGGGTAGGTTTACTGATTAGTGGCAGAGTCCTTCCAGGATGTATGCTACTCTCACTTTGAGTGGGCCTAACCATTTTGCTTAAATTGAGGGCCTATGAGAAAAGCTGTGTCCTGATGGGGTGAGGACATATCCCAGTGGGAGGAGGGTCAAAGACAGCGAGGCCTTATGATTGTAAACAACAAGAGATCTTAATAAGGTGACATGTGCTGTGGCAACAAATGATTTTGACCCCCTACTATCTGCGCCTAAACTTCACCCGTGCCCACTCTGTGCACCTACAATTCCTTCATCTTGCAAGCCCTCTCACTATGTCAGATGTGGAGGTGGCCTGCTGCTTTCCCCCTGTTGCCTGAGATGCCCTTGGCAGGCGCCCTCTGGAGAGCTGGGACCTTGAGGCCCCTGGCCTACTTTCAGGGGGCAATGACATTGCTGCTTCACCCTGTTCTGCTCACTGCCCCTGAGAAGCGCCGGTATCAGGAAAGGGGGGAATTCAACTCGCTGGTTCCTCCCAGGTCTCCTGGTTAAAGGCCCCAGGGTGTGCTTCAGTGCTTCTTCCTCCCTCCAGTTACTCATAGGCCCTTGAGTTACTCCGTGGGATGGAGGGACAGCTGGAGTGAGCTCCAGAAGCCTCAACGCCATCTGGTGCTGCCAGTGCTGGAGACCAGTCAGTGTCTGCACCATGGTGTCAAACCCTTCAGTCATGGTCCTCAGGGACTGAGCCATGCCTCCGAGTTCTCCAGCCATGGCTCCAATGTCTTGCCCCAGGCTTTCCATTGCAGCCGCCACTCTTGCATTGTTGGCCTGGGTGCCACTCAGCGCCGGCAACATTTTCTGTGACAGAAGGCTTTGGGACTCATTCATTCGGCCTTGCAGTCGTGGGAATGTCATTGATAATCCCTCCTGGTTCTGCCTTTGCATCTCTAACAGCTGAGGGACAAATGTGTCCAGAGGCACGGCATCTGCCTGGGCACAGCTGTGTCTGTGGTCCAGCAGACCTCTGACTGTCTGACCTCTGAGATGTGCAACTTGGTGGTAAGAAAACTGGTGCACATGAAACGCTAAAAAGCTAGGTTTTTAAAAAATTGATTAGCTGAAGCAGAAGCACTTTAAATTAGACTGTGGCCTTTTCACCACTGGAATAGGTAGTTGATCTGAGCACGTTGCCAGTCACAAAGTCCAAATCCACCCTAGGATACCTTACATTTCAGTGGTGTATCCATACTGCCCAACACCTAACTATACTAACAGCTTATTATCTGATGGTTTAATAATAGTAACCCCTTGTGATCTGCACCAGATATTCCTGTCTGAACACATGCTCCTTCAGCACAAACAAACATTTCATAGGACAAGGTCAGAGATAAATCATTAAACAACTTCATGGCACAATGAGTGAATGTACAGAACAGATGTGAGTAGATTCAATTAGCAAGCTGTTTCGATTAGTTCAATCAGTATACTTTGTCATCATGCAATTACACAAAATAATGAGCTCATTACTCTTCCCCACATCAGCTGACAACTGGCTTAACTTAAAAGTAATCTCCAACTACTCCACATAGCATTCTAACCTCCTGTTCATAACTTAACCATCCATATCTCTTATCAGTCGGAGTGTTTTTTTCCTATGGCTCTGTGACTAAGCAAAAGTTTGTCACAAGATTCATTTCAATGTTGAAATGAGACCCGCGCTTGCCTTAGACAGCCGAAGGGTACACAATGCTGGTAAATTTAGCAGTGGCGCAAATACCAGATTAGATCGATCCTGGGCACGACAATATACATCATTATACGTCTGATTTAGATCCAAAAATAGGATAAAACTCATTCCAATTTCTGGTCTAATGTCTTTTTTAAAATCCATTTGCAAGATTTAGGCATTGCTGGCAATTCATTTATTGCCCATCCCCAATTATCCTTGAGAATGGTAGTAGCGAGCCACTTTCTTGAGCCACTGTAGTTCGTATGATGAAGCTACTTCCACAGAGGTGTTTGGGTAGCAAGTTCCAGGAATGATGAAGGAATCACCAGAACATTTCCAAGTCAGGCTGGTGTTTAATTTGGAATATTGGTAATGTTTTCATGCACTTCCTGCCCTTTGGTCTATTGCATTCGCTGCTCCCAATGTGGTCTCCTCTATATCGGAGAGACCAAGCGTAGACTGGATGATCACTTTGCTGTCTGTGCGCAATCAGGCCCCTGACCTTCCAGTTGCTTGCCATTTTAACACATGATCCTGCTCCCACGCCCACATGTCTGTCCTTGGCTTGCTGCAATGTTCCAGTGAAGCTCAACGCAAACTTGGGGAACAGCATCTCATCTTCCGGCTAGGCACTTTACGGCTTTCCGGTCTCAACATCGAATTCAACAACTTCAGATGATTAGCTCTACCCGACCTCGACCCCCTTTGTTTTCATTTTATTTAATGTTTAACTTCTCTCTACTTTTTATTTCTTTATTGTCCTTCTTTATTTCTCTTCCTCCCGCACTCTTTCCCCCTATTTTATCCTCCCTTTTCTTACCTTTTCTCCCCCTTCCCCCCACATCTTCATCTATCACAGTTTACCCTCTGATTTCAGCTTCTCTGCCGCTTGGCCATTCACACCTTCTATTCTCTTTATGGACTGCCATTGCCCTTGTTTTTGTGGCTATGACCCATCTTTCATCCCCTCACCCTACAGTATAAGTATCTTCCACTTTCTATGCCTTTTAGCTTTGACAAAGGGTCACCTGAACTCGAAATGTCAGCTCTTTTCCCTCCTTACAGATGCTGCCAGACCTGCTGAGATTTTCCAGCATTTTCTGTCCTTGTTCTTTTAGCGGACAGAGATCACAGGTTTGGGAAGTGCTTCTGAAGAAACTGTGGGCTGAAATTCTCCGGTCTCGCACACTACCAGCAAGAATGGAGAATTTGGCACTCAACCAAATCTCCATTCATAGCAGCAAGACCAGATAATCCCAGTCATGGGCCAGGTTGGAGAATTCTGGCCATGGGATGAGTTGCTTGTAGATGGTACATGCTGCAGCCACATTTGACATGGGGGTGGAGGAAGTGGTGGATGGGGTGGCAAATAGATAGGTGCTTTCTTCTGGATGGTGTTGCGCTCATATGTTGTTGGAGCTGTATTGCACCCAACCAAGAGGAAAGTATTCCATCAAAATTCTGACTTGTGCCTTATAAGTGGTATCTTAAGATAGAAGGGAGGCCATTGATGAAGCAGCTGAAGGTGGTTGGCCTTGAACACTACCCTGAAGAGCCTCTGTCGCAATGTCCTGTCTGAGATAGTGGTTTCCAACAACCACAACCATTTTCCTTTGCACTAGGTATGACTACAACTAGTGAAGAGTTTTTTTCCCTGATCCTCACAGGCTTCAATTTTGCAAGGGATTCTAGATCATACATTCAGTTAATGTGCCCTTGATATCAAGGACAACATTCACCTTTGGATTATAGCTCTTTTGTCTATGTTTAAACTAAGGCTGTCATAAGGCTTGTTACCACTGTAGTGACCTTCCATCACTTGGCTGATGATTGAGAGTAGTTTGATGGAGCAGTAATTGGCCAGATTGGATTTGTCCTGCTTTTTGTGGATGGGTTATACCTGGGCAATTTTCCATTTTTCCAAGTGGATAGAGTGCTCTGGCTCTACTGGAACAGCTTGGCTGTAGCCTTTGCCATATCCAGTACACTCAGCCATTTCCTGAGTGAATCGGCTGAAGATTGGCATCCATGATGGTGGGGAACTCAGGAGGAGACTGAGATAGATCATACACCAGGACTTCCTCACTCAACCATGAGCGTCAAACCAGATCACCAAACCTGTTTCAATGAGGAGTGTAGAGGAGCATGCTGGATGCAACTATAAAATAAGATGCCAAATTGTGAAGCTACAGCACAGGAGTACAGGCATGCTAAACGGCAGAACTAGCAAGCGCTAGCCAGAGCTAAATGATCCAAAAGCAATGGATCAGATCAAAGCTCTCCAATCCTACCACATTCAGTTGTGAATAGTGGTGGACAATTAAGCAACTAATGAGAGGAGGGGGCAGCTCCACATTGCTGTGGATTCAGAGTCACATGTAGCCCAAACTGAGTAATGACAGCATGTTTCCTTCCCTAATGACCAAATAAGTTTTTCCAACAATCAGGTAGTAGCTCCATTGATAAAATGACTTATATAAACTAGTTACTAGTTTGACACTGCTATCTGCTTTAGAGTGGTGTAAAATTGCAGCACTTGGCATCTGGCCAGCTCCATGAGGCTCTCATTATAAAAACTTACTTAAATCTATGTATAATAGGTTGCTAATCAATGCTTAAATAAATAATACATCTGTAATGCTACTGTAAAGGCAATTGCCTCACCGTCTCCTTACATTAGTACAGTTTTAAAACCAGCTCCACATGGGAGTGTTTCAATTTTAATTCAAGTTTTAATAAAGTCCACTTTGTACTGGTTACAGTTAATACAGTAGTCATGATGTGGAGATGCCGACGTTGGACTGGGGTAAGCACAGTAAGAAGTCTCACAACACCAGGTTAAAGTCCAACAGGTTTATTTGGTAGCAAATACCATAAGCTTTCGGAGCAATGCTCCTTCGTCAGATGGAGTGGTCTCTGTTCTCAAACAGGGCACAGACACAGAAATCAAATTACAGAATACTGATTGGAATGCAAATCTCTACAGCCAGCCAGGTCTTAAATGCACAGACAATGTGGGTGGAGGGAGCATTCAACACAGGTTAAAGAGATGCGTATTGTCTCCAGACAGTACAGCTTGTGAAATTGTGCAAGTCCAGGAGTCAAGCTGTGGGGGTTACTGATAATGTGACATAAATCCAACATCCCGGTTTAGACCGTCCTCATGTGTGCGAAACTTGGCTATCAGTTTCTGCTCAGTGACTCTGCGCTGTCGTGTGTCGTGAAGGTCGCCTTGGAAAACGCTTACCTGAAGATCCAAGGCTGAATGCCCGTGACTGCTGAAGTGCTCCCCCACAGGAAGAGAACAGTCTTGCCTGGTGATTGTCGAGCGGTGTTCATTCATCCGTTGTCGTAGCGTCTGCATGGTTTCCCCAATGTACCATGCCTCGGGACATCCTTTCTTGCAGCGTATCAGGTAGACAACGTTGGCCGAGTTGCAAGAGTAGGTACCATGTACCTGGTAGATGGTGTTCTCACGTGAGATGATGGCATCCGTGTTGATGATCCGGCACGTCTTGCAGAGGTTGCTGTGGCAGGGTTGTGTGGTGTCGTGGTCACTGTTCTCCTGAAGGCTGGGTAGTTTGCTGCGGACAATGGTCTGTTTGAGGTTGCGTGGTTGTTTGAAGGCAAGAAGTGGGGGTGTGGGGATGGCCTTGGCGAGATGTTTGTCTTCATCAATGACATGTTGAAGGCTCCGGAGAAGATGCCGTAGCTTCTCCGCTCCGGGGAAGTACTGGACGACGAAGGGTACTCTGTCCACCGTGTCCCGTGTTTGTCTTCTGAGGAGGTCGGTGCGGTTTTTCGCTGTGGCACGTCGGAACTGTTGATCGATGAGTCGAGCGCCATATCCTGTTCTTATGAGGGCATCTGTCGAGCGCCATATCCTGTTCTTATGAGGGCATCTTCATAAGAACAGGATATGGCGCTCGACTCATCGATCAACAGTTCCGACGTGCCACAGCGAAAAACCGCACCGACCTCCTCAGAAGACAAACACGGGACACAGTGGACAGAGTACCCTTCGTCGTCCAGTACTTCCCTGGAGCGGAGAAGCTACGGCATCTCCTCCGGAGCCTTCAACATGTCATTGATGAAGACGAACATCTCGCCAAGGCCATCCCCACACCCCCACTTCTTGCCTTCAAACAACCACGCAACCTCAAACAGACCATTGTCCGCAGCAAACTACCCAGCCTTCAGGAGAACAGTGACCACGACACCACACAACCCTGCCACAGCAACCTCTGCAAGACGTGCCGGATCATCAACACGGATGCCATCATCTCACGTGAGAACACCATCTACCAGGTACATGGTACCTACTCTTGCAACTCGGCCAACGTTGTCTACCTGATACGCTGCAAGAAAGGATGTCCCGAGGCATGGTACATTGGGGAAACCATGCAGACGCTACGACAACGGATGAATGAACACCGCTCGACAATCACCAGGCAAGACTGTTCTCTTCCTGTGGGGGAGCACTTCAGCAGTCACGGGCATTCAGCCTTGGATCTTCAGGTAAGCGTTCTCCAAGGCGGCCTTCACGACACACGACAGCGCAGAGTCACTGAGCAGAAACTGATAGCCAAGTTTCGCACACATGAGGACGGTCTAAACCGGGATGTTGGATTTATGTCACATTATCAGTAACCCCCACAGCTTGACTCCTGGACTTGCACAATTTCACAAGCTGTACTGTCTGGAGACAATACACATCTCTTTAACGTGTGTTGAATGCTCCCTCCACCCACATTGTCTGTGCATTTAAGACCTGGCTGGCTGTAGAGATTTGCATTCTAATCAGTATTCTGTAATTTGATTTCTGTGTCTGTGCCCTGTTTGAGAACAGAGACCACTCCATCTGACGAAGGAGCATTGCTCCGAAAGCTTATGGTATTTGCTACCAAATAAACCTGTTGGACTTTAACCTGGTGTTGTGAGACTTCTTACTGTACAGTTAATACTGCAGCTACTGTGAACACCAAGTAGATGTGAGATTACCTCCCCAACATAACCAATGCCCAACTTAAAGTGAAACCACTCTGCTCTTAGTTATGCCACATATTTTACATTGATGCCAAGCTAAAATTGCTTCTCAGTGATCAGAAAATATAGCACAGCTTATCAGTTAAAGCTCATTCGAAGGGTAGCATATAATTCTTTAACAAATAAAATTCTCCAGGTTTTAAATTACATAGAAATTAGAACAGAGAAACAGGACGTTTGGCTCAACAAGTCCAGATAACCTTCATCCTCTGCACGAGCTGTCACAAAATAACACTTTTGCCCATATCCCTTTATTCCCCTTTTTTTCAGCCACCCATCTAACTTCTTAAATGTCCTTGCTTCAATCACTAACTCTGGCATTGTATTCTACAGCCTCACAACACGATCTGTGAAAAAGATTCTCCACTTCGCTGCCCTAAATCTTTTTAACATTTGAAATTGCCCCTCGTTTTAGGCCTCTCAATCCCTGGAAATGCACAGTGGTTAGCACTGCTGCTTCACAGCTCCAGGGTCCCGGGTTCGATTCCCGGCTCGGGTCACTGTCTGTGTGGAGTTTGCACATTCTCCTCGTGTCTGCGTGGGTTTCCTCCGGGTGCTCCGGTTTCCTCCCACAGTCCAAAGATGTGCGGGTTAGGTTGATTGGCCAGGTTAAAAATTGCCCCTTAGAGTCCTGAGATGCGTAGGTTAGAGGGATTAGTGGGTGAAATATGTGGGGGTAGGGCCTGGGTGGGATTGTGGTCGGTGCAGACTCGATGGGCCGAATGGCCTCCTTCTGCACTGTAGGGATTCTATGATTCTATGATTCTATGAAATGGTCTGTTTCTATATCTACTCTCCCCTCTTCCTCCATCAATCACCCCTTAAGTTCCTTTGCTGTAAAAAAAACACCTTAGTAATCGATAAGACTCTAAAATAAGAATTGTACTTGTTTTAGTCTAGTCACAAATCCAAACGCCATCTGACATTACAAATAGAAGAAAAGTCCAACAGTAAATACATCTATTTATCAACATGTTCACTTTCTGAATTTTTAATTTGTACTCATGCAAATATCACCAATCTTCCATAATTAATAAAGACTAAAATTTAAAATTTTACAGTTGTTTTATTTTATAAATTTGACACAAGTGGAAATAGTGTTCTTTATCTTCTTTAGCCAATACTATTATAAAAGGACAGTTATTAACATTAATCAGGCTGATAAACCACTAATTAAAATAATTTGTCGACCGAAATGAGAAGACTAAAAGCCATACAAGGCACTGGTGAAAACTTAAAACGCAATGCTTTAATTGAATGCTGTAAATATTCACAGTACTTCGAACAGAAATGTAAGATTTATATACTAAGATCACACCTATTTTTAAAAAGTAAAACATTGAAAAATAAACTTACATTGAAAGTGGCCGGTCTTGTGCGTCTTGTGATTAATAAAGTTCCATACATAATTATAGAAAACAGCAGTCTTTGGATTTCAAATGCAACCCTTTTAGAAAATATATCATAGAATCATAGAATCAAGGGGGGCCTTCGGATATCACATAGTACGTGGTGGAGAAATTCTATGAGCAAAAAGAATTAGGGCATGGATTTTTTAAACAGGGTGGATATTAGTTAAAAACCACATGACTGTCATGAGAATCTCATTACTGTTACACACAAGCCTTTTCAGTCCGGTTTGCTGGAGTGTTAGGCTTTATTTGGTACCTCTTGTCATAGCAACCAAACTAGCAGCCGAGAAGAGGGGATTTGGGGAATCAGATGCTGGCTTAACTTTCAATGGCTCAACATGCCATATACTGCACCATTCATTTGCCGAATGGTTTAAGGATAAATATATTGCAGCCACAGTATTGATGGAGAAAGGAGCAGTACTGGCATGGGGCTTACCATCTGTGATACTCCTCACCTGCTAAATTGCCAGTCTCTCCATACTGTTAGAATACGGTGCACGCTGAACATCCGAAATAAAAATGGAAATGCTGAAAATGCTCAGCAGGCCAGGCAATGTGTGTGGAAAGAGGAACAAAGTTAATGTTTCAGGGGCGATAACCTGGACACTGTTCTGGGAAAAGTTGTAACAGATTTGAAGCAATAGGGCAAGGTGGGAGACAATAGAGAATCCATACAGTGCAGAAGAAGGCCATTTGGCCCATCGAGCCTGCACCAACAACAATCTCACTCAGGCCCTATCCCCACAACCAGCTAAGTTAGGAGAATTAGCCATGCTCAGTTTGCCCCTTAGTGTCCAAAGATGTGCAGAGTATGTTGATTAACATACTCTGCGAGCAGGCTTTTTCCACTGAGGCGAGGGGAGAAAAAAACTAGAGGACATGGGTTAAGGGTGAAGGGGGAAAAGTTTAAAGGGAATATTGGGGGGGCTTCTTCACACAGAGAGTGGTGGGAGTGTGGAATGAGCTGCCAGATGAAGTGGTGAATGCAGGCTCACTTTTAACATTTAAGAAAAACTTGGACAGGTACATGGATGAGAGGGGTGTGGAGGGATATGGTCCAGGTCAGTGGGACTAGGCACAAAAATGGTTCGGCATAGCCAAGAAGGGCCGAAAGGCCTGTTTCTGAGCTGTAATGTTCTATGGTTCTATGGTTCTAACCATGCTAATATAGGCCCTTAGGGCCCTATTTTACCATTTTAATTCTGAGCGCTGGGCGGACTTGAAACTGGGAGTGTTTCAGATCTGACCTTTAGACCCATTCTCAGGCACCCCCATACGCACTCTGCCTGAAAAAATAGCAGTGATTCTGAATCGTGCTGTAGAAGCCTGGGGGCGGGGCTTAATGCGCCCGAAATCCTGCAGCTCCGATTGGTGCCTCCAACTGTGGATGCACAGAAAAAAATGATAGAATGCTGCACCCCTGCCACATCACTCCCGGGCTGGGCAATGCCTCCCCCTGGCTCCTACAGACATTGCCCCACTCCCACAACATAACTGACCCCCTTATCCCCTCACTCCGTGCTACCCAGAGCGATCGCGGACCCCTCCCCCCATTCCCCTCCCCCCCCATCGATCACACGTAGAGTGGCAGCAGATCCTCCCTCCCCCCCACCGATTACACGAAAAGTGGCAGCAGACCCCCCTGGCCCCCACCAGAGAGTCATCTAACCTGCCTCTCTCCCCCCACCAGAGAGCCATCAAACCTGCCAGAGAGACATCTGACCCGCCTCCCTCCCCCCATCACAGAGCCATCTGACCCACCAGAGAGACATCTGACCCGCCTCCCTCCCCACCCCACCACAGAGCCATTTGACCTGCCTCCCTCCCCCCCCCACCAGATAGCCATCTGACCCACCTCCCTCCACCACCCCCCCCACCATCACCAATCTGAGTTAGAGAGCCACCGGAAGCCCAGAAATTACCTCCTCAGAAGCTCGGAATTTACCTCCTCACAAGCTGGAGGCCGAATCGGACCTTTGCGGACCATGTCGGTTTTGCGCCGAATCTGGACAGGCAAACGTGGTGACAAAGGGGGAGGTGCCGGTAAGTTTGAGCGTGCAGCCCATTAAGTCAATTTAAATGCATGCAAATGCTTTTAAATTGACGTCACGCCCATTTTGGGCATGGTCCCGATGGCGGCCATTTTCGGCCCTTGGTAAAGGGGGAACCAGCGCGGAGGCAGTCGCGGATTGCGCTACTCTCCTCACGCCCAACTTTACCAAGTTTTCACGCCCGAAAACGGGAGCAACTTGATGGTAAAATCGGGCCCTTAGTGTTCAAAGGTGTGCAGGTTAGGTAGATTAGCCATGCTAAATTGCCCCTTAATGTCCAAGGGGAATAATGAACAGAAATTAAGATCTGTGATAGGACGCAAGATGGAAGTGATTAAATGACAAAGGGATAACAGGGCAAGGCATAAGGAATTTGTAATGGGACAAAAAAGAAACAAAAGATGAGTCGAAAGGAGATGTAAATACCAACAGCAGAAATCATTACCAGTACCTGCTCTCAAAAAAGGGCTGTAGTTATAATCTGAAATTGTTGAATTTGATGTTGAGTCCAGAAAGCTGTAATCTATAGACTTCCAGACTCATACCTGATGTCAACTTCAGATGACAATGCTGTTCCCATTTTTACTAAACAATAGGTGCTGGTAATGATCTTGCTGTTGCCATTTACATCTTTACTTGTCCCATTGCAACCCCCTTTGCCCTGCTCCATTATTTTTGTCATTTAATCTCTCCTGTTTGCCACCCTATCACAGATTTCCCTTCTTATTCTTTCTTCCCCATGTAATAACCTTTTCCGGCCACAGAAATTTCTTTAAACCTGTTGCATGTCCAACATTTGCCCAATTCTGATTAAAGATCAATAGCCTGCAATGATTTGATTTGATTTGATTTATTATTGTCACATGTATTAGTATACAATGAAAAGTATTGTTTCTTGCATGCCATACAGACAAAGCATACCGTTCATAGAGAAGGAAAGGAGACAGTGCAGAATGTAGTGTTACAGTCATAGCCAGGGTGTAGAGAAAGATCAACTTTGTGCGAGGCAAGTCCATTCAAAAGTCTGATGGCAGACTTCCTTGGCAGCAGGGAAGAAGCTGTTCTTGAGTCAGTTGATACGCGACCTCAGACTTTTGTATCTTTTTCCCAATGGAAGAGGGTGGAAGAGAGTATGTCCGGGGTGCGTGGGATCCTTAATTATGCTGGCTGCTTTTCCGAGGCAGCGGGAAGTGTAGACAGTGTCAATGGATGGGAGGTTGGTTTGCGTGATGGATTGGGCTACATTCACGACCTTTTGTAGTTCCTTGCGGTCTTGGGCAGAGCAGGAGCCATACCAACCTGTGATACAACCAGAAAGAATGCTTTCTATGGTGCATCTGTAAAAGTTGGTGAGAGTCATAGCTGACATGCCAAATTTCCTTAGTCTTCTGAGAAAGTAGAGGCGTTGGTGGGCTTTCTTAACTATAGTGTTGGCATGGTTGTTGGTGATCTGGACACCTGAAAACTTGAAGCTTTCTACTTCGTCCCCATTGATGTAGAGAGGGGCATGTACTCCACTAATATTCCTGAAGTCGATGACTATCTTCTTCATTTTGTTGACATTGAGGGAGAGATTATTGTCATCGCACCAGTTCATCAGATAGATTCTCTGTCTCATTCCTGTACTCTGTCTCGTCATTGTTTGAGATCCAACCCACTACGGTGGTGTCATCAGCAAACTTGAAAATGCTCCCTCCACAGATGCTGCCTGACCTGCTGAACATTTCCAACATTTCTAATTTAAAATTTCTGGTTTAGACTCTGCATTTCTCAGTGAGGATTATTCAGTTTAATTGGTTGAAGAGCCACACTGCTGTTTGCCCCGCTCACATACAGCATGGATCCCCTGTAGAGGGCAACACACTGAATCAATCTCCCGACGACAGCAAATTGTTGCTCAACAGCCCACAAATGGTCAGCGGCAACTAGAACAAAGAACAATACAGCACAGGAACAGGCCCTTCGGCCCTCCAAGCCCGCGCCACTCCCTAGTCCAAACTAGACCATTCTTTTGTATCCCTCCATTCCCACTCCGTTCACTGTAAACATATTAGTACTAAATAAAAGCAAAATACTGCGGATACTGGAAATCTGAAAAAGAGAAAATGCTGGGAAAACCCAGCAGGTCAGGCAGTATCTCAAAAAGCTGAGGTTGGAAAAAGAAGGTTGAGAGGAGATTTGATAGAGATGCTCAAAATTGTGAGAGATCTGGACAAAATCGATGAAGGGAAATTGTTTTTATTGGAAGAAGGACACCAAAAATTTGAGGCAAATGACAAAAGAAGTAAAGCAGACATGAGGATTTTTTAAAAATGAGGTGAGTGATTCATATCTGGAGAACCTGAGAGTTTGATGATGGCAGATTCAATCTTGGATAATTGTCTAAAGGGAAAAAAGTGCAAGACTGAAAGGGAAAGGGTCTAAGCTGAGTTGTTTGTGCAAACAGCTAGCATGGACACAAAGGGATGAATGGCCACCTTCTGTGCTATAACAAAGAAACCGGAAGCAGGAATGGGCCATTTGGCCCTTTCAAGACTGTTCCACCATTCATTTTGATCATGGCTGATCGTCGAATTCAATATCCTGATCCCCCCTTCCCCCCCATATCCCTTGGTCCCTTTAGCCCCAAGAACTATATCTAATTCCTTCTTGAAATCACACAACCTTTTGTCTTCAACTACTTTCAGTGGTAGCGAATTCCACCACATTCACTACTCTCTGGGTGAAGAAATTTCTCCTCACCCTCAATTCTAAAACCATTCTATTCACTGTTGGAAGTGCTATTCTTTGGATGGGATCTTTTAAAAAAATCCAATCTGCTAAGTCCAGTCATTTGGTTGATAGTTTAAGATCCCGCTGTAATATTTGAAGACCAGTGTGTTTCTTGCCACTATTCTTACCTGAACTAGCAATAGGCAAAACAAACAAAATAATCATTGATTGAACTGCCATAAATCTACATTTGCTATGGTGGCACAGTGATTAGCACTGCTGCCTCACAGCACCAGGGACCTGGGTTCAATTCCTGGCTTGGGTTGTTCCTTCAGAAGGAACTCTTCAAAATGCAGCTAATGAAAATACAACAAAACTTACTCCAACTTGTAAATCAAAGAAAGGGTTTAATAAAGAAACATCATTACTCCAAACTTGGGGCCTCTCCCTGGGCCACTCCAAGCTCTCCACAATTCTACATAGTTTCTTATTTATAGTGAATCAGCTGGTTAGCTGACTATTACATCACTCTTTAATTGGTTCCATGTTTTACTGGGTCAGCTGACCCTTCCATCTTGCTCCCATTGGTCACATTGCATTCAATACAAAGTTGTCACCGGTTACATTCTAACATGGATCACTGTCTGTACGGAGTCAGCACATTCTCCCTGTGTCTGCGTGGGTTTCCTCTGGTTTCCTCCCACAATCCGAAAGATGTGCTGGTTAGATACATTGACCATGTTAAATTCTCCCTCGGTGTACCCGAACGGGTGCTGGAGTGTGGCGACTAGGAGATTTTCACAGTAACTTCATTGCAGTGTTCATGTTAGCCTACTTGTGACTAATTACTTTAACAAAAGCAGATAATTTACATAGGTTACTGCAAACTTATCAATGTACATTATGCATTTGGGATTTTTCTGAGAGATAGCTTATCTGCTATAGAAGAGCATTTATTTATTCATACCACAAATGAATTACAAATAAATGAATGGGTAGAATGCATATAATTATGCAAGCCATAGTAAATCCATTTACATTGTGAAATACGACACAAAATCACTTTTGCAACAATGATACAATTAAGCTTTTGAAACCATGTTTATTTGAAATTCCAAGCATGTTTCAAAATATAAAGATGATGTTGGACATTTATTGCTCCATATTGTTTTGAAATATACAGTTAATTGCCAAAAGGTTTCTGAATGTTAAAATGCAGCAGCTACTTAATCTTCTTCACTCATATCACAGGCAAAGCTAGTAATTATTTACAGCATCCTCTAGACATGATAGCGTGGCCTAAAACAGATTAAAATGCATATCAAACGCCGCCTGTGTTTCAAAATAGCCCACATCTTCTCTCCATCATGGAATTAAATTTGCCAGACACTTTTTCCACGGACTCAAGTGCCCTCCTGATGAGATGCCTGCCAATGGGAAAATGCCCCCCACAAGGACAAAAGAATACCCAATCGCATACTAAAAACTGCACCCAATGTTTAGAACATAGAACATAAAACATAGAAAAAATTACTGCACAAACAGGCCCTTCAGCCCACAAGTTGCGCCGGTCATGTCCCTACCTACCTAGGCCTATATATAGGCTTACCTATAACTCTCAATCCTATTAAGTCCCATGTACTCATCCAGAAGTCTCTTAAAAGACCCTATCGAGTTTGCCTCCACCACCATTGACGGCAGCCAATTCCACTCACCCACCCCCCTCTGAGTGAAAAACCTACCCCTGACATCTCCTCTGTACCTACTCCCCAGCACCTTAAACCTGTGTCCTCTCGTAGCAGCCATTTCAGCCCTGGGAAAAGCCTCTGAGAATCCACCCGATCTATACCTCTCAACATCTTGTACACCTCTATCAGGTCACCTCTCATCCTTCGTCTCTCCAAGGAGAAAAGACCGAGCTCCCTCAACCTATCCTCATAAGGCATGCCACCCAATCCAGGCAACATCCTTGTAAATCTTCTCTGCACCCTTTCAATAATTTCTACATCCTTCCTGTAATGAGGCGGCCAGCACTGAGCACAGTACTCTAAGTGGGGTCTGACGAGGGTCTTATAAAGCTGCATCATTATCTCCCGACTCCTAAACTCAACCCCTCGATTGATGAAGGCCAGCACACCATATGCCTTCTTAACCACCTCCTCTACCTGCGAGGCCGATTTAAGAGTCCTATGGACCCGGACCCCAAGGTTCTTCTGATCCTCTACACTGCTAAGAGTCTTACCCTTGATATTATACTCCTTCATCCCATTTGACCTGCCAAAATGTACCACTACACATTTACCCGGATTGAAGTCCATCTGCCACTTCTCCGCCCAGTCTTGCATCCTATCTATGTCACGCTGTAGCTTCTGCCATCCCTCCAAACTATCCACAACACCACCAACCTTCGTGTCATCTTAAGACTTAACTGACAAGAGGTAAAGAATTTAAACAATCCAAAGGGCAGGTAGTATCATAGCAACTCAACATCTGACACAAAGGCAATGTCACGAAATGTTTCTTAAGACTTAACTGACAAGAGGTAAAGGATTTAAACAATCCAAAGGGCAGGTAGTATCATAGCAACTCCAGGTCTGACACAAAGGCAATGTCACGAAATGTAAAACCAAGCACAAAATAAAGTAGCAGCAATTCAAAATGTTGTTTGAAATGCACAGGACAATCCTTACAAAATATTTCAGATCTACTGAAGGGTGAATTGCTGTGTCATACACACTGTGAATTTCCCAAAAATGATTGTTTTTACTAGTATCCCTCCAAAAACTTGCTTCAAAACTTTCTGAGAGCAATTTATAAAATCAGATACATAATTTTAACATAACCTCAGCTGATGAATTTAGAATAGAATAGAATCATACAGTGCAGAAGGAGGCCATTCAGTCCATCGAGTTTGCACTAACCCCATGCATTTACCCTAGCTAGTCCCCCTGACACTAAGGGGCAATTTAGCAAGGCCAATCCACCTAACCCGCACATCTTTGGAGTGTGGGAGGAAATCAGAGCACCCGGAGGAAACCCACGCAGACATGGGAAAAACGTGCAGACATCACACAGTGACCCAAACCAGAAATCGAACCCAGGTCTCTGGCGCTGTGAGGCAGCATTTTGATGCACAATATTCTCATAATTCAGTTATCAAAATTGGCCAATTCTCTGAATCTCTCTCTCATTTACAGCACTTTTTAAAAAAATTCCTTATGTAGCTAAGTGTTGAATTGTTTGATCACACTCTTGTGAAACACTTTGGGATGTTTTATTGCATTAAAGATGCTATATAAATGCAAGACCTTCGAATCTTTCAGAGACATGAAATTGTGAACAAAGAATTCCCAAAGACATGGTAGCATGGTCTAAAACAGATTAAAATGCATATCAAACGCTGCCGGTGTTTAAAAATAGCCCACAGCTTCTCTCCATCATGGAATTAAATTTGCCAGAAACTTTTTCCACGGACTCAAGTGCCCTTTCATTTCATAGATAGAAACCCTACAGTGCAGAAGGAGGCCATTCGGCCCATCGAGTCTGCACCGACCACAATCCCACCCAGGCCCTACCCCCACATATTTTACCTGCTAATCCCTCTAACCTACGCATCTCAGGACTCTAAGGGGCAATTTTTTTTTTAACCTGGCCAATCAACCTAACCTGCACATCTTTGGACTGTGGGAGGAAACCGGAGCACCCGGAGGAAACCCACGCAGACACGAGGAGAATGTGCAAACTCCACACAGACAGTGACCCGAGCCAGGAATCGAACCTGGGACCCTGGAGCTGTGAAGCAGCAGTGCTAACCACTGTGCTACCGGCCGCCCTCCTGATGAGATGCCTGCCAATGGGAAAATGCCCCCCACAAGGACAAAAGAATACCCAATCGCATACTAAAAACTGCACCCAATGTTTCTTAAGACTTAACTGACAAGAGGTAAAGGATTTAACTTTGTTCAGAAAGCATAGAAAATAGAACCAAGAAGTTAACCACTTTGGTTGCAAAAATCGGAAGACGGATTATTATTTGAATGGGTGTAAATTGAGAGAGGTGGATAGAAACATAGAAACTAGAAGCAGGAGTCCCATTCAGTCCTTTGAGCCTGCTCCACCATTCATTTTAAGCATGGCTGATCATCAAATTCAATGTCCAGATACTGCCTTCCCCCCCCAATATCCCTCGATCCCTTTAGCCCTAAGAGTTATGTCTAATGGATGGCACAGTGATGGGTGGCACAGTGGCACAGTGGCTAGCACTGCTGCCTCACAGTACCAGGGACCTGGGTTCAATTTCGGCCTCAGGTGACTGTCTGTACAAAGTCTGCACATTCTCCCTGTGTCTGTGTGGATTTCTTCCAGGTGCTCCAGTTTCCTCCCACAGTCCAAAGATGTGCGGGTTAGGTATATTGGCCATGTTAAATTGCCCCTTAGTGTCTGGGGAATTAGCAGGGTAAATACGTGGGGTTGCGGGAATGGGATTGTTGTTGGTGCAGGCTCGCTCGGCTAAATGGCCTCCTTCTGCACTGTAGGGATTCTATGACTACTTCTATGACTACTAATTTCTATGACTACTGATGGGGGTGGCACGGTAGCACAGTGGTTAGCATTGCTGCCTCAATGGGTTTGGTTCCCGGCTTGGGTCACTGTCGGTGTGGGGTTTGCATGTTCTTCCCGTGTCTGCGTGGATTTCCTCCGGCTAGCTCCGGTTTCCTCCCACACTCTGAAAGATGGGCTGGTTAGGTGCATTGACCCAAACAGGTGCCGGAACTCGGGGAATTTCACAGTAACTTCATTGCAGTGTTAATGTAAGCCTTACTTGTGATTAATGACTTTAATTTCTTCTTGAAATCACTCTGAGTAGTACATTTATTTTTTTTTAAATTGTGCAAAAGAGGACGGTAAACTAGGTGTATGTATTTTTTATGTGTTAGAGTTCGTGTCTAAGGTCACACGCATTAGGTTTGTGTCCAATGCAGCGGCTGGAATGCACCAGGTCCTGAGGCTGCACTGGGGCAACTCATTGTTCCAGTCACCTGTCACTGACTCATCAACCCCGGGGAGGGGGCGGGGCTGGGCTGGGGGCGGGGACCCAGCTAGTGACGTCACTGCGTCCAGCACGTCGCGAGTGACGTCAACTGGTCAGCAGCCAGCCAATGAGCGTTTCGAACATCGGTTGCTTGGCAACCGCCTAACTTTTTCCACTTTGCTTTTAGAAATTGTTTTTTTTTAATTCTTGATAAAATTAATATGAATGCGTATATGTTACTGAGAGAGCAATTTAAAAAAAAAATGCGACGTTCAGGCCGGGAAGTGCAGAGAACAATCGCTTCCGGGGTGAAGGTTCGCCTCGCCAAGATGGCGGCTGGGGGTTGGTGTCTCTGTGAATTTCTGAGGTGAGTAAAATGCTGCTTGTTTTCAGCGGGGGGGATAATAAATAATGTCAGGTGAGGATATTGGAGACTGTTACAAGCAGTTTTATCACGATAAAGTGGGCAAGTTGGTATTTGCGGGAAGGGGTCGAATGGTCTTTCTCTTCTCTTGATGCATTCCAATCATTATTCTGTGAATTGAGTTTGTGTCTCTGTATGCCCTGCTTGTGAGCATTTCTCCACACCACCTGACGAAGGAGCAGCGCTCCGAAAGCATTTGCTACCAAATAAACCTGTTGGACTTGAACCTGGTGTTGTGAGACTGTGTTTTTCAACAAGCAAGCTGCCACGGGAGCTTTCGTCAGAAGATTCCTGTAATCGATTCATTTCTTCAGATTTTTAATGGATTTCCTTTTGGATGTACTGATCACTAAACCATTTCTTCTGCTCACAGAACACTGTCTCTTTAGTGAAATGGATTTCTATTCTATTATTCTTGTGTCATTAACATATCTCTGATGTTGACAGTTCAAAATGGTAGACATGAGCTTTTTCATCAAAAAGAGTACAGCTGCCACATCTCATGAATATTGATTAGATTTATGCTGGTTTGATGTTTAGAATTTAAAAGTTAAATTTTGCTCAGTTTGTTTTAACTGAGTGTGATCCATGCCATTTGGTTTGCACCTTGCTTCTCACATTTCCTCAATGTAGACAGTTTTAAGAAATATTCTATATAATCATATTGCACTGTTTCAGATTGTGCAAGCCATCCCATAAATAAGGTTGCCTGATTCTTAGCACCTAAACGGCTAATGGTAGCTTCCTGCAATGGCATATGTTAGGCAATATCAGCTGCCCATTATATACCTGATTCATTGACCCTGATGAAATGGAAGAACAAATGCTGCTTTGATACCACCCCATTTTGTGCCATCGGCACACATCTGATGTGCAATATTTTTTGCCTTGCTTTATTTTATCAGTAATCTATTAGGATGGTAGTCTTCCTGTATGCAAGTTATCTGCTCTGTTTTCCATTAAAACAAATCAGCATGCTACCTTCTTCTGAGTTAGCTCAGTACTGTATGTAAATTTATTTGTACAAATGTGTTGGCATATGTAACGGTTGTCAAAAGATTAGGAGGAGGGTATTTGGCACATCGAGTGTGCACCGATAACAATCAGACCCAGGTCCTATCCTCTTAATTCCATGTATTTATGCTGCTAATTTATCATGACGCTGAGGGGACAATTTAGCATGGCCAATCAACCTAACCTACACATCTTTGGAGCGTGAGAAGAAACTGAAGGGCAACCCATGCAGTTCCGGGGAGAACATGCAAACATCACAGTCACCTGAGGCCACAATTGAACTTGGGTCCTGGCGCTGTGAGACAGCAGTGCTAACCACTGTGCCACCATGTCGCCCTATTAATTGCCCCAGGTTGGTTTATCCTTTGGGCAGAGCAGGACCATTGTCGACATTTCTGTTTGCTTTGGTGTGTCAGGCTGCAGTATCTGAGCAGATGTGAAAAGAGGTTATGGGTGAAAAATCAATTTGTAATAAATTGATGTGCAATTGCAGCCTTTAAAAGTCTGTTCATATAACAATTAGCTGTTCATAACCTGTTGTTCTTTCTGCTAGGTTTATGTTCTCATTGATCATTCCTATGCTTTTCGTAACCGCTGGCTTATCATTCACCCTTGTGGTTGTTTTACTGTATATTCGATTCTGGATCTGCCCAAAGAAGAAAATAACACAAGGTCCAAGAAAATATGGCAAGATGCCACCAGTGGTTGCATTCTTTCACCCCTACTGTAATGCTGGAGGTGGAGGTGAAAGGGTTTTATGGTGTGCAATAAGAGCTTTGCAGAAGAGGTGAGTCCCAATTTCTTCATTTGGAGTCTAGGTAACATTTTTAGTTATTTGCTTTCAAGGGACAATACGGTTGTGGTATAATTTTAAACATGTAGAATACAAGGTGAAAAAGGAAAAGTAATCCTGAGCATTATTTCGATTCAATTATGACCCACCTTACCCTGGTGAGTGGGCGGATAAGTGGAGCTGAGTCCACGAAAAGATCAGCCATGATCTTATTGAATGCGGAGCAGGCTTGAGGGGCCAGATGGCCTACTCCTGCTCCTAGTTCTTATGTTCTTATTATGTTCTTATGACTTCAGGGTGACAAAACGTAGGTAAAACTTACACATCAATAACCTGCTCATTGGTGCTCAGGGTCGCAGACTCCTGATCTCATTGCAGCCTTTGTCCAATCGTGGACAAAAGAGCTGAACTCAAGAAGGTAGCTGAGTGACTGCCCTTGACATCAAGAAAGCATTTGTCTGAGTGTAGCATTAAGGAGCCATGGCAAAATAGAATCAATGGAAATAGGGGAGGGAAATTCTTCTCTGGTTAGTCATACCTAGTACAAAGGAGGATGATTGTGGTTGTTCAAAGCCAATAATCTCAGTCTCAGGATATTGCTTCAGGAATTCCTCAGGTTAGTGTCCTAGGCCCAACCATCTCTAGCTGCTTCATCAATGACCTTCCTTTCATCAAAAGGTCAGAAGTGGAGATGTTCGCTGAAGATTGCTCGAGGTTCAGTACCATTTGCAACTCCTCGGAGATACTGAAACAATCTGTGCCAATATGCAGCAAGACCTGGGCCACATTCAAGAGTTTTGCTGATAAGTGGCAATTAATATTTGTGCCACAAAATGCCAGACACCAACCATCTCCCTTTGTCATTCATTGACATTGCCATTACTGAATCCCCACTAGCAGTATTCTGGGGGTCACCATTGACTAGAAACTGAATTGGACTAACCATATAAATACTATGGCTGAAAGAGCAAATCAGGGCTGGGAATCCTGAGGAGAGTAACTCTTACTCCTGACTCCCCAAAGCCTGTCCACTATCATAGAAATCATAGAAACCCTACAGTGCAGAAACAGGCCATTCGGCCCATCGAGTCTGCACCGACCACAATCCCACCCAGGCCCTACCCCCATATCCCTACACATTTACCCGCCAATCCCTCTAACCTACACATCTCAGGACACTAAGGGGCAATTTTAGCATGGCCAATCAACCTAACCCGCACATCTTTGAACACATCAACAAGACGGAAGTCAGGAATGTCTTGGAATACTCTCCACTTGCCTAGATGAATGCAGCTCCAACAACACTTGAGAAGCTTGATATCATCCAAGACAAAGTTGCCTGCTTGAATGGAACCCTATCCACCAATTTAAGCGTTCACTTCCTCCAGCAGTGGACAGTGGCAGCAGTGTATACCACATACAAGAAGCACTGCAGCAACTCGCCAAGACGGCTCCTTCCAAACTGTGGCCTCTACCACCTAGAAGAAAAAGGACAGCAGATCCATGGTAATGCTACCATCTGCAAGTTCCCATCCAAGCCACTCATCATCCCCGACTTGGAACTATATCACCATTCCTTCACTTTCGCTAGGTCAAAGAAATCCTGGGACTCCTTCACAAAGGGTATACTTACACCATATGGGCAGCAGTGGTTTGAAAAGGCAGCTCGCCGCCACCACCTTGAAGGCAATTAGGGATGGGCATTAAATGCTGGTCTAACCAGCAATGCCTCCATCCCATGGAAGAAACAAAATATTCACAACCTAATAATTCCAAATTCATGCCCATGGTTCAAATATCTCCATTTGAGATCTTTGTTATTATCTCTTTGTCCTCTTTTGTGACCTCTTCCAGCTCTACAACCCTGAGCGGATTGTGCCTTCCTGCAACTCTTGCTTCCTCCAAGCCCCACACTTGCTCCTGGTGCCTCAACCCTAAGCTGTGCAATTCCTCCCATAAGCCACACCACCTCCTTTAAGAAGTTCCTTAAAATCCTCTTTGTCCAAAGCTAGTCACTTGTCCAAATGCCTTCTTGTTGATTTATTTCTGATTACATCCGTGGAATGCTTTGGGAAATTTTCTTATGCTAAAGGTGTTGTGTAAATGCAAGTCATTGTACAAACGTTTCCACAATGTAGTCCATGCTGGAGATTTACACCCCAGCAAATATTCACAAATAAAATTTACAATCAAGTTTAGCCATTTTTAAAATTAATATTCAAATTCAAAATGTCTGATAAAATCCCTATTGCATCACAATGCTGTTAATGCTTCATTCTGCATATCAGAACTCTCAAATATCCTGCAAAGCATTCTCCACTACTGCACATTTAATATCAAACTGTTCTGAAATGTATGCATTTGTGAAATTCACAGGTACGAAGATATCATAGTTATTATTTATACTGGAGATAAAAATGCCACGGATCAAGAAATTCTTGATGGAGCTTACAGGCGGTTTAATATCAAACTTCTTCAACCTGTTCAGTTCATCTTCCTTGAAAAACGGTATCTTGTTGAAGCTAATCTTTATCCATATTTTACTCTGCTCGGTCAAAGTCTGGGGTCTGTCGTGCTTGGATGGGAGGCCCTGATGAAGTGTGTACCTGATATCTTTATAGATTCCATGGGCTATGCATACACATTTCCTCTCTTCAAGTACTTGGGAGGCTGCCAAGTGGGGTGCTACGTTCACTACCCTACCATCAGCACAGACATGCTCTCTGTGGTGAGAGACAGGAATCCAAGGTTTAACAATGCAAGTTTTATATCAACAAATCCTATACTGAGCAATCTCAAACTTTTATACTATTATATCTTTGCTTGGATATATGGATTAGTTGGTTCTTGCAGTGACGTTATAATGGTAAATTCTACATGGACACTGAATCATATCCTTGCTCTTTGGAATGCTGGTGACCGAACCAACGTTGTCTATCCACCCTGTGATGTACAGACATTCTTGGATATTCCTTTAAAAGATGACAGTAAAAAGACAGAACATTCCATTGTTTCAATTGGCCAATTTCGGCCAGAGAAGGACCATTCCCTCCAAATCAAAGCTTTCTATCAGTTGCTTCAGATGAAGAGGGCTCAGCAGTTAGCTGTGAAGCTAATATTAATTGGAGGTTGCCGTAACACAGATGATGAAGAACGAGTATCTCAGCTGAAAGAACTGTGCGATAATCTGGGAGTTACAGAAAATGTTGAGTTTGAGATTAACATTTCATTTGAAGAACTTAAAAAACATCTAGCTGAAGCCACTGTTGGACTGCATACCATGTGGAATGAACATTTTGGTATAGGTAAGAATGCTGTTAAATCATATATATTGGTTTTAGTATTACCTATATATTTCAGGAGTGATTGTAGCTCGATTATTTTGACCTATAGATCATTTTTAAAGACGCATACAAGTTGTGAGAGAAAAAATAGTATTTACAACTCTGTACTTGAAATGTAGCTCTAAACGAACAATCTTTTTGTTAGTAATTGTAACTCTCAAATGATTCTTGGTAGCATTACATTTTGAGAATGTTTGCGATTCTGGCAGCTAACACCATTACATCCAGCAAGGAACCATGCTAATTTGCTCCAACCAGGAACAATGATCAGCTTTCCCTCCATATTTCATGGCAATTGGCTGTCCGGCTCTCTGCTTTAATTGTGTCTTGTGCCCATTTTGGAAGGTCAGCAGACGATGAATTCCTAAAGCACATTCAGTCTCTGATTTATGTTAAAGGGTGGGGTTTCTGCTCATTAAAAAGGCTTCTGCCCAGCGTCCGGTGTTAATTCATTCCTTCTGCATTTTCACTCAGTAAGAACTATAGGCAAAGACGATGTTTAGTTGCGGCTGCAATCCTTTGATGAAGAAGTCCCTTGAGTTGTTGCAACAGGGCTTTATATGATTTGTTACCACAGTGTAGTAAAACCTGAACAATCCATTCAGTAACTGAGAGGAAAGATAAAATGTGGTCAGACATGAGATTAGAATTTCAGTTGAGTGAAAGAAAATTGAGGCGAGCAGTAAATAATGAATGAAGCCAGAATCTGGCTTCATCTCCAGAGTCTTGCAACGTGAATTGTCATTCACTTACTGTTTTTTTCACTCATTGCCTGACTACAGTCAGGAACTCATTGTTATAAACCTGTACCCAGGAAACATTTAACGGCAACCGTGAGGCTTCTGTAGAAGGAACCTAGAACCTTACCAGAAAAGATAGGGGCAGTCAAAAGATAACTTACAGCTCTACTTGCCCATTACACAGCTGTTTTGAAATATTCAGATTGTCATTTCACAATGAGCTGTGTACTGGTACCGCCAATTGATTGTTCTAACAAAAGTGTTCAATTTAAATATGACTGCCGATTTAAGTTTTTAAAAATGTAGCTTTTTTATTTGTGCAATAAATTCATTGTACTTCAAACTGATTATCTAATTCAACTTCTAGAATATTTCCAGCCATGGCAACTATTGTCGCTTGTAGTTCATGAGCTGTGCACGGGCTGTGTTATTGAACGTGACCATTTACTCATTCTGCAATTTTGTTTTTGTAGGGGTGGTTGAATGCATGGCAGCAGGAACTGTTATTCTGGCCCATAATTCAGGAGGGCCCAAGCTAGATATAGTAGTGCCACATGATGGAGTTGAGACGGGTTTCCTGGCAGACAGTGAAGAAAGTTACGCTAATGCTGTGGATACCATTCTGTCACTGTCACCTGAAAAGAGACTGGAGATTAGGAAGAATGCTCGTCAGTCTGTGAGCAGATTCTCCGATCAGGAGTTTGAAACATCTTTTATATCTGCTGTGGAACCATTTTTTAACACAAGGTGATATAATTATTAACAATGTAAATAAATGGAAACAGTTGGGAGGATAGAGATACGATGCACTGTAATGCCATGGTTTGTGTATATTTGAAAAGGCTTTCAATGGCTGTATTGAAACTCTCATATAAAAACTTGAAGCAAACTTGTACTTGCTCCTATTTTGTATATAGGGAAAGAGAAAATGGATATGAAAATCCCTATGTTTATGTTTACTTGCATAACTAAGCTTCAATTATTAACAACATTAACAACACATCTGTGTGTCAGGATGTATAAATGAAAAAGACATTAATGACCGCTCGAATATTGAAGTATAACAGTCATATGGTATACTAATCCTCCACGCAGCGTTCTTGTTTGTTAGATGAAGATGCACAATAGTTATTCTGCAAACTGCGATAATCGATCATTATACACTGGGCACCAGCTGCAAGGGAGAGAGATGGCAGAGCAGTGATGCAGAGTGGGCCTCTGTACCCCACTTACCTTCATTTGCTGCAACGAGGTCAATTGTGGAATATATATAAAGGAAAACAGCGCCTGGAATACTCTCAATATTCTGGATGTTTCCAAAAATAACACTAAGATGTTTAGCTATAAAATAACTAGATCTGATTCAGATCTCATCATGTCTGCACACATGGGTCACTGGGAATCAACAACAAGAAATAGGAAAAGGTAAAAATAAATGCTTGAAACGACCTGTTAATATTTGAAGGGGAACATAAATTAGAACAGCTCCTGGTAATGGGTGCAGGGAGAGTAATTGCAGAAGCACCAAAAGAACAAGTTTGAATATAACATTATGAAGATATGTCTCAAAAGCTTAGTTGTCTTCCTGTAATTTGTAAAATTAATTAAATGTATTCCTTGAGACCTGTCGATCCAACCCACATTGTTTTTAAATCTCACATAAACAAGATAAATTACATTCAATTTTTTAAAAAGAAGTGTTTTCAAACAAATGTAAAAGTGCATAATTTTCTCTTCTTTGGGTCCCTTCCTCTTGTCAAGGGTTGGATGTGTCAGTCACTGCTATTGTAGGCAATAGCATTTTTGCAATTGGGTTTCATTGCTATCCAATCGTTTATTACTAAGTAAGGTCCCAGTCTTTCCCAAGGTGACTGGCCACAGTCTGCTTCATCAGGAGAGTGCCCTGGATGTGTCGGCACACGTTGCTAGCCGCCTTCAGAACCATTGTCTTCTTGCTCTGCTCATTTGACTCATCCTTCATCACAGATTTCACACACTTCGATGGGGGGATATCAACAGATGAAGCTGAGGATGCCTTCACCTAGTTTAGCTTCTCGGGCAAGTGAAGTACTAGGGTATATCCATTGTCATGCTTTATCTGCTGCCTAGAAGGATAACAGAGAGCTGAGGACACCGCTACCAATTAGTCTTTCCCACATTCAAAATCAGAGCGTGTGGCTGGCAATGACTCAGCAGAACGAGACCTGTCCGATAATATAATAGAAATTCATTTAAAATGTCATTTACAAATGAATGAAAAGGCATTCCTGAACTAAAATCACTAAACTTGACTAATTTTGATGACTTTTATTATTGACTATACAAATTAGAACTATGGGGATAAAACATTGTATCCTTGGTGAATCACAATAACCAGATTCCCTGTTGGCTGCCTTGGACTTTGTAGATAATCAGTCAGGAAACGTCCAGATCACACATTCAGCGATGCATTTTCACTCAAGTTTTTCTTTGAAATACAAGTATAGATTTGACAGAAATGTGCAACTTCTTGTGTTTCAAGTGACTGCAGGCATTTCACCAGCTGCAAGAACAATGGGTTAACTGATTCTATCATTCTAAGGCAGTTGTCACATTTTGTTCTGTGCAATCCTTTTGTGGATCGGGCGTAGACGCATCTCTTTCGTCACAGCATTCCTCGGGCTTTCCCTCAGTGTTGGAAGCTTGCATTTTCCTCTGGCTTTCATTCTCCTGTTCTCTTCCTTCATCGGGTGTACTTTGGCTGACTCCTTCCCCATCAATGCCTCGTGTTTTCTCCTCTGGGTGAAATAGTTTTTGTAAAGATTCCAGGAGCTGTGCTGTGAGTTCATCCTCTGATTCTTCAAAATTTCTAAGGAGACAATGAATTCATACAAATGTCACAAAGAGTCCTAACAAATTAAGTGATGTAGTTACACTAATTAAACTTAACAGTGGTTAAATAGGACAATATTGGAAGATTTTGGCAATACAGAACTAAATTGTCCCTGGTCTCAGCAGGTAGCGATCCCGGTTGTGAATAAAAAGCTAAAGAATCATAATTTACAGCACAAATCGAATCTCTTAGTAGTCTGGAGAGGTATTTACACAAGAATTTCATGGCTTAGCCCATTTACAAATCCACAATAATAGAGATTGGGTTGTAACTTTAAATACATCATGACCAGTGAGGCTATGGAGCTCACGGCATATCACTCTGTTCTTGCTATGAGAGGTGGTAATGTCAGGGAACCCACGCGCAGTGTCACCAGAAACTGAGCTGGACTAGCCAGGTGAACACTGTAGCTACAAGAGCGGCATAGTGGTCAGCACTGCTGCCTCATAGTGCCAGGGACCCTGGTTCGATTCCACCCTTGGGTGACTGTGTGGAGTTTACACATTCTCCCTTAGAACATAATAGCGCAGTACAAGCCCTTCGGCCCTCGATGTTGCGCCGACCAGTGAAAACAATCTAAAGCCCATCTAACCTACACTGTTCCAATATCATCCATATGTCTGCTGTCTGCTCGGGTTTCCTCCGGGTGCTCCAGTTTCCTCTTACTGACCAAAGATGTGTTGGTTAGGTTGATTGGCCATGCTAAATTGCTCCTTACTGTCCCAAGATGTACAGCTGAGGAGTCAGTGGGGTAAATATGTGCGGTTACAGGGTTAGGGCCTGGGTAAGCTGCTCCTTTGGAGAGTCGGTGCAGACTTGACGGACCAAAAGCCCTCCTTCTGCACCGTAGGGATTCTATGATTAGAACAGGTCAGAGGGAATTCTGCGACAAGTAAATAATCTCCTCTCTCCCCGAAGTTTGTCCAACATCTACAAGGCACAGGTCAGGAATGTATTGCAATAATCTCCACTTGCCCAGATGAGATTGGCTCCAACGGCACTCAAGAAGCAAGACACCATGCAAAGGGATGTAATGGGTAATAAATGCTGGCTTAGCCAGTGACATCCATATCCTATGAACAAATACATTAAAAAAATACAGGATAAAGCAGCCTGCTTGATCAACACCCCATCTACCACCTTAAACATTCCCTCCGTCATTTATACACAGTGGCAGCAGTTTGCACTATATATGTGATGCGCTGCAGCAGCATTCCTCCTTTGATACCATATTCCAAATCCTTGCTCTTTACCACCTAGAAGGACTAGGACAGCTAGTGCGTGGGAATACTCCCACGTGCAAGTATCCCTTCAAGCCACACGCCACCCTGACTTGGAATTATATCACCATTCCTTCGCTGTTTTGGGGTCAAAATCATGGAACTTCCTTCCTAAGAGTACTGTGGTGTCCCTGTACCAGATGGATTGCAGGTGTTCAAGAAGGCAGTTCACCACCACCTTCTCGAGAGTAATTACAAATGCGCAACAAATGCTGGACTTGCCAGTGGCACCCACATTCCATGAAAGAATAAAAAAAACAGATGACCAAAGGCTTGGCTAAAGCGGTAGATTTTAAAGTGTTTTAGAGGAGGGAATTCCAGAGCTTGGGTTGAAGGCATGGCTGAAAAAGAAAAGAAAATTGGAAATACCAAACAAAAAGACTTGCATTTATATAGCGTCTTTCATGACCATTGGACATCTCAAAACACTTAACAACCAATGAAGGCCTATTGAAGTGTGGACACTTTGGTTATGTTGGAAACACAGCAGTCAATTTGTATGCAACAAGCTCACACAAATAGCCTTCTGATAATGACCAGATAATTGGCTAGGACGCAAGGGAGAACTCCCCTCCTCTTCTTTAAAATAGTGAATCTTTTACTACGAGAGAAAATTTTAAAGCCTATTTCTGGGAGTGGAGTTTAATCCCTTTCATATGACAACCAGCGGTGGGGCGGATTCTGAGGAGAAATCGCAGACACTAACTTTGGGTGTAACTGAGATGATTGTAGTTTCAAGTGTACTTTGTTATCCATATTAATCTTAAAACTGTGTAATTGTTAAACTAAAGGAGGAGTATTATTATCAAGTTTTTAAATGTTTAATGTATGTTTTCTTTGTTGTTAAAACTAATTAGTGCTGCTAAGGTTCTGTTTCCTCAATATTTGATAAAATGAAAAATAAAAAGGACCATTACGATCTTTTGAGCCAGGGTTCCATTCTCAGATCCTCTTGTCCAGTTATGACACCTACTGGGATCCTAATTAAAAATGGGAGCTCATCTGGGATCATTTCAAACTATTGGGAAAGGGTTTTTGGATGTTGATTAGTAACACTTCATTGGACAATTTTTGAAATGTGGAAAACAAGTTACTCAATGCCGACTGGTAAAACTTGTTTTAGGATTATTGTTAAATGGTGGGATCTGTGTATCCTTAAAGAGTAAAGGTAAAGTCGCTATAGTCCCAGACTAGTGGCGATTTAACCTGAGGGTCACCACACCTCAGGCGAGGGCCAAGGTTGAGAATAACCTTCATGAATAACAGTGGAAAAAAAAGCAGCTAACTCACGTGTCATCATCATCAGACCTGGGCTCCAGCCGTTCTTTATCTTCAATTTCAGAGGCAGAGTTTGACGTGGAATCGCTGTTCTCTTTTGTTGGTTTTAAAGGAGTCAGCGTGCCATCTGTTGAAAAGAAACACAGATTGATCAATACCTGCACTGTGTGAAAGGATAAGGCTGGCCCAGCTTGAAAACAATTCTCTCTTATTCATGAACCTGGTAGCAAAATAATGAAACTATATTGGAATTGTTTGAATCATTTCTATTGATTGCCGCATTGTTTAAACAATATACTCTAACTATAGATTAGCGAAATAAAGTTATAGTTCATGATGTGAATTATAATTTTAAACATGTGTCCTGGTTTATCATATGCTATAAGACCATAACACTTAGAAGTAGGCCATTTGGCCTATCAAGTCTGCTCCACCACTGAATGAGATCATGACTGATCTAATAATCCTCAACTCCACTTTCCTGCTTTATACCCATAAGCCTTGATTCCCTTACTGATTAAAAACCTGTCTATCTCAGCCCTGAAAATGGTGGCACAGTGGTGAGCACTGCTGCCTCACAGCGCCAGGGACCTGGGTTCAATTCCGGCCTCGGGTGACTGTGGGGTTTGCACATTCTCCCTGTGTTTCTGCGAGTTTCCTCCGGGTGCTCCGGTTTCCTCCCATGCTCCAAAGATGTGCAGGTTAGGTGGATTGGCCATGCTAAATTGCCCCTTAGTAACAGAGGGATTAGCAGGGTAAATATGTGGGGTTATGGGGATAGGGCCTGGGTGAGATTGTTGTCGATACAGGTTCGATGGGTCGAATGGCCTCCTTCTGCACTGTAGGGATTCTATGATTCTATAACAACTCAGCCTCTACATGCTACCTAAATGTAAGATGTTTCCTCAGCAATTTTACCTTCACACATGGTTGGACACACTGACGACAGCTGAGCAGCCAGTAGTGCATTCAGCAGGGTGTCTGGTGGTTTTTGGTTCCACTGATTTCTGTTTCTTGGAGCATTTGCGTTCATTACCATAACCTGGTCAGCTTTGGAGGTGGCTGAGGAATATGAGAAAGTTAAATGCAATAACAATCATAACTGTTTATATGACCCAGAATCTACTGGAATGAGGCTCACATAGAAAATAGGAGCAGATTTGGGCCATTCGGCCCTCCAAGCCTGCTCCACAATTCAACGTGATCATTGCTGACCCTCTTTCTCAGCACCTTATACCCACGCTCCCCCCATACCCTTTGACACCTTTCGAGTCTTGAAATCTCTCTTATTTCCCTCTTAAATATATTCAGCCTTTTGTGGTAGAGAATCCCACAGGTTCACCATCCTCTGAGTGAAGAAACATCTCCTCATCTCAGTCCTAAATGGCCTACATTATATCCTGAGACTGGAGACTGTGACCTCTTTGTTCTAGATGCCACAGCCCCCTGAGTATAGATATGTATTGTCTCCAGACAGGACAGCCAGTGAGATTCTGCAAGTCCAGACAAGCTGTGGGGGTTACAGATAGTGTGACATGAACCCAAGATCCCGGTTGAGGCCGTCCTCATGTGTGCGGAAGTTGGCTATCAGTTTCTGCAAGAAATCAGTGGAGACAATACACATCTCTTTAACCTGTGCTTAATGCTCCCTCCTTTGACATTGTTTGTACCTTTAAGACTTGATTATCTGTAAAGACTGCATTCCAATCATTATTCTGTAAATTGAGTTTGTGTCTCTGTATGCCCTGTTTGTGAACATTTCTCCACTCCACCTGACGAAGGGGCAGCGCTCCGAAAGCTAGTGGCATTTGCTACCAAATAAACCTGTTGGACTTTAACCTGGTGTTGTTAAACTTCTTACTGTGTTTACCCCAGTCCAACGCCGGCATCTCCACATCACATCTGCAGTAAGACATCCTTGCTCCTGTACGCGAGTATTCTTGCAATGAAGACCAACATGCCATTTACCTTTCTAACTGCTTGCTGTTCCTTCATGCTTGCTGTACAAAGACACCCAGCTTCCTTTACCCACCAATATTTCCCAATCTATTATCATTTAAGTGATACTCTGCCATTGTTTCTCCATCCAAAATGGATAACTTCACACTTAATCCACCTCTTACTGCATCTGCTGCATTTTCACCCACTCATTCAATTTGACTAAATCACATTGAAGCCTCTTAACACCCTCCTCACCACCCACATTCTCACCAAGTTTTGTGTCATCAGTAAACTTGGAAATACTACTTTTGGTTCCCTTATCCAAATCATTGATGTATAGTGTGAATAGCGGGGGCCTAAGCACTGATCCCTGTGGGACCCCACCAGTCACTGCCTGCCACTTTGAAAATGACCCATATATTCCTATTCTTTGTTTCCTGTCTGCTAACCAATTCTCAATCCATGCCAATATACTGGCTGGGATTTTACAGCCTCGTTCATCCTGAAACTAAAATCTCTCCCGAGGTCAACAGACCCTTCCATGGTCCGCCCCTTGCCTGCTCCGATTCCCGGGGTGGGCAGGACGATAAAATTCCGGCCATTATCTCCAATCTCAGGTGCTATAATTTTGCACACTAACCTCTTATGTGGGACTTTATCAAAGGCTTTCGTAAAATCCAAATACGTCATATCCACTTATCTATTCTACTAGTTACATCCTCAAAAAATTCCAGTAGGTTTGTCAAACATGATTTCTCTTTCATAAATCCATGTTGACTTTGTCTAATCCCATTGATATTTTCTAAGTGTTCTGTTATCACATTCTTTATAATAGACTAGCATTTTCCCTCCTACTGATGTTAGGCTAGCCGGTCTGTAATTAATTCCCTGTTTTCTCCCTCCCTCCTTTTCAAAATAGTGAGGTTACATTTGCCACTGTCCAATCTGCTGGGATCATTCCAGAATCTACAGAATTTTGGAAGATGACAACCAACGCATTCATTATTTTCAAGGCCATGTCCTTTAGTACCCTAGGTTGTAGCATGCCCTCTTATTATTCCCTCAACCTTCAGTTTGAAAACAATGCATACTGCTGAAAGTGAGAGCTGGTAGCACATCAGTGACGGTAATGGGGCATCTGGCTTCTTAGTGACCAACAGTCCAAAAGAGTGCCTTCTTGAACCGTTGCAGCCCATGCAGTGTACAGGTACATGCACAGTGCTGTTTGGAAGGAATTTCCAGGAATTCAACCTGACGACAGTGAAGAAATGGTGACATAGTTGCAAGTCAGGATGGTGAGTGGCTTGGAAGGAAATTTGCAGGTGGTGGTGCTCCCCATGCATTTACTGCCCTAATCCTACTGCGTGGTCGATGTTGCAGGTTTGGAAGGTGCTGTCGAAGGAGCAAATACCATGAGCCAATTGCCCACATCAGCGTCCTGGCAGGAAGGCCATCCACAGTTGTTTGCTGTGTCACTAAGACATCTGCTGGCTTGTGTCATTCAGTATTAACCATTCATTGTTAACACACAACTATATACATATCTCCAAGGTTTGGCCCTGTCTAGGTGCTATCTTCCTGCCGACTTCTCTCAAATCCTCTATGCATACAATTACAATAATGTGACTCTCTACGTCACAAGGCTCTCCAGTCACACATTATAAGTGAATGCTGCTAACTAGGGAATCAGGATTATAGATCGCAATCTACATTATCTACCTGATAACCTGTGGCAGACAGCAAGAGTGGAATTCAATATCACACATTGAACTTGAATCACTGCAGAATGATTTAAACCATAGAAATGTTCTAGCTCATTATTTAACCTCTACACATCTTCCACTTTGCTCAGTGTGCATCAGAATTTGTGAGTTATTTATTCTGGTGATAGCTACCTCTGTTGAATTTAATAATTAGGTGTCAAAAAAATAAAAATTGGATACATAATGCCAGACTTAAGTGAATCATTGCATTTTATTCAGATTATATTGTACAAGTAAAGATAAATATGAAATAACAGGCTGAAAACATAAAAGGCAGATGGTAAAAGTTACTACATACCTTCCATTTGAGAAGATGTTACTTCTAACGTTTTGTTTGCAAGATCTTCTAGAATACTTCCTGCCTCAATGAACTGCCATTTCTTCTGTTTAAGGTTATCTCCTTGTTCATGCGTCAGTGTTTGATTTAATGTATCCAATTCCTAAAACATATTAGCATCTATGTTTGCTGTACAAATTTGTCATGAAAAGTAATAGGAACATTTTTTAGTTGAGGCTTATGGCTGTATTGCAATTTTGATATAGGGATCGGCTAACGTTAAATCGCCGTTCTGTTTACAAAGGTGCTCTATTATATTAGTTACACTGGCAGCATTTGAATTTTTTCTGTTTCTCCTGTGCGTGAACCTCCCTTTACCCAGCAGAGCTTTCAGCTAACTGGGTATGATTCTTTGGAATTCTCTCCATAAACCTTTCACCTCCCTCCTTCAATGAACATTCTCGAAGCCTATGCCCTTGATGATCGCTACCTTCCATATTTCTTATTTGTGACGCACTGTGAGGTATTATTTACTTTAATCAGATAGGCGCATATTGTTCTTGTTGCTGTTTAGAGCCTTACAAGTCAACATTTCTTTCTGGGCGTGCTCACCCCAAGGCTGGAAAATCCTGCCCAAGGTCAATGGTCCTTCGTGTGGTTCGTGTCCTGGGATGGGAAAATTCTGCCCTCTGAATCTCTTACCATGTACGAAAATCAGATGTATTGTAAACATGAGCTCATACAATACTCAGCTACCCAGCTACTCAGCTAAGTCACACCAAGTCTTGTTCACCCATCACTGTGCTTGCTGATGTACTCTGGCTTCCAGTCCATCCACACCGTGATTTCAATCTTCTTATCTTTGTTTTCTAATCTCTCTATGGCTTCGCTCCTATGTTATCTCCTCCAGCCCTTCAAGCTCCTGATATCTCTGCACTGCTCCAATTCTGGGCTCTTGCCCATCCCCACTTTTCAGCACTTCACCACAGGCAACAGTCTTCAGCAGCCAGGTCCTAAGCTCCGGAATTCCCTCCCTAAACCTCTCCGCCTCTGTAACTCTCCTCCTTTAAGACACGCCTTAAGATTTACCACCTTGTCCAGCTTCTCATCACCAGTGCTGATATCGATATTTGCGGTTCAATGCCAGATTTTGTTAGATAATGGCCATGTGAAGTGGCTTGCATTTCCTGCCGTGAAAGGTGCTACATCAATGTGAGTTGTTTATGTGTAAAGTGCTCCACGTGGCCTGGACTACAGGATTCACGATAAATATTTTAGTTCAAAGACATCAGATTAGTGCACGTTATTGTTGTTTGAAAGTTTATACGTCAACTCTTTTCTGAATCTTTTACCATATTAAACAATTGTAGTAATGTAAACTTGAACTCATCCATTTGTTAACTCACAAAAAGTCTTGTTCACCGGTGCTTCCCACTTAAGTGGGCATTAATTGTCCACTTAAGGGACTCAATTGGTGGCAGGGTTGGAAGGCATCCATGGGCCTCCCACCTGGACTTAATCAGGAAGGCAGCAAGTTCCCCACCTGCCACCCATTCACCTGATTAAATGACCCACCACTACCATGGGGGTGGACATTAAATTCCAGACTGTTTGATATTGTATACTGTCCAAAGATATGTAGCTTGAGTGAATTAACAATGGTAAATGTGCAGGGTTACAGGGTTAGGGCGGGGAATGAAGCCAAATGAAATGAAACTCAAACCAGCCTCCCATCCATTGACTCTGTCTACACTTCCCACTGCCTCGGAAAAGCAGCCAACATAATTAAGGATCCCACACACCCCGGATATTCTCTCTTCCAAAAGTCTAAGATAATGTACCAACCAACTCAAAAACAGCTTCTTCCCTGCTGCCATCAGACTTTTGAATGGACCTACCTTGCACTAAGTTGATCTTTCTCTACACCCTAGCTATGACTGCAACACTACATTCTCCACTCTCCCCTTTTCTTCTCTATGTACGGTATGTTTTGTCTGGATAGCGCGCAAGAAACAATACTTTTCACTGTATGTTAATACATGTGACAATAATAAATCAAATCAAATCAAATGAAAAAGGTGGGCCTGGGTAAGATGCTCTTTCAGAGATTTGGTGCAGGCTTGATGGGCCGAATGGCCCCATTCTGCATAATAGGGATTGTATTCTTGGTTATCTCACAGTGTATCATTATTTAATTGAATTACAGAATATTTTATCTTATTGTACACTGCATTTTCTTTAGAACACATCCCAAGTGTTAACCTCACCTCCTCTTGCTGGGAATCTTCATGAGCCAACTCTCCATCCAACATTATCTCAAATTTTATTCCTCCCTTTTGGAAAGAAAAGCTTATTTACAGTATTGCATGTTATGTTAGATTAGTAATTTCAAAACCATGCTGTATTGATATGCACTGCAAACAATGACATGTTCCAAAGAATATTGACACACTGGTCAGAGTTCTCTGGCTGGTCACGTCAACTGCACACCCCCTGCCCGTGGATTTCCCAGTGACACGGGGTGATAATCAATGGAAAATCCCATTGACAGTGGCAGAATCCCGCCACCAGTGAACAGCACATCGCCTCCCGCAGCCAAAAAACCCCTGATCTGACATTCAAAAGACAGCACCATTTTTTTCACTAGTATATAATAGCATAAATGTGTTAGTATGTCAAAGATACAGGGCTGGATCTTCCAGTCCTGCCACTGTCAATGGGTATACCCATTGTTCGCACCCTCCATTGCTGGGTAACCTGCAGCGGGGAGGTCACCATTGACCGGACTGGAAGGTCCACCAGCAGTTGGAAAATTTACAGGAAAAGTATTAAATATAGAATTATTTAATAGAATGCAGTAATAACCTTGTAGAACATGTGTGCTCCACAGACCTCAGTTTGTACATTTATCTGAGTTAGATAATCCCTGTGTGGTATCACAATAGTTTGTTGCTGTTAAGCTCCCGACTGTACTTGTGTAAAATGGTGGGAACAAGGGTGAATCAGGACAGAGGCATATTTTGCTTTGTATATAAATGTGAACAAAATACAGTTAAACTATTATAAACCAGTTTAAACCAGTGGCGGCACAGTGGTTATCACTGCTGCCTCACAGCGCCAGGAAACCAGAATTCCAGCCTTGGGTGACTGTCTGTGTGGAATTTGCACGTTCTCCCCGTGTCTGCGTGGGTTTTCTCCGGGTGCTCCAGTTTCCTCCCACACTCCAAAGATGTGCAGGTTCGGTGGATTGGCCATACTAAATTGCCCCTTAGTGTTAAGGGAATTAGCAGGGTAAATACATGGGGTTACAGGGATAGGGTCTGGGTGGGATTGTTGTCAGTGCAGGCTTGGTGGGCCGAATGGCCTCCTTCTGCGCTGTAGGGATTCATAGATTTTTAGTTTCAGAGAAACCTGATAGATGGAGTTAGCGTGTGATGTAGCAAATTTTATTGCTTCTCCCTCATTCATTCATGCCAGAACTTTTGTCAAACAAGCAAACAAGGAATGCTTTAGTGTGTTGGTATCATTGCCGTCTTCTACATTCCAGTTGCCTTCTTGAGAAACATTCAGAAGTTTAAAATCAATACCATTTATCCTTCATAATTCTTTCCCCCACAGTTAGTGGAGACCGGAAACCTTACAACCTTTAAAAAATATTTGGATGAGCACTCGAAATATCATAACATCCAAGGATATGGGACAAGTGCAGGAAAATGGGATTAGCGCACCTTTAGTGGTAGTTATTGTCGGTGCAAAGTCAATGGCCGAAGGGCCCTTGTTCTCTATGACGCTATGATAATCTCAAGGTATTTATCAGGCCCTTTACATTCCACAGCCATTTAACACTACCTTTCCAAAACTTCACATGCCTTTGTTCACTAGCTCTCGTCAATACTTTGAGCTCTCTATAACATGTGCCAACATATCTCAGCCTCACCTTACCGATTGGCAGAATGGTCTTTTCTTGGGATTTGCAAAAAAACTGCAAATACATATATACTTAAACATTTATCAAGTTTTGAAATTCACATCTAGCTTCAGTTATTTCAATTTTATCTAATGATCTTGATGTATCTTGTAAATGTATGTATGATGAAACAGCCTTGGATAAGGGATCTTAACTCACTCTGCGTTTTATCACTCATGAATGATTCGGTTGAATGGGTCACAAGGTATACGCTATAGGTTTCCTCCGGGTGCTCCAGTTTCCTCCCACAGTCCAAAGATGTGTGGGTTAGGTTGATTGGCCATGCTAAATTGACCCAAGTGTTAGGAGATTAGCAGGATAAATACGTAGAGTTACGGGAATAGGGCCTGGGTGGGATTGTGGTCGGTGCAGACCCGATGGGCCGAATGGCCTCCTTCTGCACTGTGGGGATTCTATGATTCTATATCCACAGCTCTTCAACATTATTCTTTTCCATACTCTGTGATATAAAACATTTCTGCACGCTATTACGATAATGGTGGACTTAATCGGGGAGGAATCACTGTTACCTTTACTTTGTGTTTGTGTTCTAATGCTTTCCTCTCCATTTGATGATGCAATCTCATTTGCTTCAAATCTTCCTCGATGCCCTGTCAAATGTAAAAGAATGAACGAGTTAAAAAAGATGTAAAATGAAAGGATTGAGTTAAACAAAAGTTTCAATTCTTTTGAAAAGGTGGATACTACACACCAGTGGTGACGCATTGCCAAATAGTTTATATTATGATAGAATACTTCATTATATAATCAATTTAAGTGTACCAAGAAATTAATGTATTCACCATACAGAAAATCCTGAAGAAACTCAACAGGTCTGACAGCATCTATGGAGAGAAAATAGAGCCAACGTCTCGAGTCGGGCCAGACTCGAACTGATGGCTCTATTCTATTTAGATGCCAATTGATAGGAATGTAGGAACAGGAGTCGTCCCTCAAGCTTGTTCCTCTGCCTTTTAATAAGATCATAGCTGATCTGCCACCTAACTTCATTTATCTGCCCTTGCCTGTTGGCCTTTATAGCCTTTGTATAACAAAAAGAATTGATTATGTTTAAAAGTTCAATTAATGCTTAAATAGATTTTTTAAAATCTCATCACATAAAACATTCAATAAATAAAAGATAGTCCTCCAGCGAAGGTATTTGTACAATTTGCAATGATAAACTGCGGTACCTCAACTGGCTCTTTCCCTTTGCTTAGCCCCTGAAGTTCATCCAATTTTTCTGTAGGTTTCTCGAGATCAATATTATATGTCTCAGCTGATATGCCTGGATGATTCTAGGTTATAGACATACAAAAATGGAAGAAAGCCATTATGCTCATCAGTTTTACTTTCACAGGAATTATAAAATATGTGGCTGCAACTGCAACGCACCAGCACAGCACGTTAATTATCTACTTCACAGAGTGTGGTGAAAGATGGATTTGCCCTCTATTTGGAGAGGTGGTGCTGTAGTGGTAATGTCAGTGGTCTGGTAATCCAATAGACCTGAACTAATCCTCTGGAGCCATGGGTTCAAGTGCCACCATAGCAGACTTGTATTTCAAAAAAACCCCAGAAATACCAGTTATCTGCTTATCTTCTTCTACATTTATGAAATTATTCTTTCATTGAAACTCCAATTATTATTGTCTCCAAAATAAAATAAAACTTTGGTTACTGAGGGAGTTAAAGGATATGTGGAGTTGAGGTAGAAAATTTGCACATAATCTTATTGAATGGTGGATCAGTCTCAAATAGCTTACTCTCATTCCTCTTTCTCATATTCACATGTTCTTATGTTCTAAGTTAATGTAAAGTTTAAATTGAAATAACAATTCAAACATCCCAAAGCAGTTCACAGAGGTGCTCTAAGGAAGCAGATGAATAAGCAATATTTTGTTTAATAGGACTGGTTTGCAAAGAGCATTAAAATGAGAACATGTTTTATATCTGCATGGGGATGTGCTTGGGGTTGATGTGGGAGCTGGATAGTATGTACAACAGGCTATAAAGAATTAGATTAACTTTGGTCACTTTTGCAGCATTTTTGGCATTGAACTTGAGTATTGGATTTGGTACTGGGTAATGAAGTGGGCCAAGTGTTAGATTTGGTTGTGGGAGAGCACTTTGGAGATAGTGGCCACAATTCGGTGTCTTTCATTATTGCAATGGAGAGGGATAGAGCCATACGGCAGGGCAAGGTTTATAATTGGGGGAGGGATAATTATGACGCGATTAGGCAAGAATTAGGGAGCATAAGATGGGAACAGAAACTGTCAGGGAAAGGCACAAATGAAAAGTGGAGCTTGTTCAAGGAACAAATACTGCGTGTCCTTGATAAGTATGTCCCTGTCAGGCAGGGAGGAAATGGCTGAGTGAGGGAACCATGGTTCACAAAAGAGGTTGAATGTCTTGTCAAGAGGAAAAACGAAGCGTATGTAGGGATGAGAAAACAAGGTTCAGTTGGGTCGCGTGAGGGTTACAAGGTAGCAAGGAATGAGCTAAAAAAAGGGCTTAGGAGAGCTAGGAGGGGGCATGAGAAGTCCTTGGCGGGTCAGATCAAGGAAAACCCCGAGGCTTTTTACTCTTATGTGAGAAATAAAAGAATGACCAGGGTGAGGTTAGGGCCGGTCAAGGACAGTAGTGGGAACTTGTTGCATGGAGTCAGAAGAGATAGGAGAGGCGATGAATGAATACTTTTCTTCAATGTTCACCAAGGAGAGGGGCCATGTTTTTGAGGATGAGAGTGTGATACAGGCTGATAGGCTGGAGGAGGTAGATGTTCTGAGGGAAGATGTATTAGCAATTTTGAAAAACCTGAGGGTCGATAAGTCCCCTGGGCCAGATGGGATATATCCTAGGATTCTTTGGGAGGCAAGGAATGAGATTGCAGAGCCTTTGGTTTTGATCTTTGGGTCCTCACTGTCCACAGGGATAGTGCCAGAGGACTGGAGAGTGGCGAATGTTGTTCCTCTGTTCAAGAAAGGAAATAGGAATGACCCTGGTAATTATAGGCCAGTTAGTCTTACTTCGGTGGTCGGTAAGTTAATGGAAAAGGTCCTGAGAGATAGGATTTATGACCATTTGGAAAGATGCAGCTTAATCCGGGATAGTCAACACGGATTCGTGAAGGGTAAGTCTTGCCTCACAAATTTGATTGAATTCTTTGAGGAGGTAACTAAGTGTGTAGATGAAGATAGAGCAGTTGATGTCATATACATGGATTTTAGTAAGGCATTTGATAAGGTTCCCCATGGTCGGCTCATGAAGAAAGTAAGGAGGTGTGGGATAGAGGGAAATTTGGCCGATTGGATACGTAACTGGCTACCTCATAGAAGACAGAGGGTGGTGGTGGATGGAAAATTTTCAGACTGGAGACCAGTTACCAGCAGTGTACCACAGGGATCAGTGCTGGGTCCTCTGCTTTTTGTGATTTTTATCAATGACTTGGAGGAGAGGGCTGATGACACCAAGATTGGTGGAGTAGAGGATGAGGTGGAGGGCTGTTGTAGGCTGCAAAGAGACATTGATAGGATGCAGAGCTGGGCCGAAAAATGGCAGTTGGAGTTTAACCCTGATAAGTGCGAGGTGATTCATTTTGGTAGGACAAATTTGAATGCGGATTACAGGGTCAACGGCAGGGTTCTGAGGAATGTGGAGGAATAGAGAGATCTTGGGGTTCATATCCACAGATCTCTGAAGGTTGCCACTCAAGTGGATAGAGCCGTGAAGAAGGCCTATAGTGTGTTAGCGTTTATTTACAGGGGGTTTGAGTTTAAGAACCGTGGGGTTATGCTGCAACTGTACAGGACCTCGGTGAGACCACATCTGGAATATTGTGTGCAGTTCTGGTCACCTCACTATAAGAAGGATGTGGAAGCATTGGAAAGAGTGCAAAGGAGATTTACCAGGATGCTGCCTGGTTTGGAGGGTAGGTCTTATGAGGAAAGGTTGAGGGAGCTAGGGCTTTTCTCTTTAGAGTGGAGAATGATGAGAGGCGACTTAAATAGAGGTTTATAAGATGATGAGGGGGATAGATAGAGTGGACGTTCAGAGACTATTTCCTTGGGTGGATGTAGCTGTTACTAGGGGGCATAACTATAAGGTTCATGGTGGGAGATATAGGAGGGATGTCCGAGGTAGGTTCTTTACTCAGAGAGTGGTTGGGGTGTGGAATGGACTGCCTGCTGTGATAGTGGAGTCGGACACTTTAGGGACTTTCAAGCGGTTATTGGATGGGCACATGGAGCACACCAGGATGATAGGGAGTGATATAGCTTGATCTTGGTTTTGGACAAAGCTCGGCACAACATCGAGGGCCGAAGGGCCTGTACTGTGCTGTACTGTTCTATGTTCTATTGCAGAAAAAAATAGACATGCCATTGAACCTTTTCATTTTACACTCCTCAGGTTAGATTTGCAAGAATGCCAGTAGTAAAAGGAACAACAATTTATACTGCATGAGAAGAAAGCGCTGATTGAAACTGCCAAGTTTGGCAATTAACTGTTCCCTGGTGCATTCTCCTTGGCAATCCCCCTGCCAATTCTTCCTTTACACTCTTTATATTGTCTTAGATTTTGGTGTGAATAACCATGTGCATCCGGAGGTGAAAATAGAAATCTAGAAAAAAGTTTGAGAGAGCAGCTCATTAATTAAATTGAATTAAATTGGGAAGTTCAATAATTGGAGCCTAACCATGCTTAAAGGCAGGAAACAAAATTACTTTAATGAGAATCCATGATGCGACTGGGTTTACAGGCACCAACATACATCTTTTTATTCTGTGTGACACTACATTGGTATTTCAATTTATGTCATTGAACCAGTGTTCTATGATTGATTATCATCCCTCCACTATTTAGAAGTGGCCAAGCCAATGTTGCAATTGTTCAAATAGTTTCATTTCTGTGTTCTTACCTCCTTTACTTCTATTTTTCCTTTAATTTCTTTAACCTCGTTATGATACTGTTGCCTTATTTCCTTCAGTTGCTGGCAATATTCCTAAGAAATAAAAAATAAATATTTTTATATTTATATATCTTCAAAGTTAATGGTAAAAATTCAGGTTTTGTGGGCATCACATAGCAAACCCGCTTCTGTATAATTTATCGGGCCCTCCCTGGAAAATGTAAATGAAGTAAAATGATTTCAAACCTTTGAAATGCGTAGCATTATTACTGAATTCAAGTTTCATTCAGGACGGGTCTAACTTACCATGCATGGAGGAGAGGCCATGGTAAGAAGAAGAACATATCCTCTATGTGGTCTTAGGTCGATTGATGGTAACTCTGGTCTCCAAATCGTATTGGGAGAAATAAAGTTTAGCATGTGGTGTCAGGAATTCTAGGGCTGTCCCATTTAAATTTAACGGTTACGTTTTTACACAAATTTTGAGTTTGACTACTGTGATGTTAGTGTACCTTTAAGAGTTTTTAAAAAATCATGCTCACAGCCTTAGATGATGTCATTGTTGGAAGGAGAAAAAACAATGTGGGCAAGTCAGGTGCAGGAATTTCATTTTCAATTTCAGTTTGGAGCTGCAGGTTTGAGTTTTTAGTTTTAGAAGGGACAGCAAGCTAAAAAAGAAGTGTTTTCCCTCTCTGTTGTTTTGAAAATTCTGTTGGTAGCTGAAGACAAGGTCTTGAAGGGTGAAAACCTGCTGCTGTTGGGGGGTGGACCAGAGTCCCTCTGGTGTTTTGGGAAGCTGTCTTGTCTTCAAACTGTTCTGAGTCTCAAAAGCATTTGACTGCAGAATTCAACTAACGGCCTTAATCCCAGTATCACGTGAGCATTAGTCTGCGCTATGTTAAACCTGTGAAAAGGGTCTTTTGTTTATGGAGGTTGGTTTGATTGGGACACCCTATTTATATTTATTAAAGGTTATACATTATTGTGGTTGTTTTGTTTTTGTTTGTAATTGTTAGAAGTTATTGCTAATTTTCTTTGCATACATGTTAACTATATTCTTAAATAAACTTTGTTTGATAAAAGCTCCCTAATGGGTCATTTGAAACATACCTGAAGTGAAGCATCTCATGCTTATCCTAGTCAAATTCAAGATGCAAAACTTATGATTCAGGCGGACTCCATTCAACACTTTGGAGTTTCTAACCTGAACCATAACACTACATAATCAAAATGTTGAAAATGGGGATTCATGAACACATTGCACACATTTACAGATGCTGTAGTTTCCTTATCCCATGCCCTTCAGCATGACAAGGAGAATATGCAGAGGTGACACAGAGCAGGATAAGCTGCTGGAAGAGGGAGGAGGAGGAAAGGGAGATGGGATCTCAGCAGCAGGCCATATTCTCTGAGTGTCCAGGGGGCATAAAGTCCTACAATGAGCCTCAGCAAGTGCATCAGCCATCTTCTCTTCAGTGAGGAGATCTTCACTAACATCTGGGCACCGACTGCAGTCACTGTGTCACTGAAACCTCAGAATAAGATGAGAAAGGCATTGCCAGTATCTGTGAAGGTAACTGTGGCTATGAACGTTTAGACAACTAGTTCATTCCAGGCTTAAGCAGGCAATCTTTGTAACATCTGACAGTTGCATAAGGGAGATCACTGACATTCTCTATTTCAAATGAGCTGACTACTTTTCATTCTCTCTTGCCAGAGAGAAACCAGTGGAATGAGTACACAAGGATTGCAGATATCCCCATGGTGCTGCATGCTGTCGTCTGCACGCATGTCTCTGTGAGGATGCCACATGGCTGCTGTGAGATGCACCACAAGCGAACAGGATTCCACTCCCTCAACCTCCAACTATATTCTTAAATAAACTTTGTTTGATAAAAGCTCCCTAATGGGTCATTTGAAACATACCTGAAGTGATGCATCTCATGCTTATCCTAGTCAAATTCAAGATGCAAAACTTATGATTCAGGCGGACTCCATTCACAGGCAGTGAATGAGCCAGGTCAATTCCCGGTCACCTAATGGTCATGGTGCCTTCATTCTGTGACTGCCCACTGTGCCACTTACATTTCAGCCACCATGACAAAACCAAGGGTGGGGTGGCTACTAAGCTACGAGATATATATCCTTTGATGACACAGCTCATAACCCTGGTGCACAACCTACACATGGGAGGGAAGTCTGCGCTTAACAAAAGACATGCAGTGACAGGAAATGTGACAGAGCAGACAACTGGGATGCTATTGAACAATATTTCTGCTGCCTGGGTCATTCTGGAGGGGCCCTGCAGTACAAATTGTGGTGGTCACCTGCATGCTGCACAACCTCAATGCCATGAGGGAATAGCCCTTGTCAGCAGTGACCAACTGAGAAGGAAGAGGTAGAGGTAAAGGAGGGGAGAAGGGGAAGAGGGGGAACAGAGGAGGCAGCACACAGCCTCTTTCTGACTGTACTGCCCGTGATTGGCTCATTTTACTCCTATAACAGTAAATGACCCATTCACTAACAGCCCCAGGCTTTTCCTTGTCTCTGTTAATGAGCATCACAGTGTCCACTTGGCCACGACGTGAAAATAAAACCAACACTCATAAATCAAAGCATTCCATACTGCAGAAAGGTCAACTAATTATCTCCGTTCATTCCCTTGGTGCCCTTGTTTTCCATGTGCCTTTTTCTGCTCCAGTTCATAGAATCATAGAAAAAGGCCATTCGGCCCATCGAGTCTGCACCGACCACAATCCCACCCAGGCCCTACCACCATGTCCCTACATATTCTATCCACTAATCCCTCTAACCTACACATCTCAGGAAACTAAGGGGCAATTTTATCATGGCCAATCATGAGTTCTCCAACTCCAGTGGCTGCAGTGCTTCTGACTTCCCCTAGGGTGGACTGCAGGTGGGCTTGGAGGAAGAACTGGAGCAGCTTTCACCCTAAAAGGCCACATTCAGTTTGCATCATCTTGGCACGGGAGACAGGTAATCAAGTCTTTACAGGGGCAGTCAATGTGAGTGGAGAGTGGCTTAAGCACAGGTTAAAGAGGTGTGAATTGTCTCAAACCAGCACAGTGAGACTTTGCAAGCCCAGGCAAGTCGTGGGAGTTGTGAGGCTACTTATTTACCTCCATGCTCCTTGATACTGACCCATAGGCTTTCTGGGAGGCCTGCCACTGGGCCAATCATTTTGATTTGTCCACCTATCAGCCTCCTCCTGCAGACTGTTCCCAGCAAAGTCCTCTGACTCCTCCATAGAACTCATGTGTGATTTCACCCTCTGATGAGCTGACCTTTGCCACCTCATTTCCTGCCCTGGCATCAAGCCATTGGTTATGCGCCAACTTGCCCTGCGATAGACAGGTAAGTGTGTCAGTGAATGGGGTGCAATGTGTTTTGGTCATAGGTTAATTTTATAAAATATGTTTTATGGGATGCAGACGTTGCTGGCTAGGCCAGCATTTATTACCCAGCCCTAGTTGCCCTTCAGAAGGTGATGGTGAGTTGCCTTCTTGAACCGCTGAAGTCTCTGTGGTGTCGGTACACTCACAGTGCTGTTAGGAAGAGAATTCCAGGATTTGACTCAGCAACAGTGAAGGAATGGTGATATATTTCCAAGTCAGGATGGTGATTGACTTGGAGGGGAACCAGAGGATTTTTAAAAAATGTTCTTTCATGAGATGTGAGCATCACTGATTTAGCCAGCATTTATTGCCTATCCCTAATTTTGCTTAAGAAGGTGGTGGTGAACTGCCTTCTGGCAGTTCCCAAGCATCTACTGCTTTTGTCCTAGATGGCAGTGGTCGTGTGTTTGGAAGGTGCTGCCTAAGGAACCTTGGTAAGTTCCTGTAGACGCTCTTTTAGATGGACCCACTATTTGTCATTGGTGGAGGGATTGAATGTTTGTGGAAGGGATAGCAATCAAGCGGGCTGCTTTGTCCTGGATGGTGTTGAGCTTCTTGAGTGTCATTGGAGCTGCACTCATTTATGCAAGTGACTTGTGGATGGTGGACAGGTTTCAGGGGGGTCAAGAAGTGAGTCACTCGCTGCAGAATTCCTAGCCTTCGACATTCTCTGGTAGCTACACTATTTATATGACTAGTCCAATTCAGTTTCTGGTCAATGGTAACTCCCAGGATCTTTATAGGGAGGATTCAGCAATGGTAGTGCCATTGAATGCCAAGGGGCGATGGTTAGATCCTCTCTTGTTGGAGATAGTCAATGCCTGGCACTTGTGTGGCACGAATGTTACTTGCCACTTGTCAGTCCAAGCCTGGATAATAGCTGCCAATGTGTGGAAGCTGTGAGATGCTAAGGCTGTCAGGTGAAGCCATGAATGTTAGGTATGAATCTTCATAAAAAGAAATTATTGGTAGTTAAGTGATGGGGATATAATGCATTGAGCAATGTGTGAGAATAGGGGTGCTGTCGGTGTCACCATCAAGCCAGGGGATCAACCCTGATTCAACGAGGAGTACAGGAGAGCATGCCAGGAGTAGCGCCAGGAATACTTAAAAATGAGGTGTCAATCTGGTGAAGCATCAAGACAAGACTATTTACATGCAAACAGCATAAGCAACATAGACAGAACTGAGTGACACCACAACCAATGGATCAGATCTAAACTCTGCAGTCCTGCCACATCCAATCATGGTAAGAAGTCGCACAACATCAGGTTAAAGTCCAACAGGTTTATTTGGAATCACAAGCTTTCGGAGCGCTGCTCCTTCATCACTCACCTGGTGAAGGAGCAGCGCTCCGAAAGCTCGTGATTCCAAATAAACCTGTTGTACTTTTACCTGGTGTTGTGAGACTTCTTACTGTGCCCACCCCAGTCCAACGCCGGCATCTCCACATCATCATAGAATCATAGAAACCCTACAGTGCAGAGAGAGGCCATTTGGCCCATCGAGTCTGCACCGACCACAATCCCACCCAGGCCCTACCCCCATTTCCCTACATACTTACCCGCTAACCCCTCTAACCTACGCATCTCAGGACACTAAGGGGCAATTTTTTTAGCACGGTCAATCAACCTAACCCGCACATCTTTGGAGTGTGGGAGGAAACCGGAGCACCCGGAGGAAACCCACGCAGACACGAGGAGAATGTGCAAACTCCACACAGACAGTCTATGTACATGATGTGCAAACTCCACACATCATGACATCCAAACATGAATGATTGTGAACAATTAAATAGCTAACTGGAGGAAGAGGCTCCAAAAAGACCTCCGTCCTCAATAATGGAGGAGCCCAGCGCATCAGTGAAAAAGTCAAAAACCTGGAAAACTTTTCCCAACAGCACAACGATAGACTGCAGCAGTCCCAGAAGGCAGTTCACCACCACTTTCTGAAGGGAAATTAGGGATGGGCAATAAATGCTGGCCAAATCAGTGATGCTCACATCTCATGAAAGAACATTTTTTAAAAAATCTTCTGCGTGACACTCTCTCTTTAGCTAAAGTAAAAAATATTTTAAACTAACAAGCAATTTACCTCATCCTTTGCTGCTTTTTCCTTAGCTTGTTGCTCAGAACATTGTTTAGCCTGTCCATCTGAATTCTGAAGTTGATGTTCATAAGGGTCTGATGAACGAGGACGTATTCCCTGTGGAATACATGTAACAAGTCCAGATGATAAAAATTATTTTCATTAAGAAGCATGAAAAGCGACTTCACTGTGGTAAAATTTTCAATGCAGTCACTTACCAACTGTTTTTCTACTTTAATTTTATACTGATGTGCTTCCAATTTTCTCTGCATGTATTCTTCATGCACAGCGTATGGCCTGAAACAGATATAATCCAATGATTATTTGCCAACGTTTTCTGTGCTACTGGCTTTCATTCTGTTAAGTGCTCCCTCTGACCTCAATTAAGTACTATTATCTTCATTTCACTGTTAATCAAATTAAACCGTGAAACATCTATTTTGTTATAAAGAACAAAGAAAAGAACAAAGAAAATTACAGCACAGGAACAGGCCCTTCGGCCCTCCAAGCCTGCACCGACCATGCTGCCCGACTGAACTAAAACCCCCTACCCTTCTGGAGACCATATCCCTCCATTCCCATCCTATTCATGTATTTGTCCAGACGCCCCTTAAAACTCACTATCGTATAAGATGTATATTATTTCAGTGAACAAAACCGATCTCAGAAATTAGCGTTATATCTAATATATGAGGTAGAGATGCTGGCGTTGGACTGAGGTAAATACAGTAAGAAGTCTCACAACACCAGGTTAAAGTCCAACAGGTTTATTTGGAATCACTCACCTGATGAAGGAGCGGCGCTCCGAAAGCTTGTGCTTCCAAATAAACCTGCTGGACTTTAACCTGGGGTGTTGTGAGACTTCTTACTATATCTAATATATGTCAAACTGCCAGGTCACAACTTCATCGAACAGTTGAGCACACCTTCTTGCCCATCATAGGGGCTTGTCTCACAAAGAGAGATTGGGCAGTTTAGGCCTATACCCCCTGGAGTTTAGGAGAATGAGAGGAGATCTAATTGAGGTGTACAAGATGATAAGGGGGATTGACAAAATAGAGGTGGAGAGGATATTTCCTCTTGTGGGGCAATCTAGAACAAGAGGCCATAGTTTTAGGACTGGAGCAGGAGATTTAAAACAGAAATGTGGAGAAATTACTTCTCTCAAAGGGTCTTAAATCTGTGGAATTTACTACCTCAAAACATGGGATGCTGGGACACCAAGTAAGTTTAAGGAGGAAATAGACAGATTTTTAATTAGTAAGGAGTTAAAAGGCTATGATGAACAGACAGGAAAGTGGAGTTGAGGCCCAGATGAGACCAGCCATGATGGTATTAAATGGCGGAGCAGGCTCGAGGGGCTAAATTGCCCACTCCTGCTCCTGGTTCTTAAGCTTATAATCCCCCATTGACAGATTTACTTGTTTGCCAAAGGCAGGGAAGTAAAACTGTGAGGCAAATATTTGGTCGCATTCTAACGGTCTAATGGCAGCTTTCTCCCTATCATTTATCAGTGGAGCAAGCGCAGTTGTTTTGAGAAAGTATTGGTTAACTGCTCATTGAATGGTTAGGAATCTGCTGAAAATGATGATCAAAACATTTACTAATGGATTCCAGTAATCAGTTGGCTTCTAAAACATAAAAAAAATCATCATAGAATCCCTACAATGCTCAAGGAGACCATTCAGCCCATCGAGTCTGCACCGACTCGGGACAGAGTATCTTACCCCCACCCTATCCCCTTAACCCCACACGTTTGCCCCGCTAATCCATCTAACCTAAACATCTTTGGACACTAAGGGGCAATTTAGCATAGCCAATTCACCTAACCCCGCACACCTTTGGACTGTGGCAGGAAACCAGAGCACCCGGAGGAAACCCAGACGGACACAGGGAGAACGTGCAAACTCCACACAGACAGTGACCCAAGGCTGGTATTGAACCCGGGTCCCTGGCCCTTTGAGGCTGCAGTGCTAACCACTGTGCTGCCATGCCACATAAGAAACACCTGTCTCCAAAATGCTGTTCAGTCTTACTGATGAAAAAAACCTCATATTTTGCAATACAGTTGGACCCAAATACAAAGGTTTACCACTGGATTGGATCATGATTCATCTTCTGTCTGTAATCTTCAATCAGGTAGTTATAATAAGGCGCAGATGGAGTTGTGTGGTCAATTGATCTTCTCTCTATGTGATCTAGATAACCATGATAGTGTTCGTATCGCCCTTCCATCTTGAAAGCTGGTGGCTTTATCGGTGATAGATGGTTAAATTGCTAGAGGAAATATTTTATAACATTGGAAACTGTTATTATGGGTTTTAATTTGTATCCTCGGCTCAGATCTGAACATAGCTGAAATAGAATAAATAACATTGAATTTCTGAAAGGCAGTACATATATTTTGTTCAACTTCCAGCTCAAACAGGCTATGGTTGAGGTATTGCTTTAATATGATGGAAAGCAGTATGGGTCTCCTTTAGCGAATATATAGCAAAGTCTCGCTTTGGAAGTCCTACCAACTATTCACAATTTTGAATGACTGAAGAAAATGCACTTTGTATACAATTAATTAGTTGAAGTGTAGTGACTTGCACTCAGTTGTGGTGACCATTTTACATCCACCATGATCCATACACTGCATTGAGATGAATGATCTGATGATGTTTGTTTAATATGGAATGATAACCAGGACAATGGGAGAATCTCCTCCTCTTCAAGTAGTGGCGTGGATATGCAACATCCAGCTAACATTTCCGACATTATAACAGTGTCTACAATTCAAAAATACTTCATCAGCTGTAAAGCATTTTTATGATATCCTGAGGAACGCAGGAACTTATCTGCAGGAATAGGCCATTCAGCCCCTCGAGCCTGCTCTGCCATTCAATACGATCATAGCTTATCATTTACTTCAACATCATGTTCCTCCACTATTACCATATCCATTGATGTCATTAGTGCCTAGAAATCGAAAAGTTATTATTTAGTGTCACAAGTAGGCTTATGTTAACACTGCGATGAAGTTACTGTGAAAATCCCTTAGTTGCCGCACTCCGGCACCTGTTCGGGTACACTGAGGGAGAATTTAGCATGGCCAATGCACCTAACCAGCACGTCTATCGAACTGTGGGAGGAAATCGGAGCACCCAGAGGAAACCCACGCAGACATGGGGAGAACATACAGACTCCACACAGACAGTGACCCAAGCTGGGAATCAAACCCAGGTCCCTGGCTCTATGAGGCAGCAGTGCTAACCACTGTGCCACCGTGCTGCCCTATCGAACTTTGTCTTCAATGTACTCAATGATTGAGCTTCAACACCTCTCTGGGGAAGAGAATTCCAAATATTCACCTCTGATTGAAGAAGTTCCTTCTCATCTTAGTTGTAAATGGCTTGCCCCTTTCTCTGTGATCATGTCCCCTGGTTTTAGACGGCTCCCTTGGCAGGGGGAACATCCTTTCTGCATCTACCTTGCCTAGTCCTTTAAGAATTTTGACAATGAGACCCCCTCTCATTCTTCCATATTCTAGAGAATATAGGTCAAGTCACCTTAATTTCTCCCCATAGAATAATATCGCCTTCCCAGGAATTAGTCTGGTGAACCTTTGCTGCACTCCCTCCATGGCAAGTATGAGGTTGTAAAAGACACTATATAATTGCAATTCCTTTCTCTGTTTCTTGAGTTCACCAGCAGCAGTCAGCGATGTCCTTGGTTTAATATCTCAGCCAAAAGACAATAGATCTGACCAAACAGACCCCCAGCAGCACTGCACTGGAACATTAGCTCAGCTAAGATACTCATGGCCTGAAAGAGTGGCGCTTGACTTCACAATTTTCTGACCCAGGAACAAGAGAGCAAATCACTAAAATATCCGGAATTAAGAATCTACTGGTGACCCTGAAACCATTATTACTTGTCGGAAAAAACCTATCTGGTTCACTAATGTCCTTTAGGGAAGGAAATCTGCTGTCCTTATCCGGTCTCGCCTACATGTGTCTCCAGAGCCACAGCAATGTGGTTGACTCTCAACTGCCTAACAAGCCACTCAGTTCAAGGACAACTCAGGATGGGCAATAAATGCTGGCCAGCCATGTCCCAGAAATGAATAAAAAAACTGAGCAAAGCTCACACAACGCATGAGCAAATACTGACACAGAGGCAGGTTGCGGGGGAGAAAGAAAAGGCTCAAATAAGACCTGTCTGAAACCAGGAAAAACAGATACAGATTCTAAGCAGCAGATGTATAATTCCACCCCATACAGCCTTCATTCCACACAGTCTACCTGAGAATGTGACAGTTTCTGATAATTAATGCACTCAGTATTAGAGTAAGTCAGTACAGGCATGTCTTTCATGTCGCACCTTGAAACTCGGCCTGTTGACCACTGCTAACGGTTTCCATTCAGAATGAGCTGGCGAATGCTTTTTATTCATCTGTGGCCTTGGTGGCCGTTTCACCTCACATTTAGCTTTCTGTACCTTTGGAGCTTGCAAGTAAAGACCACAATAAAAAAAAACAAATTAGCAAAAATAAAAAATTCCCAAATGACTGGCATATATCTAGTTATTTACTGTCAATTTTAATACATCAATTCTTAGTTTTGTAAAAAAAAAAGCACCAAGGAAAAGCTTTCCTAACAAAATCAATCTGGAGAACAGGTTTTCAAAAGATCTGAAGCTGCAGATATGTTAGTTTACTGTTAATTAAATGGCGAAGTAAGTTGTGTTCTAAAAGGACATTATATAACAACCAGCTCCAATGCACAGCAGTGCATAGTAATTAGGGCACAGCATAGTGTCAGCAGCTCACCAGAGTTAACGATATTAGGCATGGCAGCATTTAAAGGGGTTATTACTAAGTTGAGGTCAGTTGCTCTCGAAAAACAGAAAGGTGGCCTATTTTTCTCTCTGTCCTCTTAGCTGTTCAAGAGCAACATTGATAGCATGGACGTGGGGAAGATGTTTCCATTAGTAGGAGAGTCTAGGGTCCAAGGGCACAGCCTCAGAGTAGAGGGACAGCCCTTTAGAACCGAGATGAGGAGGAATTTTTTCAGCCAGAGGCTGGTGAATCTGTGGAACTTTTTGCCACAGAAGGCTGTGGAGGCCAGGTCATTGAGTGTCTTTAAGGCTGAAATGGACAGGTTCTTGACTGGCAAGGGGATCAAAGGTTACTGACAAAAGGCAGGAGAATGGGGTTGGGAAACTTATCAGCCATGATTTAATGATGGAGCAGACTCAATGGACTCATTCTGCTCCTATATCTTATAGCCTTATGAAAGAAGCCCACGTGGAGGCCATTTGTTTACTCTGGTGTGTGCGTGTTCCCAAGAAATCACGAGAGGAAGGGAGAGATAAAGACTTAAAAATGCTGAAAAATACACGAATGGTCGAGGAAATGTTTTTTTTTTAATAAATACATTGCAATTGAAGGTATAATTGAGATCAATTCAATTTTACAGCTTCGTTCCTGAAAATTAATGGAAATCAGAGCAGGAGAGATGTAAGATGGGGAATTGATCTGCTATCATCATCAACTGCTGCACGAGTCAAAATGACCTCCATTGAATTTTCACTTCATTTAACAGAGACAATGATGGGGCATTTGTTCATCCCTAGAGCCCCCATAATTAACATTAAGATCAACTTTGTTCTACCTTGTTGTGAGGTGGCTGCTGTAGGTCTTGATGCAGGTGACTTCTTCCTATGAATGACCGTGTGGCTAAATTCTTCCTTTATTAGCTGCAGTTATTTTTAGAAATAGACAAAGACAGCAAATTTTGCTTATTATCCAGCCAGAAAATATGACCAAAATCATGATGACCAAGAACAAGATTTCACTCACTGTGATATTAATTCTATTATAGAGGGGGTTGATGGCCTAGTGGTATTATCGCAAGACTATTAATCCAGAAACTCAGCTAATGTTCTGGGTACCCCACAGCAGATGGTGGAATTTGGATTCAATGAAAAAAATCTGGAATTAAGAATCTACTGATGATCGTTAAACCATTGTCAATTGTTGGAAAATCTCATCTAGTTCACTAATGTCCTTCAAGGAAGGAAATCTGCCGTCCTTACTTGGCCTGACCGACATGTGACTCCAGACCCACGGCAACGTGGTTGACTCTCAACTGCCCTCTGAACAAGGGCAACTAGGGATGGGCAATAAATGCTGTCCAGCCAGCGATGCCCATGTCCCACGAATTAATAAAATATTCCTCTCACAGGAAGCATTTTATGATTAAGTCTTTCAATTTTTACAGCAAGTTCTACTCTCAAATCAATTATTCATGAGATGTGGACAGGAACACTTGGCCACATGGTTAATATATCTTCCAATAAAATGCGATGTATGCTATCTCACTTCATGTGGATAATATCATTCACTTAATAAAGTGAGATTAAATTTTAAATGAGATTAAACTTAATACTGAAATGAATTTATACACCAAATAAAATTTAAAATAATAAAAATATACCTCAGGGCTTAGGTATTTTCTAATACGCTTTTCCAAGAACTTCTTTTTCAAAATGGAATTGATAGATGGCCGATCACGAGGGTTCACTTTGAACAACTGGGCCGATAAGATCCTCAAGTCGTAGGTGTATCTGGGGCTTATTGGAGCATAGCGACCTTTACAGATCCTCACCACTAACTGATGCAAATTATTGCCTTCAAACTGGAATAAAAAACAGTTACTGAAATCATTCTCAGAATAAAGTGATAAAGGGACAAATAACACCAATTTTCCAAGTTTGTTGGAGCTATTATTTATTTTCCTTCTTAGATCAAGTCTACTTTTAGTCCATCTTACAACTCCATGGGAGTGGTGGCATAGTGGTATTGTCATTGGACTAGCAATCCAGAGAGCCAGGGTAATGCTCTGAGGACGGGGTTCGAATCCCACCATGGCCAATGGTGACAATAAAAGTCTAATGATAGCCACTAAACCATTGTCGACTGTCGTAAAAACCCATCTGGTTCACCAGGGAAGGAAATTTGCCGCCCTACATGTGACTCCAGATCCACAGCAATATGGGTGTCTGTAAAATGGACTAGTTCAAGGGCAATTAGGAATGGGCAATAAAATGCTGGCTCAGCCAGTGACATCCCTGAACCAATAAACAAATGGCTAAAAACCACAATTAATGAAGAAAAAGAAAGAGCTGAATTTTCCAAGCCATTTGGAGATGGGGTTAGCGGATTGGCAATATGGTGGGGTAAAGCATGGCGAGGGAAGCCAGCCCCAGGAAGCTCAGCAGTGTGGCTGCACGTCAAGTGGATAATGGTCCAATTAACGACCACTTCCCACCCTTTGCAGTCATTTGAGACGCCATCTCCTTCGTACTAGCTATCTCCATTGGATCTTTTTATTGGGCTGCAGCTCTTGGGAGAGGGCCACGGAGGCCTCTTAATTGACCGCATCAACTGCCCTCGGGAGCAGGATCTCCTCCCAACTTTGGCCCTGGGGCAACAGGACTTCCAGTTCGTCTGAGAAATTAAGCCCTAGGGTTTTAGTGAGAATAAACATGCCAACAACAAAGTAGAACCCAGCGGTAAATCTGTTGTTCACTGGGCTAAGAAAGCTCAGCTCCGTATTTTCTAGTACAGAATTTGAGCTCAGAGCTGTGAGATCCAAATCAGGCTTTCTTTTATCCATTCACAGGATGTGGGTATAATCTGCATTCTTGAGTTTTGTTTTATTTGTTTCTGGGTTTAAAGGTGCCTGTGGCAAGACCGGCATAAATACCCAGTTCTTAATTACAGAGAAGGTGGTGGTGAGTCACCTCTTTGAATCACTGCAATCCATGTGGGGAAGGTACTCCCACAGTGCCGTTACATATAGAATTCCAGGATTTTGATCCAGCAATGAGGGCGGCATGGTGGCACAATGGTTAGCACTGCTGCCTCACAGCACCAGGGACCCCGGTTCGATTCCCGGCTTGGGTCACTGTCTGTGTGGAGTTTGCACATTCTCCCCGTGTCTGCGTGGGTTTCCTTCGGGTGCCCTGGTTTCCCCCCACAGTCTGAAAGATGTGCAAGTTAGGTGCATTGGCCATGCTAAATTCTACCTCAGTGTACCCAGAAAGGTGCTGGAGTGTGGCGACTAGGGGATTTTCACAGTAAATTCATTGCAGTGTCAATGTAAGCCGACTTGTGACTAATAAATAAACTTTAACTTTAACTTTGAAAGAATGCCAAATATTTCTCAATCAGGATGGGTTTGGGAGTTGGGAGGGGTATTTGCAGGTGGTTCTGTTCCCCTGCTCCTGATGCTCTTGTTCTTCAAGAGGCTAGAGGCTGTAGGTGTGGGAGGAGCTTTTGAAGAAGCCTACATGAGTTGCTGCAATACATCTTACAGATGGTACACAATGCTGTCATGGTGCACCAGAGGTGGAGGAAGTGAATGTTTAAGGTGGTGGATAAGGTGTTGTTCCAGTGGGCTGCTTTGTCCAGGATTGTGTCAAGCTTCATGAATGTTGTTGGCGCTGCACTTATTCAGCCAAGTGGACAGTATTCCATCACACTCTTGGTTGTACCTTTAGGTGGCAGAAAGACTTTGGGTGGTGAGAAAGTGAGTCACTCACCCAGCCTCTGACCTGCTCTTCATAGAAATCATAGAAACCCTACAGTACAGAAAGAGGCCATTGGGCCCATCGAGTCTGCACCGACCACAATCCCACCCAGGCCCTACCCCCATACCCCTACATATTTTACCCGCTAATCCCTCTAATCTACGCATCCCAGGACACTAAGGGGCAATTTTAGCATGGCCAATCAACCTAACCCTCACATCTTTGGACTGTGGGAGGAAACCGGAGCACCCGGAGGAAACCCACGCAGACACGAGGAGAATGTGCAAACTCCACACAGACAGTGACCCAAGCCGGGAATCGAACCCAGGTCCCTGGAGCTGTGAAGCAGCAGTGCTAACCACTGTGCTACCGTGCCGCTCTTGTAGCCACATTACTTATAGGGCGAGAATAATTAAGTTTCTGGTCAACGGTGACTCCCAGGTTAATGTTGATTGTGTGTCCAGCAATGGTTATGTTATTCAAAGTCAAAGAGAGGTGGTTAAATTTTCTTTGCCTGGCACCACGAATGTTATTGCCACAAGTTTGGTGTTGTCCAGGTCTTACATAGAAACCCTACAGGAGACCATATGGCCCATCGAGTCTGCACCAACCACAATCCCACCCAGTTCCTATCCCCGTAGCCCCACTTATTTACCTTTCTAGTCGCCTTGACACTAAGGGGCAATTTAGCATGGCCAATCAACCTAAGTCGCACATCTTTGGACTGTGGGAGCAAACCAGAGCACCCGGAGGAAACCCACGCAGACACAAGGAGAATGTGCAAACTCCACACAGACAGTGACCCAAGCCGGGAATTGAACTCGGGTCCCTGGCGTGGTGAGGCGGCAGTGCTAACCACTGTGCCACCGTGCCGGTGGTTGCTGCATATTAGAACGTACGATTGCTTCAGCATTGAGGAATTGCGAATGGATGAACACCATGAAATCATCAGTGGACATCCCCATTTCTGGCTTCATATTGGAATGAGGTCATTGATGAAGCAACTCAAAATGGTTGTGCCTAGATCACTGCCCTGAGAAACAACGTTATCCTGGGGCTGTGATGATTGGCCTTCAACAACCACAAGCATCTTCCTTCATGCTGGGTCTGACTCTTAATTAGTGGAGAGTTTTCCCCGTGATTCCCATTGACGTCAGTTTTATAGGGGATCCCTGATGCTACATTCATTCAAATGCTACCTTGATGCTCACCTCTGGAATTTAGCTCTTTTTGCCCACATTTAGACCAAAGCTATAACGAGGTTTGGAGCTCAGTGGTCCTGGCGGAAACCATAGTGAGCATCATTGAACAGGGTAATGCTCTATAAGTGTTGTTTGATTGCACTGTCAATGACACCTTCTATCAAATTTGCTGATAATTGAGTGTTGACTGATGGGGTGGTATTTGGCCAGATTGCATTTGTCCTGATTTTTGTGGAGGGGACAGGCCCGGTAAAACTACTAGCATTATAGCTGTACTAGAACGGCTTGGTTAAAGGTGTGGTTAGCTTTGGTGCAAAAGTCTTCCACATTACAGCCAGGATGTTGTCACCGCCCATAACCTACCCACTGCACTCTGCCATTTGGAGTCAAAGAGTCAAAGAGGTTTACAGCACAGAAACAGGCCCTTCGGCTTAACTTGTCCGTGCTGCCCATTTTTTCACCCACTAAGATAGTCCCAATTGCCCACATTTGGCCCATATCCCTCTATACCCATCTTACCCATGTAACTGTCTAAATACTTTTTAAAAGACAAAATTGTACCCGTTCTCTACTACTACCTCTGGCAGCTCATTCCAGACACTCACCACCCTCTGTGTGAAAGAATTGCCCCTCTGGACCCTTTTGTATCTCTCCCCTCTCACCTTAAACCTATGCCCTCTAGTTTTAGGCTCCCCTAACTTTGGGAAAAGATGTTGACTATCTAGCTGATCTGGGCCCCTTATTATTGTATAGACCTCTATAAGATCACCCCTGAGTCTCCTACACTGCAGGGAAAAAAGTCCCAGTCTATCCAACCTCTGCTTATAACTCAAACCATCAAATCCCAGTAGCTTTCTAGTAAATCTTTTCTGCACTCTTTCTAATTCAATAATATATTTTATATAATAGGGTGACCAGATATCTTACCCAAAGCAAACATACATGAAACCATCAGATTGTTTCAGCCTCACATATTTGCTTCTAGAATGTCATTTGCCTGTCGTGCAGGTTAGGAAGCAAATCAGTTTTAAACTGCAAAGTATTGCAATCATGCTGATAACATCATACAAATAGTATACATTAGGGCAGGCTGAGCCATTGTGTGGCAAGTCAAGACACACATTAGAGATGGTTCATCATTGCAAATCCGTGACCTTATCCAGTACATGATGCACAAATAGGTAAATGTAAAAGATTAGATTAAAAAAGTGGTAGAAAAATAACACTCTGGTTAAGCCAACATCTGGAACATCTTTGCGTCAGCACGTATGCCATGCTTGATACAACGTGGGGCAAACATCTGTGGGGTTCCCCAGTTCAGTCGCCAAAACTATTTATACTGTTTTTCAAGGTTTACACAACTTTTCCAAAGTTATGGAGAAATAGCAAAGAACTTGTGCAGAAATTCACTCTGAAGCATATAAACTTGTAAATATGCTGTATACCTGTGAACAAATATCAGAGGATGTCCAATTATATGTCACTTGTACAATCTGCGTAAAGTGAAATTATTTGAAGTAGTTTCCTTGCCAAAGATAGGAGAGCATCACTCGAGTATGTCCAGATACGTTGCATAAATTTGCATATATCAATACACACATGCTTGAATTTATGATGTATGCTTGTGTTCTCGTCACTAAGTTGCTCTTAAGTTACATCTGACAATTACTGTACTTACTGGATGATTCAGACTGGCTAACTCATAGAGGACACATCCAAGAGACCAAATATCACTAAAAAAGAACAAAAATGATTACATGTATATGAAGGCAAGAGTTTATATATACAAAAGAAAATTTGAGGCAAAAATAGTTGTGATTCGATCCACTTCCTTAAAGTTTCAGCATAGTTATCAATTATTACAAAGATTTACACATAGCCTGACTTATATACACCTTTTAACCAAAATTTCCTTTTTCTACTTCAGAAATGAGTTATCAGGACTATCTGAGCGTTTACATTTCAATGTCAGATGTGTACAATAAGACACAACATTCTTTAAGTTTGAGTTACTTCTCTCTTCAGCCTATAATTGATAAAGCTGCATAGCCATCTATTTTTTAGATCTTGAGTGACTGGGTTTAAGCGAATGAGAATCAAACAAAATTAGACAACAAAATGCAGTTTTCGTTACAGCGCTACATAAATGTAAGTTGTTGTTGATAACACCATTTACACTTACGTTTTGTTATTGTATGGTCGATTCGCACATATCTCAGGGGATAAATAGTACGGTGTGCCTATACGTGTATCTGCTAACTCCATGGTACTAGGAAAAGAGTAGAATTGAAAAGAAAACTAAAAGTAAAAATAAGACGCAAAATAGTCAACGTAACATCTTTTCAAATTATTTTGAGCTCCGATTTGCATTTTAACATAAAACCACATGTCTCTTAAGAGTAAAGTGTGAAGGTAGTTAGTGATTTACAGTGACAGAGTGGTTAGCACTGCTACCCCACAGCACTATGAACCCGGGTTCGATTCCCAGCTTGGGTCACTATCTGTGTGGAGTTTGCACGTTCCCTCCTTGTCTGTGTAGGTTTCTTCCGAGTGCTCTGGTTTCCTCCCACAGTCCAAAAGACATGCTGGTTAGGTGCATTGGCCATGCTAAATTCTCTCTGAACAGGTGCCAGAGTGTGGCGACGAGGGGATTTTCACAGTAACTTCATTGCAGTGTTAATGTAAGCCTACTTGTGACATGGATAAATAAACTTAAACAATTTAACTGCTTGAAAGAATATACAGTATTTTTGAATAATGACAAGCCGCTAGCTGGCTCAGATTTACATTCTTAATAGTTACTCTCCAAGAAAAGGACATGAAATAATTTCAGATCCTTCTGGTCCAATGTAGCTGGAAGTAAACATTGTGTTTGTAACAATAACGAAAGGCGAAATTGGAACTTTTTACTGATTGTTATGTAAGTTTGCATCATTTTCTGTGAGTAAGCTCTTAAGAACATGCCCATTATACAGTCATGTGAACTATGTCAAAGCTCATTGGAAAGCTGATTGAGGAAACAAAAAAGGATTGGTGAGATTTAGGATGGAAGTTCATATTTGAAGCTGATGGGTCAGTAGTTTGGGAGGGGGCGGGGCGGGGTGAGGGAGGAGCACATCCACTGATCAGAAAACTGGTCCTTACCATGGCAATGTTAGAGAAGCCTGATGGGACTTAGCCCCAAACAGGCATCTACTGAACAACAATAGGCCTGCCCATCAAATCACCCAGTCCAGGGTGGAAATCCCACCTTTAATCAGAGACCGACAACTCTCCAGTACTGGCAATGTCACTGGGAGTCAGAGCCACTGCTGGTACTGTAAAGAACAAAGAAAATTACAGCACAGGAACAGGCCCTTTGGTCCACCACGCCTGCACCAACCATGCTGCCCAACTGAACTAAAACCCCCTACCCTTCCGGGGACCGTATCCCTCTATTCCCATCCTATTCATGTATTTGTCCAGACGCCCCTTAAAAGTTACTATACCTAGGCCTTTCCCAGGACTCAATGCTAAAGCGGCGGGAGAAAGGTAAATGGGGCGGAATGGGGAACCCAGGGAGGGGGTTGCTGTCAAGGTTGGGGGTTTGTGTTTGAGGGGAATGGTGGAGCTGGTGGAGGTTCACGCCATGAGGGAAGCACTGGTTGGTGCAAAGGGGTGGAAAACTCCTGTGCAGGTTTCCAGGTCCCATTGGAGGCACCATCTTCTCCACAATGCTCCACGTGACCCCTTGATCCTGGCCTCCCAGTGCCCCTCGTTGAGATCCCCAGTTCCTCACTCACCTGGGCCCCAATATACATGGAACTGCCTGTAGTTTGAGCGGTGGTCACCACTCCCAAGTGACGTTGCTGGGACTACAGAGTTGTCAACCATCCCATTGGCCGCCAGCTGCCTTGGACGAGACTTCCTCCCAAGAAAAGGGTGCAAATCTCACCTCAAAGCTCTGGACACCACTCTCAGAATTAAATTGCTGTGGGGCAGTCTTTGGGATAATGAGCGAGCTCCCCTGACATTAAACCCCCTGACAAGTTGACAAGTTGGGCTGAAGGGCCTGTTTCCATGCTGTAAACCTCTATGACTCTATGAGAGGTTTTCAGGATGGATTTGATGTTTTGATTTACGAGTATATTCTCTGTGCTGAGTAGATCAATAGCAGAAATTATCATTGGTAAAAGATCCAGAGGAGAGATGAGGAGTTGTCAGGATCTGGAACACAACGTGAAAAGGTGGCAGAAGCTGATTCTGTAAATAATTTCACAAGTACACTATTTTCATTTCCATTTTAGGTATTATCCCCTGACATTATACAGGGGGCCTGGGGAGCACAGCACCCTGTAAAATCTAGCCCAATATTTGCAGAAACTGTACATGATATTTTTGTACAGTTAATTTTCCAGCAATGATTTTATCTGGTTAGATAGTGACAAATTAAAATTAGAACATTAGGGAGTAATAATACAGATTACTGGAGTTTGCAACGGAATATCCTAAAATGTAGCTAGGCAACAAGTAAAAATGAATGTCTGTAGCTTAGCAACGTTTTCTTGTTATTAAAAATTATGATGCATGAAGAGCTTATTATGAGCCACTTGTTTTAAAAGCACAAAATTGAATCCCTGTTTAACCGACCGTGGGTGGAATTTAATGAACGCGCCAGGGTTATTGCCCACTGGTTAGAGAACAGGTGATAATTCATGTTGTCTCTTCCAGGAGGCATGATGCTATTCTGAGCTAATCGGGCACTTCCCTGGATGGCGTCCGGCCTCCCACTTGACTAAGGCCCCAGTTAAGTGGAAACCTACCTCTGAGAGCTGGCAGCTCCAGTGCCATCGGGAACAATGGCCACTGCCAGTATTACACTCGGGCCCACAGGAAGGATCAGTCACTGATCCCCAGACAGGTCAGTGTGGGAGTCGCGAGGAGGAAGTTGCTGGCCAGGACTGGGCTGAGGGGCGGGGGCGGGGGGGGGGGGGGGCGTTGGTTGTCAGCAAGAACATGGGGCGGCTTCCCCCTTCTCAATGTGTGGCTCCCTCTTCCCAATGCCTATTCTCAGTGAGAGAGCCCACCCATAGCAAGAGGAATTGCTGGGTGGCCTCCCCAGTTGGCAAGTCGCCTGCTCACCACTGGCTGGATGGACCCTTTAAGTGACCCTAAATGGCTATGTGAGGATCTCAATTCCACCCTTCCCGTCTGGGGCTTGATCGAGGGATGGGGGGGAGAGGGAGTTCAAAATAGCTGCAGGATCCTCTCTTCACACCCTGCTGCCCATTCAAATGCCCACCCCACCCCAGGGGGTGGGAGGGGGGCAGAGTGGGTGTTGGTGGAATGAAATTCCAACAATTCATTCCGGAAGTTAAGCCAGACTTAAAGCGGAAAAACTGTCACCTAAAATGGAAATGAAAATAGTGTACTTGTGAAATTATTTACAGAATCAGCTTCTGCCACCTTTTCACGTTGTGTTCCAGATCCTGACAACTCCTCATCTCTCTTCTGGATCTTTTACCAATGATAATTTTTGCTATTGATCTACTCAGCGCAGAGAATATACTTGTAAATCAAAACATCAAACCCATCCTGAAAACCTCTCATAGAGTCATAGAGGTTTACAGCATGGAAACAGGCCCTTCGGCCCAACTTGTCCATGCCGCCCTTTTTTTTAAAATCCCGAAGCTAGTCCCAATTACCTGCGTTTGGCCCATATCCCTCTATACCAATCCATCTATACCAGTCTAAATGCTTTTTAAAGACAAAATTGCACCCGCCTCTACGACTGCCTCTAGCAGCCTGTTCCAGACATTCACCACCCTCTGTGTGAAAGAAATTGCCCCTCTGGACCTCCTGGGTCATCTCTTAATCTTTTCTGTTTCCAGGAGTAATCCTAACTTTTCCAAACTCTATCAGTTTAATATATAACGCACTCTTTCTATCTTTGCGGTAGAAAACATTAAAACCGGTGCTATAACAGTTTTAGTTAATGGAAACTTACTTGTTCAACATGCGTGCTATTCCAAAATCTCCAAGTTTTACAGCCACTCCTTTATTACAAAGAAAAATGTTCTGTGGATAGAAATATATTTTATTCACAATGCTAAACATAAGTTCCCATGACAACCACAGCTCCTTTTGTTAATGCTTTCAATGTTTGGAGCTATTGTTTAATTCTATTTCATTTAACGCAGACATCTATAAAATTATTTAACAAGAATACATAACATTTATATGCAAGCCAATATAATTCATCCATATTACTATAAAGAAAGGAACATAAACTGCAGCTCGGTTCATTGGAATTCTATGAAGTGGTGAGGCCAAGAGACATTGATCAGAAGTTAGACATTCTACCAAAAGGAGGAATGAAAAGTCAGACAAACAATCCCTTGGACCATTTTGTGGCACAGTGGTTAGCACTGCTGCCGCACAGAGGTAGGCACCTGGGTTCGATTCCTGGCTTGGGTCGCTGTCTGTGCGGAGTTTGCACATTCTCCCCGTGTCTGCGTGGGTTTCCTCCGGGGGCTCCGGTTTCCTCCCACAGTCAGAAAGGCGTGCTGGTTAGGTGCATTGGCCATGCTAAATTCTCCCTCAGTGTACCCGAACAGGCACCGGAGTGTGGCGACTAGAGGATTTTCACAATAACTTCATTGCAGTGTTAATGTCAGCCTACTTGTGACTAATAAATAAATTTTACTTTTACTTTTCTTGCAGACTTACTGGTGATGAATTGCAATGGCAAGGAGGTCGGTTTTCACAGAAGGAGGAAGTGACAAGGGCAAGGAAAATGTGGAAAGAGGGAAGATAAACTCAATCCTCGAAACATCATAAAGAAAGATGCTAAAAGGGCTGAGAAACAAAGGAGCAAATGACCTACAAAATGTCACAGCTCGCAACCAGCTGCAGCTTATGGCTGAAGAAGCCATCATACTCGATCCTGTCCTCTAACCTCAACACTCACTCCAAGTCCACTTGCCTCAAAATATGCACAATTATCTGTATGGTAATTTGAATCTGGAAGGACTCCCTCAGTGCAAAGTGTACATTATATAATATTTTAAACAAGTAAATCTATGGGCTAAAAGAAGAAGCGGAACAACAAAAAAAATCAGAATAGTGGAAAAACATAAAATGACAGTGGGCGGCACGGTGGCACAGTGGTTAGCACTGCTGCCTCAGAGCGCCAGGGACGCAGGTTCATATCAAGCCTTGGGTGACTGTCTGTGTGGAGTTTGCACATTCTCCCCATGTCTGCGTGAGTTTCCTCCGGGTGCACCGGTTTCCTCCCACAATCCAAAGATGTGCAGGTTAGGTTGATTGATTGGCCATGTTAAATTGACCCTAGTGTCAGGGGGACTAGCCGGGTAAATACTTGGGATTACGGGGATAGGGCCTGGGTGGGATTGTGGTCGGTACAGACTTGATGGGCCGAATGGTCTCCTTCTGGCACTGTAAGGATTCTATGATATGATTCTATGACAGAAAATTTGGGCTTCAATAACAACGAGCAGGACACAGTAATTCGGAACAAAAAGGTTAGAGAGCTGAATCTTACGGCCGTTCATGCTGATGGGATTTTCTGGTCCCGCTGCAGTGAACGGAGATTTGGCTGGGTGTCAAATTTTCCGTCCTCGCTGCAGTGACAGTGGGGCATGATCGCGCCCATAGTATTAAACCAGTATTAAATCTATGTAAAGGGACCATAAACCATTCACAGAAGAAGAGAAAGAGTGACCAGAATATGCAGGAGCTCCATTGCTGAAAAATAGGACACATTGGGGTCGAAATCTTTCATCCTCGTACATGGTGCTGCTGAAACGCCCAACTTTCCATTCTCGCTCGCAATAGATTCTGCCACGGACAAGACTGGAGAATCCCACCCACGTTGTTGAAGCTTTTCAACTTGCACTCACTAGGACAATTCACAAGAATTCCAAATGTGAAGGCAACAACAATTTATACGGCACGGGAAGAGAGAGCTGATTGGTTGACAAGTGTAACCTGATTCGTAGAGGCAAGAATTTAGAATTTAGAAATTTGGAAAACTCTCATAGTTTAATAATATGTCTCTTAAGGCACAGAGGAGCAAAAACTGTCACGGTGTTTACTTAAAGTATTGACATTGATTAGATTTAGATAACCTTGCCACCTGATTCATCAAATTCAGTCCAAATGGTTTCAGTATATAAGTAACATTTCAGAACCACTGGCAATGATTCATTATCTGAGCCTTTTAAGTAGACATTATCTAGTTATACAATTTGATATATCAGCATTTAGAATTATAAAATGTTTGTTTAATTTGACTGTAAAATGTTCTCTAAAACAATACAAAAATGCTGCCATCATTCCAAAAGGGTTCAGTACATTTGACTTGTTTTCCCACACCTAGTTTTGATCCCATCTGACAGTTACCTGTGTCTTGATATCTCTGTGCAGGATTTTCCTGTCATGAATGTGCTTCAGCCCTAAGCAGATTTGCACAAACCAGTCCAAGATCTGAAAAAAAATGTTATGGAATGTCAGTCATGTATTTTTCAGCACAAAGCAATTGATTATGAAAACTAGTGGTCAGAATATTAAACCATTGCAGTCTGACCATTAGTAAGAGAACTGTACAGGGTAGGAATGGCTGTAACCTCTCCAGTTCCTTGAGAGCAGTAGGTGGTACAGCAAATGTTTGGATGTAAAGGAATCGAGTGTTGGAGGACTCTAGGCTCTAATGAAGCTGAGAAATAATGGCCCTGAGGTGCATGAAAATTTGAAAACTGTAGCTCCCGGCTTCAACCTGACATAGAATCATAGAATCCCTACAGTGCAGAAGGAGGCCATTTGGCCCATCGAGTCTGCACCGACTCTCCAACAGAGCATCCCACCCAAACCCTCCACCCCGACAACCCCACGTATTTACCTCACTAATCCCCCTAACCTACACATCTTGGGACACTAAGGGGCAATTTAGCATGGCCAATCCACCTAACCTGCACATGGTTGGACAGTGGGAGGAAACCAGAGCACCCAGAGGAAACTCACACAGACACAGGAAGAATGTGCAAACTCCACACAGACAATGACCCAAGCCGGGAATTGAACCCGGGTCCCTGGCACTGTGAGGCAGAAGTGCTAACCACTGTGCCACCATGTCACATGCTCCCAGTTGCTGTAATTTTGATGACAGCATCAGTCAAGCTCCCTGTTAAAGACAGGCAGGACCCCACTTAACATTCAAAAGCCACAGCGCGATGACACCGGGCGAGCAGCAAAGTCAACTTTACTTCAAGTCAGGGAAAGTCCCACACTGTTTGCAACCTGGCAGCAGCACAATCATGGCAGAGGGAGGTCAGGGGAAGCATTTTTAAACCTACATTTCTCAGAATTCCTGGTGGGCAAAGATAGAACGGACATCCTCATCCCCCTCCCCCCAACCTGCCCTCCGCCCGCCCCCCACCCGCCCACCTCCCTTAACACCCCCAATAGTGACCATGCCTCAACTTTCACTGACTGCTGGGATACAGCCCCTTGCCACATTCTTACTCCCATACACGATAGGTGGAACCCTGGAAGCTTTTATTTAAATGACATCCAGCTGTTAGAACATAGAACATAGAACAGTACAGCACAGAACAGGCCCTTCGGCCCACGATGTTGTGCCGAGCTTTATCTGAAACCAAGATCAAGCTATCCCACTCCCTATCATCCTGGTGTGCTCCATGTGCCTATCCAATAACCGCTTAAATGTTCCTAAAGTATCTGACTCCACTATCACTGCAGGCAGTCCATTCCACACCCCAACCACTCTCTGCGTAAAGAACCTACCTCTGATATCCTTCCTATATCTCCCACCACGAACCCTATAGTTATGCCCCCTTGTAATAGCTCCATCCACCCGAGGAAATAGCCTTTCAACGTTCACTCTATCTATCCCCTTCATCATTTTATAAACCTCTATTAAGATCAACAAAGCCTTCAGGTTTCCAGACAACCTAGCTGTGCAACAAAACTTGAGGCTCATTCTACACAGTTTCAGCCCCCTTTGGTCTTAGTAATCACATTGGTTGATGAATGTACTTGTGTAGAGTCCTTCACATACTAAAACAACCCAAGGCAATTCTTTTGGAAAACAGAAGCTGAGAAATAATAAAAGAATGAGGATACTTTATCAAATGCATGTTTGAAAGGAGAACTGAGCCAAAAAGAAATTTAGAAAGACAGATGTACATGATAAGAATGGCTGTAACCTCTCCACTTCCTTGAAAGCAGTAAGTGGTACAGCAAGTGTTTGGATATAAAGGAATCGAGTGTTGGAGGACTCTAGGCTCTAATGAAGGACGAGAGAAGGCTGCAGTGATAGGGGACTAAAAGCCCACAGGGATTTATTTGTAAGCAAGGACAATGATTATGATTTCCGTGCATTGTCACTAGAAGCCACTGGAGCTGGTGAGGAAAATAGTGATGGATGAACAGAACTTAATGCAAGAAGAGATGCAGGCAATACAGTTCAGTACAAATTGGAGTTTGTACTTGGAAAATAGCTAATGTAACATCTATTCACAAAAAAGAGGGGGACAGGAAGCTACAGGCCAGTCAGCCTAACATCTGTCATTGGGAAGGTGCTGGAATCCATTATCAAGGAGGCTATAGTAGGATACTTGGAAAATCACAATGTGATCAGCCAGACTCAACATAGCTGTGTGAAGGGGAAATTGTTTTTAACTAATCTATTTGAATTTTTGATGAAGTAACATTCAAGGTGGATAAACGGCAACCAGTAAGTGTAGTGTACGTGGTTTTCCAAAAGACTGCAGTGGTTCAAGAAGGCGGCTCATCACCACCTTCTCAAGGGTAATTAGGGATGGGCAATAAATGCTGGCCTAGCCAGTGATGCCCACATCCTTGGAATGAGTTTTTAAAAATGTATAAGTAGCCACATCAAAGGTACACAAGATAAGATCACATGATGTCAGGGATAATATATTAGCCTGGATAAAGGAATGGTAAGCTAACAGAATGCAGAGAATATGGATAAATGGGTCTTTTTCGTATCGGCAAGCAGTAATTAGTGGGGTGCCACAGGGATAAACTATTTACAATCAACATCAATGATCATAGAATCTTACAGTGCAGAAGGAGGCCATTCGGCCTTACTGACCACAATCCTCCACAGGCCCTATCCTCATAACCCCATGCATTTACCCGAGCTAGTCCCCCTGACACTAAGGGGCAATTTAGCATGGCCAATCCACCTAACTTGCACACCTTTGGACTGTGGGAGGAAACCGGAGCACCCGGAGGAAACCCACGCAGACACGGGGAGAATGTGCAAACTCCACACAGATGGTGACCCAAGCCGGGAATCAAACCCGGGTCCCTGGCACTGTGAGGCAGCAGTGCTCACCACTGTGCCATCGTGCCTCCCACAAATTAATGAAGGGATTGAATGTATGGTTAATAAATTTGCTGATAAAACAAAGATAAGTAAGTGAGCCAGTTGTCAAGAGGATGTCAAGGGTTTGAAAAGGGATATGGATAGGTCAAATAAGTGGGCAAAATTCCCCACTTACATATTCCAAGTTCCTCAGCTATCATTGGCTATCAATGTTGATTCCATTCTAAGTTCCAAAAAAGAATAATTTACATAATCAGATATAAAGAACAAGAGGAAATGTCAAGGGATAAAAATTTGTGTTTTGTGTTCTTCTTTTCTCACAGGGGTGAGCTGACAGAATGGATTGATTTCCTCTTACTCTTACTCATTCTCGATGCCTCACTAAACGCTCAGCTGGTATAGCTTCACTTGGGTTCACGAAGATCATAGCAGGTGAAATTCCCAGGGTAGCGTGGGAACTTCCCCAGCCCAATAAAGCAACCAGTAGTTTCAGGAAAGGTTTTTCCTCAGCCCTAAACAGAATCTAAATGGGATGCTTTGGAAGAAGTCCAGGTTCACTCCAAAGTACGGACACCATTCCTCTCTCTCCGACATATCCCAATAACAATCTGGGGACTTCAACGGTTCAACTCTACTGGAGTTTCTAATGAATGAGTACATTTTTAGCTCTTACCTGCTCCTCTGCAAAGCAAACTCCATGCTGCATGTTGATTCTGTGCATCAGGTCACCACCATCGCAATACTCCATTACTATGTACAGGTTTTGCCGCTCTATAAATCAGAGCCAAAAATCATTCCATTTGTAAATCATTTCCAAGTCCTGTTTTTAAAAAGAGGTGAATCCTATAAACAGATATATCTCCTTTATTTGTACATCTGTGAATGGATAAGGAAGTATGAAAAGAACCCTTTCCAGCCACAGGTCACGGAACATGTTGTGCAGGCAGTATGACTTAGAAATTCACTCAGGATAGCAGTAAACGGGTCCAGGCTATTTTGAACTCCCAGATCTTTTTAATATGCTGTTAGCAGGAATTGACAGGTGGGGTGGACTCTGTATGACATTGCGGGACACGCCATTTTCATTTTTTTGCCAAGGTGTCCCAAAATATGGTGGGAAAATTTGGCAGCACAGCCAACGGGCTACCCTCCGCTTTTCCCACCCGAGATGACACTTTGCCAAAAAATGGCCGACAGGCAGAATTCTCCAATCACATTCATCCCACCCCTGCTATCAGTGAGAATGGAGAATGTAGCGCTCAGCCAAAACTGAGCACCGGAGAATCCCAGCCACGGACAAGGGTGGAGGTTTTTGGCATATGTGCAATCTCCATAATGTTGAGGTCATTATTTTGTAGTTTTAATGTAATCCTTGTACATACCTTAAGGATTCTGAGTTAGCCCTACTCCCCAATAACATCCTATTGTTGCAGAGAAAGGTAAGGGAGATGGAATTGTACTAAGTGTGGGCTCAGTCAAGATTTCATGATGGGGCATAATATCTATAAAATCCCAGAGCTATGGACTAAGAAACTTTCTGAGGGACAGAGTGGAGATATGGGTCACAAATAAATTCTTTGGTTCATATCATGAGTACTAGTGTGTTAACCCAACCGACAGCTGAAAATCCACATTATTTGGCTTTTCTTTCAGACAACTAAAGACCTTCAAATGAATCGAACAGTGTAACAATGTTGGGGTGCTTCATTTTTTCCATAAGTATCACTTCTTTAAGGGAAGCTTCTTTTTCTTTCTGGTGCATCTGAAAGTAAGTACACACAAAAATCCACAATGAGTAATGATACTCAACAGACTGGGCAGCATCTGTGGAGAGAGAAATGGAATTAACATTTCAAGTTGTTGGCCTTTTGTCAAAACTGGCAAAGGGTAGCGAGATGGGGAGGCAGTGGGGTGATGGTATTATTGCTGGACTATTAATACAGAGACCCAGTGTAAAACTCTGGAGGCCCAAGTTCGAATCCCACTACAGCAGATGGCAAAATTTGAAATCAATAAAAATCTGGAATTAAAAGTCTAATGATGACCATGAAACCATTGTTGGTTGTCATAAAAACCTGTCTGGTTCACTAATGCCCTTTAGGGAAGGAAATCTTCCATTCTTACCCAGTCTGGCCTCAATGTGACTCCAGACCCACAGAAATGTGGTTGACTTTTAATTGGCCCAGAAAGTCACTCAATTCAAGAGCAATTGCGCAATAGCCAGTGATGTCCAAATCCTATGAATGAATAAAAAAAACAGCAACAGTTTTTAAAAATTGAGGCAGGGGAGGCAAGAAAGGGAGGAAAAGGGAAAAAGGACAGATTTGTAAGAGAGTATACAGCATGAGTGATTAAAAGGCCAAAAGGATGATGGCGCATGTCAAAAGATATTGGTAATGGGGCCAGTAAAGAGATAAAATATAGGACTAAATGCCAACAGCATAATTGTGAGCAGCACCCACTGTCTGGAAAAATGGATGATGATCTGATATTGTTGAACTCAATGGGCAGAATCTTAGGGTTCCACTGAAGGTGACCCTCCCACAGCAGGTTTCCAATGGCGATCTGCCTCTGTAACTGTAAAGTGTCTGATTGAAAGATGAGAGGCTGTTCCTAGAGCTTCTGTTAAGCTTCATTGGAACAGCGCTGAATGCTGAAGATAAAGAGATGGGATCAGAAGGTGAAATTAAAACGACAAGCAACGGGAAGCTCAGGGTCAAGCTTGCAAAATGAATGGAGGTGTTCAGCAACGTGACCACCCAATCTGCGTTTGGTTTCCTCAAGGTAGAGGAGACCTTATTGGAAACAGCAAATACACCATATTAAATTGAAAGAAGTAAAATAAATTGTTGTTTCTCAGTGCACTGGGAGATCGGGGCACCTACGCAATGGTGCCCTAAGCACTCTGCAGCCGGTGACCTTAGGCTCCGCCACCTCCCCCCTTACTGGCTCTTTTTTTGCCCTGAGATTATGACTCACAGCTCACCAAAGAAAATGGTGCCATTCTCTCCCCTTTTCTCACTCGTTCGATACTTAGAATTTTTTTTTGTAAGAGGGCACCCAAGTCTTCTTAATCATGGTTTGTTATATAATTGAGGAGAATTTTATTGTCATTTTAATAAACTCCGTTGATGAAGAAATTATCCTGAACACAAAGCATAAACTGGCTTTAGGAATTTTTGTTACTCGCAATGTTAAACAATTTTGCTTCACAAAAACTATGATGCATAAGATAATTATTTATATATCTTAAATCTACTGAAATATTCGCACTACAATATAATCCAATGGAAATAGACTTATGTCAGATTTCAGCCTCACCTTTGCAGTTTTAACCTCTTTTATTACAACCTGCCTGTTGTCATCTTTAGCTTTAACCAAGAAAGCTTTTCCAAACGCTCCTTCGCCAAGGAGTCTAATCACTTCATATTCATCCATTGTGGCACTTTATCTGTAAGGAACCTGCAATAGAAAGATATATTTTTTTAAATTGTAAAGTGACCCACCAGGCAAGATTTACTGCAGATCTTGCTCTGTTACGACTGACACAAAATGCGTGGCATGATTTAGATGTCAAACCATCCAAATTGCAATTAGGCAGGCACTTTTTAGGGGACAGTCTCACACCACTTCAGATTACCCCAGGTCACAGTAGAACTTCATAAAATCCTTACTGCAACACATCAAGTTCCCAGGCTAATCAGATGACTATTTATGAACTTTTTAACATAATTTTTACACTTTATTTTTAATGACAGCAAAAAGAGTACTATCCTATTATTTTTTCTTTTGACTACATGCAACTGCCATTATTAATTATTATTTATCGACCAGAGGTGTGCATACACATGTAATCCAGCTAGTACAAAGCTCTTCTTTGCCTTGCCATCGACACAGGGAGGGGGAAATCTGTCTTGGACAGCAGCATAAAACAAGTGATAGCAAACTGGCAGCTGGTTTTGCTCTCTAACTAATTTTCTTTTATATTGACTTGAACAATAACTAGGCCAAGTATAAAGCAGGTGATCGATTTGCTATCATCTGTTTATCTCTATTCAAATGCCAGGGACCTGGGCCTTATAGTGCCAGGACCCAGGTTCAATTCCAGCCTTAGGTGAGGGAGTTTGCACATTCTCCCCTTGTCTGCGTAGGTTTCCTCCGGGTGCTCCGGTTTCCTCCCACACTCCAAAGATGTGAGAATTAAATGGATTGACCATGGTAAATGCGTAGGATTACGGGGATCGGGTGAGAGGATAGGCCTGGGTAAGATGCTCTTTTGGAGAGCCGGTGCAGAGCAGATGGGTAGAATGGCCTCCTTCTGCACTGTAGGGATTCTATTGTTCTTTTGTTCTTCAAAGGACAAGTTTTACCCCCAAATCCCTACCTGTCTTTGCATCACTGTGAACAGATACCCATCCCAAACCGCTCCAGTTAGAAATGACACTACTCACAGAACAAAATAATGGTTCAGAATTTGATATGTGAACAATACATATTGCTATCAAGATGTGAATCAGTCAGCATTTTGTAACAAGGAAGAGATACCTTGTGAATTGCCAATTGCCACAGGTTGCTGGTCTATTTCCGTTGATCCAACATTAGCTTTGCAAAAATGCATTTAATCTTCCAGTGATTTTCATGCAGCTGATGAATTTTCACATTAAACTCCCGACCAACAGTCTAGTATTTAACAGTGCAAGAACCGTTTTAACACTCGATCATTGCTAATGATTACCAATCAACCACTCTTGCCAATAAATGAAACATCTCATTCCTTTATGATATGACTTCTTGTTGGAGATTTTAAGTGTGTCAAAATTAAAGTTTTCAAATTGTTTTTCTTACTTTTCCTGTCTGTCTCCTTTTCTCTCTCTCTTAAGCCATTCCCAGCTACCCAACCCCGTTGCTGACTTTCTGCACTTGTTACAGCATTGAATTCTGCATTGAACTCTCATTGACTCCCTTTTCAATCTTTCCTCTGTTTATTCCTCAATCTTTCAATCTAATTGGCAAAGGAATGCACTGTCTCTGCACTTGTTCATCAAGGTCCCAAATGATCAATTGTCCTCTCTGCATCCTTATCAGTTCACACTTCTAGCAACTTGAATAAGTCTATCAAACAGGCATGCCCCACTTCAGCAAAATCTGGGCCAGCTCAATGGCAGGTAAAATTTAATGATGTGGAGATGCCGGCGTTGGACTGGGGTAATCACAGTAAGAAGTCTAACAACATCAGGTTAAAGTCCAACAGGTTTATTTGGTAGCAAATGCCACTAGCTTTTGGAGCACTGCCCCTTCGTCCACCTGATGAAGGGGCAGCACTCCGAAAGCTAGTGGCATTTGCTACCAAATAAACCTGTTGGACTTTAACCTGGTGTTGTTAGACTTCTTGCAGGTAAAATGTAACACAGCTAAGTGTCAAATGCTCATCTAGAGAAAAAATATGGGCACATAGTATCACATGTCACTACTGATGTAAATGGCCACTTTGATCTCACTGTTTAGAATACTTTCTAAACTATGGAGCAGCTATTCTGTAAATTAACCTAATGAACATATTGCCTATTTGCAATGTGTATTCAATAAAATCTGTCATTCTGAAGTTTATTGGAATAGAAATTTATCTTCAACAGTAGTGAGGAGTAATCTACTTCTGAGTTCTTGGCATTTTCTTCAGGATTTTCTTCGGGGCAGCACGGTGGCAAAGTGGTTCGCACTGCTGCCTCACAGCGCCAGGGACCCAGTTTCGATTCCAGCCTTAGGTCACTGTCTGTGCGGAGCCTGCATGTTCTCCCCATGTCTGTGTGGGTTTCCTCTGGGTGCACCGGTTTCCTCCCACAGTCCAAAGATGTGCAGGTCAGGTGGATTGGCTATGTTAAATTGCCCTTTAGTGTTAAGGAAATTAGCAGGTAAACACATGATATTACGGGGATGGGGCCTGGTTGGGATTGTTGTCGGAGAGGGTTGTTGTAGGCTTGATGGGCCAAATGGCCTCCTTCTGTACTATGATTCTATGATTTTTATTCATTTTCTCTGAGGGTCAATTAAATATGATTACATTGTAAAGTGTTTTTATTAAATTGTCTCTTGATTTAATAAAATAAAAATCAGCGTAACTGCTTTCCTTGCACTGATCTTTCTCTTCAACTCTGCAAAACCTCTGATGAAGGGTCATCCAGACTCAAAACTTTGCACTATTCCCTCTCCACAGATGCTGTCAGGCCTACTGAGATTTTCCAGCATTTTCTGTTTTTGTTCCAGATTCCACCATCTGCAGTAATTTGTTTTTTTTCCTAAAATCTAACTTGCTGATCAAAGGTCAATAGTGCACTTTAATTATTAGTCATGTTAAGATGTGGAATAAAGGCTCGGAATGTCACAAATTCAATTTCCAGTCTACTCTGAGTTGTCTGGTCTCGGCCAAGGTAGCAGTATGTTAGGAAAAGGAAACTCAGCCAGGAATCTGTTCCTGATAACCCAAGCTGGAAAAGCCCAAAAGGCAAATGCATCTGTAAAGGACTAGAATATAAAGGGGAGGAGGTTTTGCTTAAGAAAGAAACACTTGCATTTAAATAACACTTGTGAAGTGTGTGGCAATATAATCAGGGCCTAGTTTTAAGGCTGATTAAATTGGATATCCTAAATTAAAGAACTGGGCATATTAAAATCAAACACAGTCAAACCACGGGCAGGCCAAACTTGACTAAGTTCAAATATACAAAGACTCAGGTACATGTCTGTGCCTGGCCCATCAATCGCCCAACAAGGATCATTGCACTGCACTGAGACCCAACAGGAGATCATCGCACCCCATTGAAATGCACCGGCCTATTGTTAGAAGCCCAGATCAGGCCAGACCTTCTGTCAGCTAGAGTTCCTGCAGTTACCTTATCTGGCAACAGGTTGCATGTAAGCAACAGCATGGAGATGGACACCCTGGGGGTGGGCCCCGGTGTCCTGTCAGGTAGACATCAAGAAACCCACTGGGTATTAGAACCCCCTCATTGGCCAGAAACCAGAGAAGTTTCTGGAAAGGCGGGGAGGGAGGGGGATAAAGGTACACATTTCAGACACACCAGGAGTGAAGATTCGACGAGGGAGGCGACCAGAGAAGGAAGGAAGAAGCTGTCATCGAGATTCACCTTCGTGACGACGGACCAGAGGGGCTCAGAGAATCGGGCCTGCAGTTTAACCAAACCATCTTTGCGGATAGTATACTTGAATCTGGGGTATCCTCTTGTTTTATGTGGGGAATTTAAGGGTTAATAGTGTTATTATTAATAAACTTATTGAACCTTTACTTGTGTTTGTCCTTTGTCCAACTTGCAAATAAGGGCATCGGGGTAAAATCTTGAAGTGAGCAAATTGGTCGAAAGCATCTGAGAATTAACAGGTACAACAGGTGTAAATACTGATGTGATGTAGGAAACGCAGCAACCAATTTGCACGCAGCAAGCTCCCACAAGCAGCAATGTGACAATTACCAGATAATCTGATTTTAATGTTGACTGAGGGATAAATATTAGCTGGGGCACCAAAGAGAAATGGCTCTTCTTTGAAATACTGCTCTTGGATTATTTACAGCGCCTTAGAGTACAAACCTAGACACCACTGACAATGCAGCACTCCTTCAGTCCTGTACTGAAATGTTAACCTTGATTTTTGTACTCAGATCTTGCAGTGGGACATGAACTTGTGTCTCAGAAGCAAAAATGTTACCAACTGAACCATAACTGTGATTCTAGACAAGCTACACAAGGCCCTGGTTAGACCACTTTACACACTGTGAGTGCACAGTTTTGGGTACCACATTTTCGAAACTATGGAACCTTGGAAGTGCAGCTTCATCCGAATGTTACCAGGGCTCAAGGGTCAAATTTGGGGGAGAAATTACAAAAAACAAGGCTTGTGTTCCCTGAAATATAGAATGGTAAGGAGTGAATTGGTTGAGATTCCTATGATTTTTAAAGGAACTTATAGGTTAGAAAAATTAAAACTTTACATGCTGGTAAGGGAGTTTAAGGAGAGATGAGCTTTCAGGAAAATAACAGCAAAAATTGGAAATGAAGGGTACCAGTAAAACCTGTCTGAATCGGCCTCACGTACATTAAAATGGAACACCAGTGTCACTGGTGCCAGGATTACTGATCTTCACTCGGAACTAAAATTTCTGAACTGTTTTTTTCTTCTGGGAGCAAGGAAGTTTAGGATAGAAGCAAGGAAACACTTTATAGAATCCCTACAGTGCAGAAGGAGGCCATTCAGCCCATCAAGCCTGCACCAACAACAAACTCACCCAGCCTCTATCCCCATAATCCCACGTATTTACCCTGCTCATCCCCCAACACTAAGGGGCAATTTAGCATGGCCAATCAGCCTAACCCGCACATCTTTGGACTGTGTTAGGAAACCAGAGCACCCGGAGGAAACCTACGCAGACATGTGCAAATTTCACACAGTCACCGAGGCTGGAATTGAGCCCAGGTGCCTGGCAGTGGTGCTAACCACTGTGCCACCGTGCACACAAAGGGTGGAAGTGTGGAACTCCACCAACAAATTAGGTAAATGTTATCTCAACTTAATAATTTTAAATTTGAAAGCAATCAAACCTTTTCTAACCATGGGTACTAAGGGATACGGAGCCAAGCAAGGTCAAATGATTTAGGGTACAGATCAGCATTAGTTCACTGAGTGGTGGTGCTGAATGATCTTTTCCAGTTCCTGTTCCTATTATCACTCTCTATGTAAAAACCCTCATTTGGCTTATTTTTTGGGTACATTATTAAATGTGTGCTTTCTAATGACTGAACTCAATGAATAGTTTTCCCTGATACCCTTATCAAAAAATATTTGTATTCTTGTGCAGCACTGCAGCAACTCAAGAAGATGGCTCAAGGGTAATTAGGGATGGGCAATAAATATTGCCCGTGGCACTGAAGCTCACATCCCATGGTTTAAGAAAAATGACGTGGCTACATACAAGGGAAGAGGTTGGAGGTTGTAAAATCTGTCAACCCAGAGCATCTGTCACACCCTGAGGTTTGGTTAAATCCTTAGTACTAAACCTAATTGTTACCAACCATAATCCTCAGAAGGCAATTTCAAAATTAGGGTTGATCTTGAAGATTTACCTCTCAGGTCTCGATCCTATATTGGCTACAGGTAATTGTTCCAAATGAGCAGACTTCCTGCTTCCCCACTAACACACTGCGGGACTTCAAAAGGAAAGGTACAGAATGAACTCCTCTGCTGTGTACATTTAATTCCAACCCCGCTTTTTTTTTTAACCAACTGCTTTTTCGGGGACAAATAATAATTCGCACCAAACATTCGCATAGCCCAGACTGTTGCCATGGCGATGGAGAAACACAAACCTCTCTGACAACTGCTGAGATCAGCTCGTCTGAAGGCAGGTTTCACAAGGCAGAAGTTTTCAAATACTGAGAAACATCAAAACAACTGGAGGCTCGACTCTTGCTGCCACCTTCCTCTGGTTACAGGGGCAAGGATCATCGCATCGCGGGGCTCCCTGGCTATACGGGGGCCTCCCCTGGTAGAGCAGCCGCCTCTGTGTACCCACAAAGACTCTCAGTGTAAGCAGTCTGCGCTGCTCCAGTGCAGCGGGACTCCAATGTCCAACATGCACTGCAGCCTGAGTCTGCCAGCCATAGAGACAGTCCAGTCCACTGGCCAAGAGTACAGACTGTCAATGTTACAGAGTCATACAGCACAGAAACAGGCCCTTCGGCCCACCATATATATCCTGACTATAAATTACAATCTCTACTAACCCCATTTTAGTTTATTTTTTAGTGTCACAAGTAGGCTTACATTAACACTGCAATGAAGTTACTGTGAAAATCCCCTAGTCGCCACACTCTAGCGCCTGTTTGGGTACACTGAGGGAGAATTTAGCACGGCCAATGCACCTAACCAGCACGTCTTTCGGACTGTGGGAGGGAACCGGAGCACCCAGAGGAAACCCACACAGACACGGGGAGAATGTGTAGACTCCGCACAGACAGTGACCCAAGCCAGGAATCGAACCCAGGTCCCTGGCACTGTGAGGCTGCAGTGTTGACCACTGTGCCACCATGTCGCCCCTCGGTCCACAGCCCACTATGCCTTTGCGATTTAAATGCTTGTCCAGATGCTTCTTAAATATTGCGAGAGTACCTGCCTCCACCACCCTCTCAGGCAGCATGTTCCATATTTCCACCACCCTCTGGGTGAAAAATATTTTCTTCAAATTCTCTCTAAACTTCTCACCTTAAACCTATGCCCCCTGGTCTTAGGCACCTCTGCCATGGGGAAAAGATTCCCACGACAGGTTCACATCTGGGTCAACCTGTTATAAACCACGCCGACATGATGTCACGTTGATGCAGTTTGAAAATATGCCTCAGGCTGAATATAGAACGGGGGGAGGGGGTGTTAATAGCATGTAAACACATTAGACCACAAGATATAGGAGCAGAATTAAGCCATTCAGCCCATCGAGTCTGCTCCACTATTCAATCATGGCTGACATGGTTCTCATCCCCATTTTCTGTAAGTTACGTGTGACTAATAAGTAAACTTTACTTTACTTTACCTTCTCCCCAGAACCCTTGATTCCCTTACTGATAAAAACCTATCTATCCCTGTCTTAAAGACACTCAATGACCTGGCCTCCACAGCCCTCTGTGGCAATGAGTTCCACAGATTCACCACCCTTTAGCTGAAGAAATTCCTCCTCACCTCAGTTTTAAAGGAGCGTCCCTTCACTCTGTGGTTGTGCCCTCGAGTTCTAGGCTCTCTCACTAGTGGAAACATCCTCTCCACGTCCACTCTATCTAGGCCTCTCTGTATTCTGTAAGTTTCAGTGAGATCTCCCCCCATCCTTCTAAACTCAATCGATTATAGACCCAGACTCCTCAACCATTTCTCATATGACAAACCCTTCATTCCTGGGATCATTCTTGTGAATCTCCTCTGGACCCCCCAAATACATATTGAGATGTATTTAAATAGCGGGCATGAACCTGATTATGGTGCCGGCAAGGGGCATTGAAAGTCAGAAGTCGTGATCTCGCCAGTAAGATTTGCAACTTCCAGGTTTCGTCAAATCTTGAGCCTCGGGTGGTGACCTCGAGCTCAAGATCACCCCCGTTGTCTTCAGTTTTGGTCTCCTTATCTGAGGAAAGATGTTCTTGCTAGGAGGGAGCACAGCGAATGTTTACCAGACTGATTCCTGGGATGGTAAGCTAGTAATACAAAAGAAGATATTTTTTCAATATATAAAAGGTAAGAGAGAGGCAAAAATAGCCACTGGATCACTGGAAAATGAGGCTGGAGAAGTAATAATAGGAAACAAAGCAATGGCAGAGGAACTGGATAGTTACTTTGCATCAGTCTTTACAATGGAAGACACCAGTGGGGTTCCAGAGCTCCAGGAGAGTCAGGGTCACAGGTGAGTGTAGTGGCCATCACTAAGGAGAAGGTTCTGGGGAAAGGTCTGAAGGTGGATAAATCACCTGGACCAGATGGATTACACCCCAGGGTTCTAAAAGAGATAGCTGAGGAAATTGTGGAGGCATTGGTGGTAATCTTTCAGGAATCACTGGAGGCAGGGAGGGTACCAGGGGACTGGAAAGTAACTAATGTAACACTGCTGTTTAAGAAGGGAGGGAGACAGCAGACAGGAAATTATAGGCCGGTTAGCCTGACTTTGGTCATTGGCAAGATTTTAGAGTCCATTATTAAAGATGCGATTGCAGAGTACTTGGAAGTTCATGGTAAAATAGGACTGAATCAGCATGGCTTTGTCAAAGGGGGGGGTCATGTCTGACAAATCTGTTAGAGTTCTTTGAGGAGGTAACAAGGAAGTTAGATAATGGAGGACCGGTGGATGTGATTTATTTAGATTTCCAGAAGGCCTTTGACAAGGTGCCGCATAGGAGACTGTTAAAGAAGTTAAGTGCCCATGGTGTTAAGGGTAAGATCCTGGCATGGATAGAGGATTGGTTGACTGGCAGAAGGCAGAGAGTGGGGATAAACAGGTCTTTTTCAGGATGGCAGCCGGTGACTAGTGGTGTGCCTCAGGGGTCAGTGCTGGAACCACAACTTTTCACAATATACATTAACGATTTGGAGGAAGGAACTGAAGGCACTGTTGCTAAGTTTGCAGATGATACAAAGATATGTAGAGGGACAGGTAGTATTGAGGAAGTGGGTGGCTGCAGAAGGACTTGGACAGGTTAGGAGAGCGGGCAAAGAAGTGGCAGATGGAATACATTGTGAAAAAGTGTGAGGTTATGCACTTTGGGAGGAGGAATGGAGGCATAGACTATTTTCTAAATGGGGAAATGCTTAGGAAATCAGAAACACAAAGGGACTTGGGAGTCATTGTTCAAGATTCTCTTAAGGCGAACGTGCAGGTTCAGTCGGCAGTTCAGAAGGCAAACGTAATGTTAGCATTCATGTCGAGAGGGCTAGAATACAAGAGCAGGGATGTACTTCTGAGGCTGTATAAGGCTCTGGTCAGACCCCATTTGGAGTACTGTGAACAGTTTTGGGCCCTGTATCTAAGGAAGGATGTGCTGGCCTTGGAAAGAGTCCAGAGGAGGTTCACAAGAATGATCCCTGGAATGAAGAGCTTGTTGTATGAGGAACGGTTGAGGACTCTGGGTCTGTACTCGTTGGAGTTTAGAAGGATGAGGGGGGATCTTGTTGAAACTTACAGGATACTGCGAGACCCGGATAGAGTGGATGTGGAGAGGATGTTTCCACGAGCAGGAAAAACTAGAACCAGCGGGCACAACTTCAGGCTAAATGGATGATCCTTTAAAACAGAAATGAGGAGGAATTTCTTCCGGCCAGAGAGATAGGTTCTTGATTTATAAGGGGGTCAGGGGTTATGGGGAAAAGGCAGGAAAATGGGGATGAGAAAAGTATCAGCCATGATTGAATAGCGGAGCAGACTCGATGGGCCGAGTGGCCTAATTCTGCTGCTACGTCTTATGGTGGGACTGATGTATGAAGAGACATTAAGTTGGTGAGGATTTTATTTGCTGGAGTTTAGAAGAATGAGGTGGGATCTCATAGAACCCTATGCAATTCTAACAAGGCTAGACAAGGTAGATGCAGGAAGGATGTTCTCGTGATGGGGGAGTCCAGAACCAGGGCTCACAGTCTGAGGATAAAACCAATGGTCTCGACCTTTTTTAAGCACATCACTTTTCGTATCAAAATGCAGCATTGCATCCATTCTTAAAAATTTGACTTTACTAAAACCCCCCAAAATATACTTATGCATAACACTCATGACTTCCTCGGACAACAATTCCACCCTTCTGGCTACTGTTAAAGCACTAAGTGGCATGCTCTTGATGGCTGTCATAATTTGATCTTTATTTTTAAAGTCTTTGAACAAGGTGTTGGCAGGAACCATCTTTGCCGATTGCCAATGCGAAAAGACACATTTCTTTTCAAGCCTTGCCTTTAGCCGCAGGTTTTGAAAAGAGTGACTGCCGAGCTTGCAACATTCCCTTTAACTCCCCAACTTTCTTCGACCGAATAGCGCTGTTTGAAGGGAAATTTTCTTGAAATTGTATGTGCTTTATCTTGTGACACTGTTCCAAAATACCTTTTACTCACAGCTACACTCTGCTGAGACATGAGACAAATTCGTAACGAGAAATTAACTTTCCCATTTGTGGTGGAAATGGTAGATTTTTGCCCTCTTGCAAGTCCCGGCTCCTCGCTCTGCATTTTGTTTCACCCAGCTTAGTCCACGTTTTGGTGCCTGCAATTCGGCAGCCAAGGAGCATGAACTGATTCGCTCATCATCACAAGATTTGCTTTGATTAGATTGATTATTGTCACATGTTTTGGTAAACAGTGAAAAGTATTGTTTCTTGCGTGCTATACAAAGCATACCATTCATAGAGAAGGAAACGAGTGCAGAATGTAGTGTTACAGTCAAAGCTAGGGTGTACCAAAGAGATCGAATTAAAGGATGCTGAGAAAGTTTAGAAGAGTTAGAATGACATTTTAGAAGCATAGAATAAAAGATAGAATTTGAAGATATTGAAGATATGAAGGTTAGCACTGCTGCCTCACAGCGCCCAGGGACTCCAGTTCAATTCTGGCCTCGGGTCACTGTCTGTGTGGAGTTTACACATTCTCCCCCTGTCTGTGTGGGTTTCCTCCGGGTGCTCTGGTTCCCTCCCACAGATGTGGAGATGCCGGCATTCCTCCCACAGTCCAAAGATGTGCAGGTTAGGTTGATTGGCCATGATAAATTGCCCCTTGGTGTCAGAGGGATTAACAGGATAAATATGTGGGGTTACGGGTATAGGGCCTGGGTGGGATTATTGTCAGTGCAGACTCAATGGGCCAAATGGCTTCCTTCTGCATTGTAGGTTCTATAAGCTTGTACAATGTCCTTTAGCAAGGTCTTTGACATGAGACATGTTCTATGTTCTATTGACATGGTACCGCATGGTAGGTTGTTGCATAAGGTTAAATCTCATGGGATCTAGGGTGTGGTAGCTAAATAGATACAAAATTGGCTTGATGACAGAAGCCAGAGGGTGGTTGTAGAGGGTTGTTTTTCAAACTGGAGGCCTCTGACCAGTGGTGTGCCTCAGGGATCGGAGCTGGGTTCACTGTTAATTGTCATTTATGTTAACAGTTTGGATGAGAATATAGGAGGCATGGTTAGTAAGTTTGCAGATGACACCAAGATTTGTGGCATAGTGGACAGTGAAGAAGGTTATCTCGGATTGCAACGGGATCTTGATCAATTGGGCCAGTGGGCTGAGGAATGGCAGATGGAGTTTAATTTAGATAAATGCGAGGTGATGCATTTTGGTAGATTGAACCAGGCCAGGACTTACTCAGTTAATGGTAGGGCGTTGGGGAGAGTTACAGAACAAAGAGATCTAGGGGTACATGTTCATAGCTCCTTGAAAGTAAAGTCAAAGGTGGACAGTGGTGAAGAAGGCATTCGGCATGCTTTGTTTCATTGGTCAGAACATTGAATACAGGAGCTGGGATGTCTTGTTGAAGTTGTACAAGACATTGGTAAGGCCACACTTGGTATACTGTGTGCAGTTCTGGTCACCCTATTATAGAAAAGATATTATTAAACTAGAAAGAGTGCAGAAGAGATTTACTAGGATGCTACCGGGACTTGATGGTTTGAGTTATAACGAGAGGCTGGATGGACTGGGACTTTTTTCTCTGGAGCGTAGAAGACTGAGGGGTGATCTTATAGAGGTCGATAAAATAATGAGGGGCATAGATCAGCTAGATATTCAATATCTTTTCCCAAAGGTAGGGGAGTCTAAAACTAGAGGGCATAGGTTTAAGGTGAGAGGGGAGAGATACAAAAGGGCCCAGAGGGGCAATTTTTTCACACAGAGGGTCTGGAACAAGCTGCCAGAGATAGTAGTAGAGGGTACAATTTTGTCTTTTAAAAAGCATTTAGACAGTTACATGGGTGAGGTGAGTATAGAGGGATATGGGCCAAATGCGGGCAATTGGGTCCAGCTTAGGGGTTTAAAAAAAAGGGCGGCATGGACAAGTTGGGCCGAAGGGCCTGTTTCCATGCTGTAAACCTCTATGACGCCTCACTCCTGTGCCATCTTGGGAAAAAATAAGCCCAAGTCCCGCACATTTCGGCAGTGGTTCAGCAGCCAATGACAATCAACTTTGCAGGAATCCAGGATCGACTTGTCGATCATGATTGACTATTTAGAGACCGCTGGGGTAAACCATTTAGGACTGAGAGAGGAGAAATTTCTTCACTTCAAGAGTGGTAAGCCTGTGAAATTCACTACCACAGAAAATGGTTGAGGCCAAAACATTGTTTGTTTTCAAGAAGCAGTCAGATATAGCTCTTGGGGCCTAAGGGATCAAGGCATCTGGGGGGAAAGCGGGAAAAGATGACTGAGTTGGAAGATCAGGCATGATCATAATGAATAGTGGAGCAGGCTCGAAGGGTTGAATGGCTCCTATTTTCTATGTGTAATAGCAAATATTAATTTATAACAACATCAGAGATGCTTCCATATGGAATTTTTTGAAAATAACACAATTCTACTAAGCAAAGAACACCAACTTAGAGCAGCTAATTATGCTGCATTTGCAAAGGACACAAGCTGCTTTATTCGGAGCCCTCAGAGAGAAGTCACATGATCCAGCTCTTGGAAGAAAAGATACTGAATTTTGAATAGTCAGAGGTACTGCCACAGGGACTACAGCCTTGTGCTGTCTCTTTTTCTTTTGAAACCTCTCTCAAAAGACCTCATTGGCTGCAAACCAAGTTCTTAAAGAAGAATTCCGAATCAACCAGGCATGACTGTAGAACCCACTGCTCCACTGTGGAAAGGGACCCTTCAACTGTAAGCAAGTCTCTGGGACAATCCATTTTTTTTTTTTTCTGACTTTACTTTCTAATTGGAAAAATCTTTCTTAGATCTGATGCTCTGCAATTTTATTTCTTTCGAGCATGCTTGGGGGGTGTGTTGTTTTTGCAATAGTGGGTAGTTGGACATAATTGTATATTTTAAATCTTCCATGAATTATTTCTGCATCTTTATCTGAGTGAATTTTAGAAATAAAACTGTTTACTTGTTCAGTTAAGGAACCTGACTAAGGAATCTCACTGGATTATTTCTTGCACCGAGCTACAAATATAGTTAAACCATGGAATTCCTACAATACAGAAGAAAGCCATTTGGCCCATCGAGCCTGCACCGACAACTATCCCACCCAGGCCCTAACCCCATATTTACCATGACATTGAGGGGGCAATTTAGCATAGCCAATCCGCCTAACCCGCACATCTTTGGACTGTGGGAGGAAACCGGAGCACCCGGAGGAAACCCACGCAGACACGGGGAAAACGTGCAAACTACACAAAGCCACCCAAAGCCAGGTCCCTGGCACTGTGTGGCAGCAGTGCTAACCACTGTGCCACCGCAATATATATTAATTTGGGAGTGACATCTCAATTTTAAATTCAAATTCTGTTATCACCAATTCAGGAATGGGTGTTGAAAACAGGTGAATACCTGTGTATGTGACCTGGCCCACCTGTACAAGATCTATTTCTTTAAAAATCTACTCTATCACAAGCTCTAGGAAAACCCAATGCTACTGTCTTATGATCTCTAAAAGACCGAATAAGCTGATCCCACACAATTAAATCTGACCATGACCGAGGCACTGGGTGCAAAGGTATTCCTCCCTCAGCAGAGGGCAATGGAGGCAGGTCCGACTGAGGTATTCAAAAGGGAATTGGATTGCTACTTGAAAAGAAAGAATGTGCAAGTTACAGGGATAAGACAGCGGAGTGATATTAGGTAGAATGCTCTATCAGAGTCAGGACAGAGGGGCCAAATGGCCTCCTTCTGCACTATAAACATTCTGTGATTTCAACGAGGCTTCTGGCAAACAAGGTAGAATGAAAAAGAATTCAAAAGAAACAATGTTTTGTCTTCAGTATTTTAATGATTCAGTTAGAATAGCACTTTAAAGATTATTCTCCAGTAGCTTCTTCAATTCATCGACCCAATCCGGCTCATCTGTTCCTTCAAAATCTCTGTAACAGTAAAAATAAATGGATGTCCAGCAGTAATCTCAGCAACTTAAAATAATATGATGCAGCATTGCAATGTCTCTTTTATCCAGCCTGGATCATAACAGGACCTGGAGAGTTTGGCCCATCACCGGGAGCTGGGATACTTCCTCATTGGCTCCAAATAATCCTGCATGTCTTCATAGACATTAATTCTGGCTGAACAAACAGCAGGAAATTTAACTGTGCTTTATCTTTCTAAGGTATACAGTTAAGTTGCAGTAATACCCATGCACCTGCTCTAAGGGCCCTAAGCAGTAGGTCTGACCAAGCTACTCGTGAATATATATCAAACTGACTGAAAAATGGGGAATAACAGGTACATGTTAGTGGAATCACATTGGGTAGCTAGTGAAGGGCAAGTATCAAGGGGGAGGTGATGACCTGGTGATATTATTGCTAGAATATTAATCCAGAAACTCAGCTAATGTTCTGGGGGCCCGGGTTCAAATTCCGCCACAGCAGTTGGTGGAATTTGAATTCAATTTTAAAAATCTGGAATTAAGAATCTACTGATGACCATGAAACCATTTCCGATTGTTGGATAAACCTGTCTGGTTCACGAATGTCCTTTAGGGAAGGAAATCTGCCGTCCTTACCTGGTCTGGCCTACATGTGACTCCAGAGCCACAGCAATGTGCTTGACTCTCAACTGCCCTCGGGCAACCAGGGATGGGCAATAAATGCTGGCCAGCCAGTGATGCTTATGTCCCATGAATGAATAAAGATAAAAGTATGGTAGCCCACAGTATGGTAATGGGCCTGTTTCTAAATTTAGACGAACAGCATTGATGCAACTGGTCAGTTTTGAAGATCCCAACTTTGAACTGGGTCCAGTATTTGCGGGCAGAACAGTGGCACAGTGGTTAGTACTGCTGCCTCACAGCACCAGGGAATTGGGTTCGATTCCCGGCTTGGGTCACTGTCTGTGCGGAGTCTGCATGGGTTTCCTCCGAGTGCTCCGCTTTCTTCCCACAGTCCAAAAGACATGCTGGTTAGGTGCATTGGCCATGCTAAATTCTCCCTCAGTGTACCCGAACAGGCACCGGAGTGTGACGACTAGGGGATTTTCACAGTAACTTCATTCACAGAGTACTACAGTGCAGAAGAGGCCCTTCGGCCCATCGAGTCTGGACCGATGCATGAAATGCCCTGACCTGCCTACCTAATCCTACTTGCCAGCACTTGGCCCATAGCCTTGAATGTTATGCCGTGCCAAGTACTCATCCAAATACGTTTTAAAGGATGTGAGGCATCCCGCCTCCACCACCCTCCCAGGCAGTGCATTCCAAACCATCCCCACCCTCTGAGTAAAAAAGATTTTCCTCAAATCCCCCCTAAACCTCCCACCCCTCACTTTTAACTTGCGTCCCCTCATTACTGACGCTTCAACTAAGGAGAACAGCTGCCCCCTATCCACCCTGTCCTTGCCCCTCATTTTCTTGAACATCTCAATCAGGTCACCCCTCAGTCTTCTCTGCTCCAATAACAACAACCCAAGCCTATCCAACCTCTCTTCATAACTTAAATGCTCCATTGAGGGGCTAGATGGCCTACTCCTTCTCCTATTTCTTATGTTCTTATGTTCTTATCCCAGGCAGCATCCTAGTGAATCTCCTCTGCATCCCTTCCAGTGCATTCACGTCCTTCCGACAATGTAGTGACCAGAACTGCACACAGTACTCCAGCTGTGGCCTCACCAAAGTTCTATACAACTCCATCATGACCTCTCTGCTTTTGTAATTCATGATGTGGAGATGCCGGCGTTGGACTGGGGTAAACACAGTAAGAAGTTTAACAACACCAGGTTAAAGTCCAACAGGTTTATTTGGTAGCAAAAGCCACACAAGTGTGGCTTTTGCTACCAAATAAACCTGTTGGACTTTAACCTGGTGTTGTTAAACTTCTTACTTTGTAATTCATTGCAGTGTTAATGTAAGCCTACTTGTGACACTAATATATAAACTTTAAAAACTTATTGAAACCAGCAGGAACTCTCTCCATATTAATTTTTCAAAGGCTTGAGTTGGAGTCACTTCAATATTGTGATGGGCTACTGGGGTATTGAATAATTACAATAATCAGTTGCTTTTTGAGGGTTAATCTTCTCTAAACATGCTGCCGCCGCCTTTGTAAATGTCTTCTTTGTTATGCGCTGAAGTAAACTTTGATAACTTTTAAACTTACGTGTCTTCATCATCGGATCTGGGTTCCAACCTCTCTGGATCCAACTCAATGGTTCCCATTTCACCATCGACGTCATCAGTGTTTCCAGTGGCAGCTGATAGTGGGCCAATGAGCGGATTTCCTGATGCTAAAGAAAAGATAGTCAGTTATAAAGAGTCAGTTATTTACTTTCAAATGTTAATTGCAGAAGATCAATTTCCAATCTGTTGCAAATATTTAATATACAGAAGACGGTTATTTATACAGACCAAATTTATTGATTAGTGTCACAAGCAGGCTTATATTAACACTGCAATGAAGTTACTGTGAAAATCCTCCAGTTGCCACACTCCCGGCGCTTGTTCGGGTACACAGAGGGAGAATTTAGCACCTAACCAGCACGTCTTTCGGACTGTGGGAGGAAACAGAAGCACCCGGAGGAAACCTACGCAGACACTGAGAGAACGTGCAGACTCCACACAGACAGTGACCCAAGCCGGGAATCGAACCCGGGTCCCTGCCGTTGTGAGGCAGCAGTGCTACCCACTGTGCTACCGTGCCTCCCTTAAGTAGTTGATTGGAGAAAACAAACAGTGGATCTTTGCCATTCAAAACGTACATAACTGACCTATGGCCTAACTATTTCTGGCTCGCACTAAACACAATGGGGATGAATTAAACTTCGTCATACTTTTGCCACATGTGCGACAGCCATTCAACCAGCTGTTCTATTCCCCTCCTGATTTTCTTTTGGCTACCACCAAAGTCAATGTTCACCACCTATGTTTCTTATCTTTCACTATTTTTAAATGATTCTACTATAATCAATGCTGCTCAGGAATTTCCTTTAATCTCTCCTCAATAATAATTGTGCCATTATACACTATTCTCCTCTTTGCCCATCTATTAAAGTGAAGACAGATCCCGCTCCTTCTATATTCTACATTATTTGCAGGTAGTCATAAAATTATCAAGTATTTATCTGCCCCTCTCGTACACCGTATATGTTTTTAAAATTCAAGTTTTTAGTATACATCATATAATCACTGCCTCATGATTTACATAATCTTAAGAACATAAGAACATAAGAAATAGGAGCAGGAGTAGGCCATCTAGCCCCTTGAGCCTGCCCCGCCATTCAATAAGATCATGGCTGATCTGACGTGGATCAGTACCACTTACCCGCCTGATCCCCATAACCCTTAATTCCCTTACTGATCAGGAATCCATCCATCCGCGCTTTAAACATATTCAGCGAGGTAGCCTCCACCACCTCAGTGGGCAGAGAATTCCAGAGATTCACCACCCTCTGGGAGAAGAAGTTCCTCCTCAACTCTGTCTTAAACCGACCCCCCTTTATTTTGAGGCTGTGTCCTCTAGTTTTAACTTCCTTACTAAGTGGAAAGAATCTCTCCGCCTCCACCCTATCCAGCCCCCGCATTATCTTATAAGTCTCCATAAGATCCCCCCTCATCCTTCTAAACTCCAACGAGTACAAACCCTTCTATCACACTCTTCCCAATCATGCTGGCATCTGGTACTATGGCCTTTGGCCTTCATCATTCAATAATTTCAATAGTTCAATATTGTTTTTATGTCAATTTTCACCATAAATGCAGCATTTTGATTTATCAGCCAAAATTAGCTTTCCTTCCGTGATTAGATTTTTAAACTAAAACTTACTCTGTATTACCACATGCTGCAAAACCAAATCATTCACAGGTTCTGCAGTCAGATTGATGGGGCACAAGACTCCAGCGAGAGAAAACAGCATGTACAAAGCACCGCACCTGCCCTACCTGGAGTACTGTACATCTGGACATGGAAGTACAGTAAGAATATACAACATTAGGGACAACTTGGATTTGGCTTCTGAGCTACAAGGAGGTGTTGCAGCAACTGGGCATGTTCATACTGGAGGGGGTTAAAAAACTCTTATTCTCTTCATAGAATCCCTACAGTGCAGAAGGAGGCCATTCGGTCCATCGAGTCTGCACCGACCACAATCCCACCCAGGCCCTATTCCCGTAACGCCACATATTTACCCTGTGAATCCACTGACACTAAGGGTCAATTTACCATGGCCAATCGACCTAGCCCGTACATCTTTGGACTGTGGGAAGAAACTGGAGCACCCAGAGGAAACCCACGCAGAAACGGGGAGAATGTGCAAACTCCACACAGACAGTGACCCGAGACCAGAACTGAACCTAGGTCCCTGGCGCTGTGAGGCAACAGTGCCAGCCACTGTGCCACCGTGCTGTTTCTTAAGAGGTAAAAAGATACAAGTAAATAAATCCCTGATAAAAGTTTGACCTAAAGAGAGCTACAGTAAGGGGACACATAGTCAGCTCAGAACAAGTAGGTCAATTAGATTTAACAACTTTACAGAGAATAAATGGCACAAGCCACTCAGAGAACTGGGGAAAGCAGGTAGGATCAAAAGATTTGGAGCAGCTGGAGAAATGTGCAATACAAAAACAAAATACCCTGAATGCTGGAATTCCGAAATGAAAACAGAACACTCAGCTAGTATTGTGGAACTGTAGAGAGAGAGACAGAATCTGATGAACGGTCACATACCTCAAACACAAAGCAAATGAGGTCTGCGAGCAAGAGATAAATGCCTGTTTTAAACGTGTAGAGAAGTGCGGGGTGGCACGGTGGCACAGTGGTTAGCACTACTGCCTCACAGCACTAGGGACCCAAGTCCAATTCCGGCCTTGGGTGACTGTCTATGTGGAGCTTATACATTCACCCGCGTCTGCGTGGGTTTCCTCAGGTTGCCCCCCGCCCCACAGTCCAAAGATGTGTGGGTTAGGTTGATTGGCCATGCTAAATTGCCCCTTAGTGTCAGGTGGACTAGCAGGGTAAATGCATGGGGTAACATGGATATGATCTGGGTGGGATGCAGACTCGATGGGCTGAATGGCCTCCTTAGGCACTGTAGTGATTCAATGATTCTAAATGCGTTTGTTTTAAAAGTTGGACAAGGTGTATGGGTGGCAATGTTCTTTTGGGCATCTGCATTCCTATGTACAACATGGACACACTTTTTTGGCTTAAAGGGGAATGCCACTGCTGGGATGATCCTACTTTGACAGTTGGCATGGTTCTGGAGTGGCATATTGCTGGGCATGACCAATTAAGAGACAGCTATCCAATCCCACCTCCAAGAGCTGCTGGTAGTGGCATCACTGATAGCCAGGGGTGTTGCTGAGAGTACAACACAGGGAGAGGGCACCTCAATGGCAGGATGCCCTCAAAGAATTGTGACTTTGGTTGGGGCAAGACAGTTAGGCCTTGGTGATTGGCTGTGGTGGCACCATTGCTCCTGGGAGAAAGGGGGCTGGCATCCACGGGCTACTCGGTGCCTTTATGCCACTATCAGCTCTTCTTTAGTCTTTAATGCTACCATTAGTATTTCCTTTGTCTTGTGCCCATGACATCTTTATCAATCTCTCCTTAGTGCTGACCTGTTCCTGACCCACCACCTTCACCTCCCCCCCCTCCACATATCTACCCGTCTTCTGTTCTGAAGAGTGATAAGGACTCAAAATGTCAACTATTTTTCTTTCTCCACAGACGCTGCCAGATCTGCTGCGTTTATCCTGCATTTTCAATTTTAACATGCATAGAAACATACATGGAAACTAGAAGCAGGAGTCGGCCCTTCAAACCTGCTCTGCCATTCATTCTGATCATGGCTGATCATCAAATTCAATACTCTGATCCTGCCTTTCCCCCCCATATCCCTTTATCCCTTAGCCTCAAGAGCTATATCTAATTTATTATTCAAATCACACAACACTTTGACCTCAACTACTTTCTGTGGTAGTGAATTCCACAGATTCACCACTCTCAGGCTGAAGAAATTTCTCCTCACCTCAGTCCTAAAAGGTTTATCCTTTATCCTCAAACTATTACCCCCTAGTTCTGGACTCTCCCACCATCGGGGACATTCTTTCTGAATCTACCCTGTCTAATCCTGTCAGAATTTTATAAGTTTCTCTGAGATTTCCTCTCACTCTTTGAAACTCCAATGAATATAATCCTAACTGAATTAGACTTTCCTCATATGACAGTCCTGCCATCCCAGGAATCAGCCCGATAAACATTTGCTGCACTCCCACTTTAGCAAGAACATCCCTCCTCAGATAAGGACACCAAAACTGCACACGATACTCCAGGTGTGGCCTCACCAATGGCCGATACAATTTTATTTCAGATTCCCAGCGTCCGCAGTATTTTGCTTTTGTTTTATTTTCCAGTTCCTTGGAAAACATCAAAGAATAAAAATCCTCCCCGTATAATAAATTCAACCCCCACCCCCCAGAAAATATGGAACTCATACAATTGTGCAACACCTTAAGCACAAGTTCTCACGTGAAGGGTGGTCTTAAAGTTGTACGAAGCAAAAACAGAAAAATCACTGGTAATGAGCGTACTCGCATTTTGATGGAAGGATTATACCCACAATGTTAACCTGGCTTTTCTCTGACTGACCTGTTTGTACTTACAATGTTTTGTTCTTGTTTCATATTTCAAACATCACCATTTATTTTCCTTTTATTCTACCTGTATTGCTGCTTTTTTAATTGTTTTTTCCCAAAAATGTTCTGGGTCGATTTTACTCATTAAGACGATTGATGTGAGTGTTGGATAACAGAACAATGGTGTCAGCAACAAGCATACCAGACCGGTGTATATTGCAGACCACAAATGGTGTATACTCCTGCATTCTGTCTCAGTCTGCCTCAACCACATTGTAACTTAAAAATATAAGATTACAGATTTATACCGACTAAATGAAATGTTTACTCATGTCTTAGCCTTGGTAAAGAGGTTGTTCTGCTGGAATATGTTGACATGTTCATAGTCAGCATGCGGTATACATTCAAAAAACTGTTGAACCTCTACAGTAGTGAAATGAAGTGCTAATAGGAACATAGGAATTAGGAGCAGAAGTAGGCAAATTCAACCCTTCGAGCCTGCTCCGCCATTCAATCAGATCATTACTGATCTCTCCCTGGTCTCAAATCCACCTCTCCCCCATATCCCCTTATTATTTTTTCATTAGAAATATATCTATCTCCTTCTCGAAACCATTTAATGAGTCAGACTCCACTGCACTATGGGGCAGCGAGTTCCACAAATTCACCACCCTCTGCAAGAAGTAGTTCCTCCTCGTCTCAGTTTTAAATCTACCGCCTCTCAACCAATACCTGTGACCTTGATGCACTATCAATCAAGCAAAGACTAGGTTGTATGCAAGAACAAATAGGCTTTTATTCGCAAAAGACTTGGAGCACACCCATGCCGATGAACTGGTCCAGAGACTGAGGCAGGGGGTGGGGAGCAGTCACCTTTCTACCTGGACCGGGGGGGGAGGAGTCTCAGGCAGGGCCGGCAGGGGCATGTCCAGGCATGTCTCACACACACACAGGCAATAAGCTTAACAGTGGTTTACCACAGACCTCTTGTTCGAGATTGCCCCATAAGAGGAAACGATTGGTCTACATTTACTTTATCAATCCCTTTTAAAATGTTATATACCTCGATCAGATCCCCTCTCGTCCTTCTAAACTCCAGCGAGTATAATCGCAAACTGGGAATCTCTCCTCCTACGTTAACCCTTTCATCCCCGGGATCAATCTGGTGAACTTCCTCTGAACTGCTTCCAATGGCACCACATTCTTCCTCAAATAAGGAGACCAAAACTGGACACAATACTCTAGATGTGGTCTCACCAACACCCTATACAATTGCGCTGTATAGGGTATAATGTGTATACTAGATCCAACTTTAGAGAATAAATTGAATCAGTCCACCTTAAATTCTGCTGCAGGGGAACAGGTTTAGCTTGCCGGGAAAAAAACCCATTGCAAAATAGTGATCTTTAGAATTCTGCAGTGTGTCTGATATGATGTGAAAATATACAATCAAGTAATGTTAGAACAGAAAAGAGATGCAGTCAGTCGACATGAATAATTTAACAACTGGCATATGAAGATTACCCAGTGGGCTAGTAAGCCAATTAATTTTTAATACAACTAGTCCATCTCTCATTATATTGCTTACAGATGAAAAGAAAATGTTAACGCATTTTTCCACTTATATAACTGTCTTTTGAATACCAGGCTCCTGTCTGTTACTCATTTTCTTGTCCATGTTTATTCAATTCCTTATCTCCATCTCTTTTTGTATATACAGGAAGCGAAGAAACATTCAGTCCCTCAAATCTGTTCCGTCATTCAATTAGATCATGGCTGATCTGTACCTGAACTCAATTTACATGTTCCATATCCCTTGATAATCTTGTTTAACAAAAATCAAATCGATTTTAGCCTTGAGAATGTCAATCAACAGCTTTTAAGGAGAGTCTGTTCCTGATTTCCACTATACATCATGTGAAGAAGTACTTCTTAACATCATCCCTGAACAGCCAAGGCCCAATATTAAGGCTGTGCCCCCTTGCACTGGGTTCTACCACCAGTTGAAACAGCGGCCAGGATTCTCACGGCTCACTGCACTGCTTGAGCAGTACAGCAGACTGGGAGACAACAGCGGAAGGGCCTTTCGCGACAGGCGTCTGGCCTGTCATGAGTTTCCCAGGCGCTTTTTTTTGGCACAAATCAGCGCGAAGCTGATTAGCGGGCCTGGGATGGTAGTCTCCAGGCCCACTAGCGTTGCCCCCCCACCTCTGCCGGGAGTGGTTCCCATCAGCACGGCTTGCAACTGCTCCGCACTAACAGGGAACAGACGGATTCACCCCACTGGCGGGGACAGAAGCCATTGAGGCCCCCCCAGGAGGTCGGGGGCAAGGTGGGGTTTTGTCTTGGGCAGTGCCAGCCTGGCAGTGTCAGCCTGGCACCCGGGCACTGCCCAAGGGGCAAACTGGCACAGCCTACCAGGCACCTTGGCACTGTCCACCGAGCAGTGCTAAAGGGCGGGGCAATCGGTGGGGGTGTGGAACCGGCTGCCACTTTGCAAGAGGGATCGGTGGGAGAGGGAGGGAGGAGGGTGATCTGGGCTGGCCATCGGGGCGGGGGGAGTAGGTTTGGGTCTGGCCATCACCGGGGGGGGGGGGACGGTAGATCAGGGCTGTCCCAGGGAAGAGATAGGGGCTGTCCCAGAAGTGGTCCAGTAGACCAGTGATCCGAGGTTTAGGGGGTCAGGAAGGTCAGCTATCGGGGGGGGGGGGGGGGGGGGGGGGGAGCCAATATGCCAGTAATCTGAAGGCCAGTGATGGCGGGGGGGGCATAGTGCACATACGCTGATCCCCGCACTGACAGATCGGTGCATGCGCAGTGGCCCGCTCAGCACTATACTGCCGACCTCTCCAGTGGGATAAGCCCCCCGCCCTGTTCTCCCGCCCATTGGGCATTTAGTTTTGTTTTGAGAGAATCGCGGCCAGTTTCTCTATATCTATAATTTAATCTTTTAATCAATTTGATTACATAATTTAGACTATCCCTCAATCTTTCAAACTCAAGAAACCACTAACCATGCTTGTGCAACCACTCTTCAGAATTGACGTCTTTAAACCCTAGAGACAGTGGATTGGAAAAATGTCGCTTGACTAGTAATCCAGAGGCCTAAACTAATGCTCTGGGGACACAGGTTCAAATCCCACCATGGTAGCAGGTGGAATTTAAAATACAGTTAATAAAATCTGGAATTAAAAAACTAGCATCAGTAATGGTGATCATTGTGGACTGTTGTTAAAAACTCAACTGGTTCACTAATATCCTTTAGAGAAGGAAATCTGCCATTTTTACCTGGTCTGGCCTACGTGTGACTCCAGAGCCACAGCAATGTGGTTGACTCTCAACTGCCCTCTGAAATGAGGGCCTAGCTACGAAGTCTACAAAGGATTAAACCAGATGGATCACCCTTCATTGACCTAGGCACTGGAAGTGACAACGGCAAATCCAACCCAATCGACCATGCCAAGTCCTCCTTACTGATATCTGGGAGCTTGAGCCAAAATTGGGGGAGATGTCTTACAGACTAGTCAAGCAACAGCCTGAAGTAATTGTAATGTCATAATTATGATAGGGGTTGTGAGTTCTAAAAATAATATGGTTTGCCATCTGGATTCCAACTGATTCGTATTCTATGAGCTTTTTTCCTTACAGAGTACAAATAGAAACTAAAAGCATGACCCTGTAATACACCCGAATTGACATCACCAGCAAATTATGTGACCGGTTCTTAAAGCAATCATGCAACCGTTTAAATATATAACACCGATCCCTGGGTATGTCGTGTCCCACTGGGAGGACAGATCCAGCAGAGATGACAGCACAGTGGTATACATTAGGGAGGGAATTACTCTGGGCATCCTTAACATTGACTCTTGACCACATGAAGTTTCATGGCATCAAGTCAAACGTAGGCAATGAAACCTCCAGCTGATCAATACATACTCAGCTGATGAATCATTGCTGAATACCAAAGGTGGCACGGGCATGGATTGTACTCTAGGTGGGGGGCTTCAATGTCCATCACCAAGATAGCTCAGTAGCACCAGCACTGACCAAACTAGCCTCGTCCTAAGGGGCATAGTTTCTAAATTAGGTCTTCAGCATTCAGCATGTGGTGAGGTAGCCAGCAAGAGGTGAAGACAGGACTTGACCTCATCCTTACCGATTTACTGTTGCAGATGCATCTGTTCATGGCAGTTTTCGTAGAAGTGACCACTACACAGTCTATCTGTAGGTGAAGTCCCGTCTTCACTCAGAGATTACCTTCCATGTTGTTAAGTAGCACTACCACCATGCCAAATGGGGTAGATTTCAAACAGATCTAACATCTCAAACCTAAACATCCATGATGCACTGTGCGCCATTAGCACCAGTGGAACTATATTCAAGCCCAATCTGTAACCCTGTGCCCAAGCACATCCCCCACTCTGCCATTACTCTACCATTAGGGCGGCATGGTAGCACAGTGGTTAGCACTGCTGCTTCACAGCTCCAGGGACCTGGGTTCGATTCCCGGCTTAGGTCACTGTCTGTGTGGAGTTTGCACATTCTCCTCGTGTCTGCGTGGGTTTCCTCTGGGTGCTCCGGTTTCCCCCCACAGTCCAAAGATGTGCGGGTTAGGTTGATTGGCCATGCTAAAATTGCCCCTTAGTGTCCTGGGATGCGTAGATTAGAGGGATTAGCGGGTAAAATGTGTAGGGATATGGGAGTAGGGCCTGGGTGGGATTGTGGTCGGTACAGACTCGATGGGCCGAATGGCCTCTTTCTGTACTGTAGGATTTCTATGATTTCTATTACCTTCAAGCCCGTGAATCAACCCTGATAATGTTTCTTACCTTTAGATTTAACTATTCTAACGCACTCCTGGCTGGTCACCCAGATTTTATCCTCTAAACCTGAATCGTCCAAAACTCTGCCACCCGTGTCTTAACATGTAGCAAGTCCTGTTCACCTGTCACCTCCGAGCCCACTGACCTCATTGCCTCCAGTCAGGCAATATCTTAATTTTAAAACTCTCAAATCCCAGCATGGCCTCAACTCTATCTCTGTAATCATCTCCAGCTCCACAACTCTCTGAGATAACTTTCGCTCTGGCCTCTTGAGCATCCCAATTTTAATCGCTCTACTATTAGTGGCCATGCCTTTGGTTGCCTAGTCTTCTGGAATACCTTACATCTTACCTTACCTTACAATTCCTTACATCTCTCCAGCTCTTAATCTTCCTTTAAGACACTCTCTACAGCCTCTTTCTTCAACCAGGCTTTGGGCCAGTTGACCTATTATCTCTTCACGTGGCTCAATGTCAGTCTTGTTTTATAATGCTCCTGTGAAGTGCCTTGCCTTTTATTACATTGAAGGCATTTTTATATAAAGACAAATATCTGTTGTTGCACGACACTGCTTCATATTTAAATAGTTGCTTTAAGAGCTGATCATGTGATTTGATGGCAACGTCATTAGGGTGTTGCAGAGGCTGTTGTCTCACTTTCAGTTTGTATTCTGTAGTGCAAAGAACATCTTTTTCAATAAATCTGTTGCTGTTAGTTCGGATCTATGTATGCAAATCACGAGGGGGGATTTCTCCGGCCACCCAGCCCCGTGTTTCTCAGCGGCAGGAAGTGGCGCACTGTTCACTGGCGGTGGGATTCTCTGGGCCTGCCGCTGTCAATGGGATGATGTCACCCCACATCACCGGGAAACCCACGGCAGGGGGCGCGCTGCCAGCGGGACCAGAGAATCCTGCCGGCATGAACGGCCGGAGAATTCCCCCCCAACATCTTTCCCTTTTGTTAAAATCCACAAACCCTAACGTAACATTCACATTTCTTGGTTGTGACAAATTTGCATTTTTCAGAAGTGTGTCTGGGGTGCAGATTTGGGAGTAACCATCGGAGGTGCATTCGGGTGCTGGGATCTGGAAAAGGTAGTGACTGTCACCACGACTAATCAAACAAAAGCGGCAATGCACGAGGTTACCTGGGCACAGACTTAAAGAGCATGTCGTGGGTAATGACAAACATGCATGTTTGATCTAGTGACAGGCAAAGAAACATCTCAGGTTGTACATCCACAGAGGTAAATAAAATATAGTGACACCAGGCTCGGGGAAGTATCCAAGCTTGAAATAGCCCAAGGACTTGAGGGCAACGCTACTTGAACGAACAAAATTTACTGGTGGCGTTGAAAGAAGGGATAGGTAGGTTTTAAGTTTTATTTCCCCAGAATTATTTGCTATTTATTTTGCGATAAAAGTTTTATTTTCGAGAGATTTATAATGGCCAGGGACTCACCATGACATCAGAAATGCTCCAGTTTCCTCCCATGGGTTAGTTGGATTGGCCATGCTAAATTGCCCCTTAGTGTCAGGGGGACTAGCTAGGGTAAATGCATGGGGTTATGGGGATAGGACCTGGGTGGGATTGTGGTCGGTTCAGACTCGATGGGTCAAATGGCCTCCTTGCGTGATTCTATGATTTTATGCACTGTATGATTCTATGATTCCTTTAGTAAAAGTTTTAAAGTTTATTTATTAGTGTCACAAGTAGGCTTACACTATCACTGCAATGAAGTTACTGTGAAAATCCTCTAGTCGCCACACTCCGGCACCTGTTCGGGTACACCGAGGGAGAATTTAGCATGGCCAATGCACCTAACCAGCACATCTTTCGGACTGTGGGAGGAAACCGGAGCACCTGGAGGAAATCCATGTAGACACGGGGAGAATGTGCAGACTCCACACAGACAGTGACCCCAAGCTGAGAAACAAACCCGGTTCCCTGGCGCTGTGAAGCAGCAGTGCTAACCACTGTGCCGCTGTGCCACCCCATAAGTAGCACAATAGTTCATTTTACAGTAAACAAGATTTGAAATATATTTTTCTATTTTCATTTCAGTGACTCTTAAATGTACGCCATACAAGATAATCTGAGCTCTGCAGGTATAGAACATAGAAAAACTACAGCACAAACAGGCCCTTCGGCCCCACAAGTTGTGCCGAACACATCCCTACCTTCTAGACCTACCTATAACCCTCCATCCTATTAAGCTCCATGTAGTCATCCAGGAGTCTCTTAAAAGACCCTATTGAGTTCGCCTCCACCACCACTGACGGCAGCCGATTCCACTCGCCCACCACCCTCTGTGTGAAAAACGTCCCCCTAACATCTCCCCTGTACCTACCCCCCAGCACCTTAAACCTGTGTCCTCTCATAGCAGACATTTCCACCCTGGGAGAAAGCCTCTGAGAGTCCATCCAATCTATGCCTCTCAACATCTTATACACCTCTATTAGGTCTCCTCTCATCCTTCGTCTCTCCAAGGAGAAAAGACCGAGCTCCCTCAGCCTATCCTCATAAGGCATGCCACTCAATCCAGGCAACATCCTTGTAAATCTCCTCTGCACTCTTTCAATCTTTTCCACATCCTTCCTATAGTGAGGCGACCAGAACTGAGCACAGTCGACCAGAACTGAGCACAGTAAATATACTGTAAATTATTTTAATCATATAGAGAGGTAACATTTTAAAAAAGTATTGTTAATAAAAGCTGCATGCTCCATCTAGTGGAGAAAATATGTAAGTGAATCCATCCGCGTGTTTTATCTTTCCATATTGTGTGTGATCTCACACAAAATATCTTTGGTTTGCGCTGATGTGCAAATTTACAAACTGTTTTATTTTATATAAATACAGTTTGCACTACAATATTTAACGCACACATTGCAAATATTCAAACATTTACCAGAATACATCTTATACCATCAATTAATGTGCTGTGTCATATGTTGTTTTTAAAAAAATTAGATTAAGTTTATTAGTACTAAATTTGTAAATGTATAACCAGGTGGTTAGCTGATTTTATTCAGGGAGGAAGTCTTGATGGTTTTAATGGGCCTACAAGTGGATAAATCCCCAGGTCCAGATGAGATGTAGCCCGGGCTGCTGTAGGAGGCAAGGGAAGAGATTGCGACGGCTCTGACAATAATTTCCAAATCTTCTCTGGCCGTAGGAGAGGTGCCAGAGGACTCGAGGACAGCTCATGTTTAATTCCAGAAGGGAAGTAGGAAAAAAAACAAGAAATTACAGGCCAGTGAGTCTAACTTCAGTGGTAGGGAAATTATTGGAAAAAATTCTGAGGGATAAAGTTAATCTCCACCTGGGGAGGCAACGATTAATCAAGGATGGTCAGCAGGATTTTGTCCAAAGGAGATCATGCCTTACAAATATGATTGAGTTTTTTGAGGAGGTGACTAGGTGTATAGATAAAGGTAGTGCAGTTGATGTAGTCTACATGGACTTCAGTAAGACTTTTGACAAGGGTCCCACATGGGAGGCTGAGGAAGGTGGTATGAGCCCATGGGATCTGGGCAATTTGACCAAACTGGACCCAAAATGGGCTTAAGTGGTAGGAGGCAGAGGGTGACGGTTGTGGTTCTTGTGACTGGAAGCCTGTGTCCAGTGGTATTCTGCAGGGATTGGTCTTGGGTCCCTTGTTGTTTGTCGTATAGATTAATGATCTGGATGTGAATGTAGGAGGTATGATAAGTAAGTTCGCTGATGACACTAAAATTGGTGGTGTGGTAAATAGTGAGAAGAAAAGCCTTAGATGACAGGACGATATAGACAGGCCGGTTGGATGGACAGAACAGTGCCAAATGGAATTTAACCCTGAAAAGTTTGAGGTGATGTATTTTGGCAGGACTAACATGGCAAGGGAATATACAATGAATGGTCAAACCCTAGGAAGTAAAGAGGATCAGAGAGACTTTGGTGTGCATGTCCACTGATCTCTGAAAGCAGTAAGACAAGTAGATAAGATGGTTAAGAAGGCATATAGGATGCTTGCACTTATTAGTTGAGGCATTAAACATAAGAGCAGGGAGGTTATGATGCAGCTGTATAAAATGCTGGTTAGGCCACAGCTGGAGTACTGTGTGCAGCTCTGGTTGCCACACTATAGGAAGGAAGCGATTGCACTGGAGAAGGTGCAGGAGAAATTCACCAGGACGTTATCTGGGCTGGAGCTTTTCAGCTATTAAGAGAGACTGGATAGGCAGAGTTTGTTTTCCTTTGGGGCAGAGAAGGCTGAGGGGGGACTAATTAAGGTGTATAAAGTTATGAGGGGGATAGGTAGTGTTGATAGGAAGGAACCTTTCTGCTTAGTACAGGAGTCAATAACCATGGGGCATGGAGTTAAGTTAAGGGGTAGGAGATGTGAGGAAAAACTTTTTCACCCAGAGGGCGAAACTCTTGAACTCACTGCATGAAAGGATGATAGAAGTGGGAATATTTAAGAAGTATTTAGATGAGCACTTGAACCGCCATAGCATACAAGGCTACGGACCAAGTGTTGGAAAATGGGATTTATATAGATCGGTGCTTGATGGCTGGTGCGGACATGATGGACTGAATGGCCTCTTTCTGTGCTGTAAAACTCTATGACTTTAAATAGTGACACGGAGTTACAAATCAGATGTATTAAAGATTTACTGACTACTGGGAAAACAGAAAAATCATAGAAGCTACAAAGATTCTAATATAAAAGCAACAATAATTTTACCAGATATATCAAAGTTCATTGAAAATAATTTTAAGGCCAAGTTCTTACCCCCTTTATCTATTGTGTAGGTCTTAAAAGCCAAGTTGGCATTAACGTTCTTTAAGAAATTCAGTACTGTTTCAGGAGGGCGTTGGCTCCACTGTTTGCGAGGACCCATTTTATGATACATTTTCACTTGATTACCTAATAAATATCAGTATGTTAGTGTCGTCAAATAACGAAGGACTTTCCGGGTTAAAAAAAAAATCACTTTGCAAAATGTATAATACAAGGAGAATAAAAGTTACCACTGTTAAAGTCGTCAACAGCCATACCAGATGTCAGTTTCGCATTTTCAAGTATATTTAACACCGTATCGGGAGGAACTTCACTCCATTGCTTGCGGCCGGAGGGTTTGCCACTTTGTATTATCACATGGTCTCCCTTTGGTGTTACTGGTAATTAAATAAATGACAGGGTAACAAACCGTAATGGGAACACGCGCAAAGGCAGAACTTCTAAAAAAAAAGTTATTCACTTCATCAGGCTAGCTAATTACGCAAACTGTGTATAATTTTATTGTATTGTGGATTCTAATCTTATTGATTCAAATCATAGGGACAGCATAAGTTCTCCTTGTGATAACCAACCTGCATACAATCAGTTCAGCTTACTTCTATTGAAATGTGTACAATAATTAGGGTGGCACGGCGGCACAGTGGTTAGCACTGCTGCCTCACAGCACCAGGGATCCGGGTTTGATTCCTGGCTCAGGTGACTGTCTGTGTGGAGTTTGCACGTTCTCCCCGTGTCTGCGTGGGTTTCCTCCGGGTGCTCCGGTTTGCTCCCACACTCCAAAGATGTGCAGGTTAGGTTAATTGGCCATGCTAAATTAACTAAATTAGTGTCAGGTGGATTGGCTAGGGTAAATGCATGGGGTTATGGGGATAGGGCCTGGGTGGAATTGCGGTCGGTGCAGACTCGATGGGCAGAATGGCCTCCTTCTGCACTGTGGGATTTATAACATTGCACTTCCAACATTATAAAAGTCCCAATAATAGAATCAGCAACAGGAAAATAAGGACGACAAGACGTAAAAGTTCAGAAGATCTGGTCGCCTCATTACAGGAAGGATGTGGAAAGATTGAAAGGGTGCAGAGGAGATTTACAAGGATGTTGCCTGGATTGAGTGGCATGCCTTATGAAGATAGGCTGAGGGAGCTCGGTCTTTTCTCCTTGGAGAGACATAGGATGAGAGGAGACCTAATAGAGGTGTATAAGATGTTGAGAGGCATAGATTGGGTGGACTCTCAGACGCTTTTTCCCAGGGTGGAAATGGTTGCTACGAGAGGACACAGGTTGAAGGTGCTGGGGGGTAGGTACAGGGGAGATGTTAGGGGAAAGTTTTTCACACAGAGGGTGGTGGGCGAGTGGAATCAGCTGCCGTCAGTGGTGGTGGAGGCAAACTCAATAGGGTCTTTTAAGAGACTCCTGGATGAGTACATGGGACTTAATGGGATGGAGGGTTATAGGTAGGCCTAAAAGGTAGGGATATGTTCGGCACAACTTGTGGGGCCGAGGGGCCTGTTTTGTGCTGTAGTTTTTCTATGTTTCTATCAAGTATATTATTTAAACTACTTGCAATTACGAAAAGAATTTTATGAACAGCAACAAAAGAATGTAACGTGTTCATGTCAGGGTGAGCATCAGGATGAGAAGTAAGATCAAAAGCTTTCCCCTTCATGAATGTTGCTGGTCTCAATGCCAGGTGAATTTGTCGCATTTGGAAATATCGTGTTGGAAGTAGCAGCAGCCTTTACACTTTAAAGAGATATTTTACCTTCCATTTGAGAAACTGTTTCTTCTAATGTTTTTTCAGCTAGGTTCCTGGCAATGCTTTCTCCTTCTGCTGGGTTCCACTTTCTGAGGCCTGCTGATGCCTCTGTGGTTTTCTTAAAAATACAATATCACATTTCAAAAGGAAAGGGAGAAAGATATCAAACTGAAACACCAACACAAATAGAAAAAAAACAAGGAATCAATTATTCCTACTGACCTGCAGTACTGGAGCGTGATAATGTTGTTGCTACTTTATAGATTGGTACCATACTGGTCTCAGTACATACTTGGCACCTAATTTACAGTGTTTCAGCTCAGGTTCCAAAATCAAAGAGACACAAATCACCTTTAGTGCTACCCAACTCTTCTAATAATTCATGATGTGGAGATGCCGGCGTTGGGACTGGGGCGGGGCACAGTAAGAAGTCTCACAACACCAGGTTCAAGTCCAACGAGTTTATTTGGAATCACTGTTCTTATAATTCAGCAGCACTGACCCGATATAGCAATGAGACTTGGCATCATGTGGCAGAATGTAGAGCCTGTCATTACATTGGTCAGGATTTCCACTCCCTCCCACCCTGTGGCATGCGTTCCATTGGTGGGGATGTCTCGTCATTGGCCACCAGCAGAATCTTCCAGTCCCGCCAAAGTAAATGACCCTTTATGTTGACTGCCAGCCCCACAGCCAGGGAACCCTGCCGTGGGATGGGGTGGGGGGTGGCGGGGGGGGCGTCTTTGGCAGGACTGGAAGATCCCACCAGCGGGGAAGGGCAGGCAAACCCTGCCTTTTAGGGCATAAAGTTCCCTTTTCTACTAATTAGAGTGAAACCTTCCCCTCACTCTCTGCCAGTAAACTCAGTGATAACTAAATCCTAGGGTGCGTATTGGGCAAGTCTAAACTGCATATAGTGGGCAGTGTGGTTTGCTACAGTGGTTCTCCAGGTTTTACAGGAACTCACAGGAACGCTGAACACATTAAGTGTGATCTTGCCCTTGTTAGTTGAGCAGTAATGTTTCCAAATCATGATGGTGCTTTTCAACAGCCTGAGGCAAGTTAATCCACTTGGAGGAATCTGATTGATAATAGTGGTGTGAAGAATAAGCATGCCCAGGCAAGGATATAGAATGGAGTTGATGAGAGAATGCCCTATAGCATCTCACGATGCACAGCAGTCTATGTGAGTCAACCGGTTATTATATCAAATGCGAATTTGTTTCTACAACTATGGGTCTCAACTGAGCTCAAAAGACATGTTGAGGCGGCAAGGTGGAACAGTGGTTAGCACTGCTAGGGACCCGGGTTCAACTCTGGCCTCGGGTGACTGTGTGTAGTTTGCATATTCTCCCCGTGTCTGCGTGGGTTTCCTCCGGGTGCTCCAGTTTCCTTCCACAGTCCAAAGATGTGTGGGTTAGGTTGATTGGCCATGCTAAATTGACCCTTGTGTCAGGGGGATTAGCAGGGTAAATATTACGGGAATAGGGCCTGGGTGGGATTGTGGTCATTGCAGACTCGATGGGCCAAATGGCCTCCTTCTGCACTGTAGGGGTTCTATGATTCTATGACATGGACAATATAGTTTTCCTTCTTTGTAGTTTTTCTTACTCCCAAAGTATCTCCACATCTCTTCTCAAATGCGGATTAAAAATGTGCCTCCAGTACTTCAACCAGTCACTCTTGATGTGCAGGTTCAAACAGTGAACATCAAGCAGCTACTCAAACAGGGACATAAATCCTTCACCGGGATGACACAAACCCACATTTTCTAACAGGGATCACATAATAATACATAGGAGAGGGAATCGCAGCCACAGTGAAATTCTAACACCTTCTGTTCTAACATTTAAATGCAATCTGTATCGTGCATGTATTTAAATATTACAGCATATTTACCAAGAGTTCATACAAACCATGCATTCACTTCCACCTGCGCTGGAGGAGACATCTTCACATTTACTTGGTACGCTGGCTGAAATGGATTGAAATGTGCAAACTTGTGTATGGATTAACTTTGCAACTTGTTCGGTAGAATATTGTACAGCATAATTTCCCAATAAAGGTTGTCTGAAATTCTTTTAATACCTTTCTGCATTGTCCTGGGTTTATCTCGTGCTGCTTTCTTCCTCTTGGCTGTTACTTCACAAAACTCCTTCTTTACCATCTAGAAAAACAAATCAAACATAACGACAACAAAAAGAAAGCGAGAGCCAGTGAGATAAGAAGAAAAAAATGCAAATGTGGGATATTGGGGATAAACCCCCAAATGCTGGAATTGTACAGGTCAGCCAGCAGCCGAAAAGGGTAAGATATTTCACAAATACCTCTTCATTTAAAAACCAGTGAATATCTGCTCACCTCAGGTGATAAAAACTTGCTAATAAGCTTTGCAAAGCAATTCCTAGCAAGAATGGTGCTGACAGAAGGACGATCCTTTGGATTTCTTTTGAACATCTGTTTTATGACGTATTGCAGCTCGTAGGAGTACTGACTTGGAATTGGAGTGTAGGACCCTTTGCAGATTTTTAGGATGAGATTCTTCCAGCTATTGGACTGGAACTGGTAAAACAGGAAAAAAAAAATATTTATTTTCAAATTATAAAAATGATATTTACCTTTTCACAATATAACTCAAAAAACAGAGGCTGATACTGGCAGGGAGTGATGTCAGTAGATTTCCAAGCTCGTGCCAATGGGCATGCGCAGATCACCAGAGCTTCACCTTGGCTAGCACTGCTGTCTCACAGCATCAGGGACCCAAGGTTCGATTCCAGCCTCGGATGTCTGCTTGTGCGGAGTCTGCACGTTCTCCCTGTGTCTGCGTGGGTTTCCTCCAGGTGCTCCGGTTTCCTCCCACAGTCCAAAGATGTGCAGGTTAGCTGGATTGGCCATGCTAAATTGCCCCCTAGTGTCGGGGATTAGCAGGGTAAATACGTGGGATTAGGGAAATAGGGTCTCGGTGGGATTGTTGTTGGTGCAGGCTTGATGGGCCGAACGGCCTCTTTCTGCACTGTAGGGATTCTATGATTCGATCTTGCTTTGCAGGAGACACAATAAGTGTTTTGTTTTGAAAAGCAATAGCAATATGGCTGGATGATGTTACACTTTTTAAAAAAATCTCTCCACATCAGAAATCATCTCCTGAGATTCTGTGTTGAAAAACAATCCCGACAGAATTGGATTTTTAAAAAACCTCTACCAGCTTACCCTTACTTCCACTTACTTCTTTGTTACTTTAGACTCAACTTTTTAATGTACTCCTGACTGCCCTTCCATATTTTACTCTCTGTAAACTTGAATCCATCCAAATCTCTGCCTCCCTGACTTAACTCGCACTAGGTCCTGTTCCGCTCTGACCCCTGAGATCAGTGACCTACGCTGCCCCCCCCGCCGCCCCACCCCCCACCCCCAATCAGACAACATTTTGATTTTAAACTTCTCATCCTTGTATTCAATCCCCTCCACAGCCTCATCCCTCCCTATTTCTGTGATCTCCCCAAACCCCACAACTCTCCAAGATATCTGCTCTTCTCAAATTCTGGTCTCTTCCGCACGCACAATTTTAACTGCATTGGCAGCCGTGCCTCCAGTTGCCTAGGTCCTAGGTTCTTCATCTCTCTACCTCCCTTTCCTCTTTTAGAAAGCTCCTTAAAATCTGCCTCTTCTGACCAAACGTTTGTTCTGCTGACTTTATATCCCCCTAATGTGGCTCAGTATCGTATTTTGATTTATAATGCTTTTGTAAGCAGATTGAGGTGTTTAATTACTTTAAAGGTGCGATATAAGTTGTTGTTGCACAGGCAGTGCTTATTGCTCTAAATAAATTGTTACTTACAGGATGTTGGAGCGTACAGAGTTCGTACAAGACACACCCCAGGGCCCAAATATCACTGAAAAGTATAAATGGTAGATTTGACTTTATTCAGTTAATAATTATACTGTAAATGATTTGCAAACAACTGAAAAAAAAGCTTCATGCGCTGTATATAGGTAGAAAGTAGACAACTACCTTCGCAGAGCGGCACGGTGGCACAGTGGTTAGGGCAGCACGGTGGCTAGCACTGCTGCCTCACAGCGCCAGGGACGCGGGTTCGTTTCCCGGCTTGGGTCAGTGTCTGTGCAGAGTTTGCACGTTCTCCCCGTGTCTGCGTGGGTTTCCTCCAGGTGTTCTTGTTTCCTCCCACAGTCCAAAGATGTGCGGGTTAGGGTGATTGGCCATGCTAAATTGACCTTAGCGTCAGGGGGATTAGCAGGGTAAATATGTGCGGTTACAGGAATAGGGCCTGGGTGGGATTGTGGCCGGTGCAGACTCGATGGGCCGAATGGCCTCCTTCTGCACTGTAGGGATTTTATGATTCTATGACTGGTTGAGTGGTACATTCTTATCTACAAATATCTATCTTCTATACAGTGGCTGTTTTATGAAAGATGCTATGAGTGAATGTGTGCGCTTTAAACACCTTGTCCCATTTTGTTCCCTAAAGCTGCTGGTTCTTGCCTCGGATACAGTAACAGAGATGCCAGCAATCATCCAGCACCTCACTCAAAAAGAGGCCTGAATAGTGAATATTGTCAGGCTCTTTGGGGTCACAAACACAATGAGAAAGTCACAGCGCGGGTTCTTTAGTGATGCTGATCGGGAAACATACACGTTTTGTTCAAATAGTGTCTCGGGATCTTTAGTGCCACCTGTTCAGGCAAACAAAGAGTATCAAGGACAAGTCAAGGACAATCCTGTCCTTAATCACCATTCACACATGCTTCTTCCAACAAGAGTCACTGGCTAATCTCATCATCAAGACTCCTAGTATCATAGAATCCCTACAGTGCAGAAGGAGGTCATTCAGCCCATCGAGCCTGCACTGACAACAATCCCACCCAACCCCTATCCTCACCTTACCAATCCCCTAACACTAAGGGCAACTTAGCATGGCCAATGCACCTAACCTGCACATCTTTGGCGTGTGGGAGGAAACCCATGCAGACACAGGGAGAATGTGCAAACTCCATGCAGACAGTTACCCAAGGCCAGAATTGAGCTCGGGTCCCTGGCACTGTGAGGCAACAGTGCTAACCACTGTGCCACCGTGCTGCCCCCATGCATGTGACACAGTAGAGGACAGTGACTTAATCCCATTATCTCAACTGGTTAAGCAGAATTTAAAGTTTTAAAGTTTATTTATTTTAGTGTCACAAGTAGGCTTACATTAACACAGCAGTGAGGTTACTGTGAAAATTCCCTAGTTGCCACAGTCCGGCGCCTGTTCGGGCACACTGAGGGAGAATTTAGCACGGCCAATGCACCTAACCAGCACATCTTTCAGACTGTGGGAGGAAACCGGTGCACCCGGAGGAAACCCACGCAGACACGGGGAGAACGTGCAGACTCCGCAGAGACAGTGACCCAAGCCGGGAATCGAACCCATGTCCCTGGCACTGTGGGGCAGCAGTGCTAACCATTGTGCCACGGTGAATACCAACCAGCTCAATAATGAAACATATGTAGTCAGTAATCATTCCATAAAATGCAAACATATTCATAATCTTTCACAACAATGTCACTTTTAATGAGTGACACATTAATGGTGGTTGCATAGAAACACAAACAGAGAAAGAAATTTTTGCGCCAAAAGATATTCCTTGCCTGAGGTGGTTTTGCGCCACACTTGCAAGCCAATTTTATACATTCCCATTTCCCTATGATCTCCCAAGACTAACAATACATTTGAACCCACGTCCCCAAGGTTAATGACAAGTGTAATAAACTACGATGCAATCCTGTCTCCAAAATTATGCCTCTGATTGTTAAACAGAATCCAATATTTTGCTGCATAACTCCATGCATTGAAAAAAGTTGCGACTGGAGTTTCTGCCTCTGTGTCCCATGATGTTCCACCCATTGAAATGCTGTGCCTAAAACTGCAGCTAATGAACACAAAAGCAAAAAACACCAGTCAACAAATGTACTTGTCAATAGCAAAAAAAAATTCTATGAAATTAAATTAATTAATTTGGTTGCTTGTACCTATTTCTTGCCGGTTAACAACTGGAATTTAAAAAACAAAATCTATCCTGATGCAGGAAGTGTGCACAGCATTCTGCCACCTCTTTTGCAATTAAGTTTGTACCTTTTGTTATTGTAAGGCTTATTCTCCCAAATCTCTGGAGATACATAGTATGGTGTTCCGACATAAGTGTGAGCAAAAGCCATGGGACTGTAGACAGGAATGAAACATGACATTAGTGAGCATGACAAATGCTTTTGAAAACACATCAGATCATACACTGTAGTTTTGAAGTGTATTACTTAGTTTGTTAGAGTTTTTAAAAATACAAATTTACGCCAAAGTGCATCGACCAAGCAACAATCACGGAATTACTATTAGCTTACCTGTTCAGGAGGTGTGCAGATCCAAAATCTCCTAGTTTCACCACTCCATTTTTAGTGAGAAATATGTTCTGTAATTTAAAATCAGACAACAAGGATGAATGGTATGTAGACCATGTATCGATATGTTGTCAAACTCCAGTTACCCTCTAACATGCACACTGTAGCAATAATTCACTGACTTTGGTCTTATTCTTTAAAGTAGTGAGTCATAGGGAGGCGACGACTTATCACTGGACTGTTAATCCAGATACTCAGCTATATTCTGGGACCCAGGTTCGAATCCCACCACAGCAGATGGTGGAATTTGAATTCCATTTAAAAAATCTGGAATTAAAAATCTACTGATGACCATGAAACCGTTATCAATTGTCGGAAAAACCCATCTAGTTCACTAATGTCCTTTAGGGAAGGAAATCTGCCATCGTTATCTGGTCTGGCCTACATGTGACTCCCAATCCACAGCAATGTGGTTGACTCTCAACTGCCCTCAGGCAACTAGGGATAGGCAATAAGGGTTGACCAGTCAGTGCCGCCCATATCCCACAAATGAATTTTAAAAATGTGGGTGCAAGGGCTGGTGAGGTGATGCTGTGCAACAATTTTGACCTTTTGGCTAAGACCAAGCATCAGATCAAGCTCAAGCTCAAGATCAGGCTTGTCAGCTTAGATCTTGTCAGCTTGGATCTTGTTTGTCTCTCTTGTGGGGGCTATGAATTGGGATTTTGAATCTGGTTTTTAGAGCAAGCAAGGAATGGATTCAGGTTTGCCCAGTCCACTCTGTGTATTGGCTTTGTAACTGTAAGGATGGAGTAATAATATTTTTAAAAGCAGTCTTGGCCTTTTGGCTAAGGTCAAGCCTGAGATCAGGAGTAAGGCCTGTTCCTGTCAGTTTGGATCTAATTGTACGGACCGTGAATTGGATCCAATTTGAATTGTTTTTTTGGAGCAAGCAAGGAGATGGCTTTAGGGTTTGCCCTATTCACTCTGTGCATTGACTTGGAGAAAGGAATATATTTTTTAAAGCAGTAACTGCCATTCCCAGCATACCTACAATACTCAAAGTGAGCTGAGATAGGCAAAGTGCAGATTGGACCTGTGAATGGAACAAAGGCCAGGTAGGGTGAACAAAATTCAAGAGGTGCTGTACTAATGGGATGAAGATCTGATGAACTATTAGGATTTGAAAACAGGCTGAAATTTTCCCCCCAGTTGTCTGATTTCTGCATGGTATTGTGTGATTAGATTGGACCAGTTAGCAACATTAGAGACTGGTTCTAAGATTAGGACGGCACGGCGGCACAATGGTTAGCACTGCTGCCTCACAGCACTAGGGACCTGGGTTCAATTCCGGTCTCGGGTGACTGTCTGTGTGGAATTTGCATGTTCTCCCCATGCCTGCGTGGGTTTCCTCGAGTGTTCTGGTTTCCTCCCACAGTCTAAAGATGTGCAAGTTAGGTTGATTGGCCATGTGAAATTGCCCCTTAGTGTCAGGGAGACTAGCGAGGGTAAATACATGGGGTTATGGGGATAGGGCCTGGGTGGGATGGGAGTTGGTGCAGACCCGATAGGCCAAATGGCCTCCTTCCGCACTGTAGGATTCTATGATTACCGACATGATTATTATTAAATACATTGTTAATTATCGATAGTGTATACATGAGACAACAATAAGGTAATTGTTCCATAATGACTGTCCTGAGACAGGGCTAATGAGGTCCTAGCATGCTGGAAAACATGGTGAATGCCCAATTTTGCCAGAACAAAATGGAGAGTGAATAGAATAGCAATCCTACTGCCAATTCAAGTGAGGCTAGCTAGCTTGCTCAGCAGAGATCAAGGGTAAAAACCTGGGAACTTTCGACTCATGAAGCCAGATAAAAAAATAAACTGGGTGGTGTATGTACAGACTGAATCACTGAGGGCTGTAATATCCATTTCAGATTTCTCCCTGTAATTTTAAGGATCATTTTGATTTCCACAAAAAGTCATAAAATCTTGTCTGATGATACGACTAATGCAAAACAAAATAAATACAATATTTTATTCATATCAGAAACTAGGAATTACTGTTGGTGTTCACTGATGAATTAATGAATTCCATCTGTTATTTTAAACAAAGGCCGTTACCTAAAGTAGGTTAACACCTCCACTGCGAAAGTTGAAAGAGGAGAATTGCAAACTAACTATAATAGGGCAGCACGGTGGCACAGTGGTTAGCACTGCTGCCTCACAGCGTCAGGGACCCAGGTTCAATTCCAGCCTCGGGTGACCGACTGTGTGGAGTTTGCACGTTCTCCCCATGTCTGCGTGGGTTTCCTCCGAGTGTTCTGGTTTTCTCCCACACTCCAAAAATGTGCGGTTAGGTTGAAAGGCCATGCTAAATTGCCCCTTAGTGTCAGGGAGATTAGCAGGGTAAATATGTGGGGTTACGGGGATAGGCCCAAGGTGGCGTTTATGTGGGCTCGATGGGCCAAATGGCCTCCTTCTGCACTGTAGGAATTCTATGATTCTGAGTTAAATGATACTGATAAATAAATAATAAATACTGATGTTTCGAACTAATAATAATTTCAGATTTCAAAACAAGGAATTTGCATCACAAAGCCAAATTTCATAAATCTAGCTGTGTCAGAACTCTAATATAAGTCTAACAGTTATTTTCATTTTATTTTCTCCACATAAACAAATACTTGCCTTGGATTTGATATCACGGTGTAGAACTCGTTTGTCATGTATGTGCTTCATTCCAAGACAAATTTGTACAAATAGATTCAGCACCTATTAAAATCAAATGGACAAAATCATTCCTCTGATGTCAATATAACAGAGCAATCAGACTATAGCTTCATGAAAAATACATTATAAATTCTCTGCATTATTATTTTACACAGGTTCTTTTTTTTAAATTTACAATTATCCTATCTATCATAAAACTGCACTGACTGTTCGGGTTAATTATAAAGTAGTCAATGCACGCTGACAGCTCAATAATACTGGGTGGGGAGTGCATCAGACGACTCATCCAGCCCCCTTCCCACCGCCCCCTCCGCCCCTTCTTACTGAGGTAAAGTCTTTGTGGATCCACACTGCAACTGTAACAAGTTGTGGGTGGGCTATAGAGGAGCAATGTGCAACTTCCACCCCTCACTGAGGACTCCATCAAATTGGCTGACGGCTCCATCAATTCCAAAAGTGCCAAGAGTGCCTTAGTAGCTGTTGCCAGGACTGCAACGAGATAAGGGGGTGCCCGCCCTCGGGAACTACTGATCAATTGGAGGGCCAGCAGTTCAGTGGTCTCAGAGAAGGAGAGTTGGGGGATGGGGAATGGGGTCACCACCAAGGGGCCATGACATGGGCACAGAATGCCCGAGTAAAAGGCCCCAACCCCAGACAGAACCTGCAGTGTGGCCACCAGGTTGTCTCTCCAAGTGGGCACACCTGAAGCTGGTGAAATATGGTGGCGGCAGAAAGAGGCCTATAACTGGCCAATGAAGAGGCTCGATTGGCCTATGAGTGAGAGGACTGGGGTGCTAAAACATAAAATCCACAATGCGTAATGTACTCCCTTAAGGCTATAAAATCTAACTGTTGAGTAAATAAATATAAATTTCAGGTTGTACAGAGCTCAGATGTTCAGTCAAAGAACTGCGTTTATCACTGTCAGATGAGAAGTTAGAAGCAACAAGAACATTAAAATTACTTTGCACTTGTAAAGTATGCTTGGTCAATGACATGTAAAATAGAGTTTATAGGGGCTGATTTTCGGAGTATCAATGCCTGGGACGCAGATTTAAGATGCAGCTGATGTGAAAAAGGGTTGAAGACAAGTGAAATCCAGTCCTGGATCACTTTACATATCCCAGGGCTTTGTCTGATAACGTGCTTGGGAAATTGGCTTCACAGGGCCTGGTTCAACAAAGACCTGGATACAGAGCTATCCATTGCTATAAGTCATGTGGATATCATGTAGCTTAGGGACTGGCATGACCAGTGATAGACAGTAAAGTCAGCTGTGATTGTATACACAGCTTTATCTTCCACCAGAGCTACATTGACAGAAGATGCAGGTGAAACATGGACATTTAAAGGAGAAATCCAGTTTCCTGTGATTTAATCTAAAGATTCCCAGACATGATGGCTGGCTACTGGACACAAACCGATTCACACAAGTGAATTCTGTTCTCCTGGTATTGGGGTACAGTTTCATTCATGATTTTTCATTGGTGACAGATGTATACCATTTCTTCTGATAATAATTTTTCCTTTTGCCGCAGAAGTTTTTGCGTGAGATCGCCACCATCGCAGTATTCCATCACTATATAAAGGTGCCCATCAGCTGCAATAGAAGCAGAACGTTGAATATATATATATATGTATAATCTAGAGAAATGCATAGGACAGTGAAATCATAAATGAAATAGCACTTGAAGCAACAATTTACAATCACAGGATTCTGTTTGTACAAAACAATTGTCACAAATTACAAAATACATGGAATTTGCAGCACAGAAACAGGCCTTTTTTTATTTGTCTGTGGGGCTAACAGGTCTATGTTATGCTCTACATGAGTCTCTTCCCACCATTCTTCATCAAACCCTATCAACATATCCTTTCATCTCTTTCTTCCTTGCAAATCTATCTCATAGAATCATAGAATCATAGAAATTCTACAGTGCAGAAAGAGGCCATTTGGCCCATCAAGTCTGCACCAACCACAATCCCACCCAGGCCCTACCCCCATATCCCTACATATTTACCCGCTAATACCTCTAACCTACGCATCTTAGGACACTAAGGGGCAATTTTAGCATGGCCAATCAACCTAACCCGCACATCTTTGGACTGTGGGAGGAAACAGGAGCATCCGGAGGAAACCCATGCAGACACGGGGAGAATGTGCAAACTCCATACAGACAGCGACTTGAGGACGAAATCGAACTCGGGTCCCTGGCACTGTGAGGCAGCAGTGCTAGCCACTGTGCCACCCTTCTTGAATAAAGACATTTCTTATAAATTCTTTATTGAATTTCTAAATTACTATCTTATATTTGATTGCCTCTAGTTATGGGCTGCTCAGCAAATGGAAACATCTTCACTACGTCTATGCGATCAATCCGTTCAGAATTCTGAAGTCCTCGATCTGGTCACCTCCGAGTCCTGTCTTTTCTAAAGGAAAGAACCCCAGCTGCTTCAGTCTTTCCTGACGGCTGTGCCCACTCAACCCTGGCATCTTGTATATAAATAGATGATTGCTTCTTTACAAGGATAATTATTGGAACCGATTCGAAGCAGTGCAATTTAGGCAGGTGTCTTCAAAGCATGAGAGAACTGGAAAAAATTGAGAAGGTAAAGAGATCAACAAAAAACCCACCAAATTGGGAAACTAAACAAGAAACCTTTCCTAGTTGATGCACACACATAGCAAAAGTATATTTAGGAAAAGGAAAACATATAAAGAAATAAAGGACTCTCCAGAAATAGTAATGATTTACTTAGAATGCCCTTTTATTTGACTTTCATAGTGCACAGTAATCACAAAATATACTCTCATCAGCATTCAAAAATAAACCATCTCAACCACCTTTCAAAACATTAAAACATCAAGGTTTGATGTGTAATTTATTTTATTTTTTTCCCAGTTTTACGAGCTTCCTTCTTCATATTTGGTAAAAGCGATAAATATTCCCCTGCTGGGCTAACTCAGTAAGAAGTCTCACAACGCCAGGTTAAAGTCCAACAGGTTTATTTGGTAGCAAATACCATAAGCTTTCGGAGCGCTGCTCCTTCGTCAGATGGAGTGGAAATGTGCTCTCAAACAGTGCACAGAGACACAAAAAATCAAGTTACAGAATACTGATTAGAATGCGAACTTGGCTAAGTTCCGCACGCATGAGGACGGCCTAAACCGGGATGTTGGATTTATGTCACATTATCAGTAACCCCCACAGCTTGCCCCCTGGACTTGCAGAATCTCACTAGCTGTTCTGTCTGGAGACAATACACATCTCTTTAACCTGTGTTTAATGCTCCCTCCACCCACATTGTCTGTACCTTTAAGACCTGGCTGGCTGTAGGGATTCGCATTCTAATCAGTATTCTGTAACTTGATTTTTTGTGTCTCTGTGCACTGTTTGAGAGCACATTTCCACTCCATCTGACGAAGGAGCAGCGCTCTGAAAGCTTATGGTATTTACTACCAAATAAACCTGTTGGACTTTAACCTGGTGTTGTGAGACTTCTTACTGTGTTCACCCCAGTCCAACGTTGGCATCTCTACATCAGGGCTAACTCAGGCCAGGATGGTTTCAGAACTGGAAGTGAACTAACTTGGCACCCCATCGCCAAACTTTAGCCAGGATATTCCAGAAACACAGCACAAATAGTACACATCAGGATCAAATAACTATGGCTGTGCATCAGGGCTGAAAAAAGAATTAAATTATTTACATCATGAAACCCCTTTCCACATGCCTTATCATGCTGCCTCAGGGATGTATGGGCTTTCACCAGAAGGTGGCTCTGTACTCCCTAGCATCCTACTGTTCATTGTGTATTCCCTTACCTAGTTAGTCCTCCCAAAATGCATCAGCTCACACTTTTCAGGGTTAAATTCCATCTGATCTCCCGTCTATATTGCCCTTTCATCCCGCTTTTATTCCGCCTATATTGCCCTGAAATCGAAGATTTTCCTCCTCACTATTTACCACACCATTAATTTTTGTGTCATCTGCTAATTTACTGATCATACCCCCTACATCTCTGTCTGGATCATTAATGTACACTACAAACAGCAATGGACCCAGCACTGATCCCTGCTGTACGCCCCTGGGCATGGGCTCCCAGTCACAAAAACAACATTCTACCAACACCATCTGCCTCCTGCCACTAAGCCAATTTTGGATCCAATTTGCCAAATTGCCTTGGGTCCCATGGGGTCTAATGCAAGACCTTGTCAAAAGCCTTACTGAAGTCCATGTATAACCTCAACTATACCTCAGCAAGACTTCATCTCCATATTATAAGAAAGAATTAGAGAAGATGCACAGAATGGTTTACTAAAATAATAAAAAGAACTCGGGAGGTTATGCATGTAATGAAAGTTTGAACAAGTTGGGGCTAATTTCTCGAGAAAAGAGCTGACTGAGTGGCAACCCACCAGAAGCTTTAAAGATTACGGAATGGTTTGACAGGGTACACATGGTGAAAATGTTTTCTCCGCCGGGCTAGGGGCCATAAATGAAAGATAGTGACTAATAAAACCAGAAGGGAAACTGGGAGAAACGTCTTTACACAGAGAGTAGTTAGAATGTAGAACTTGCTACCACAAGGAGTATTTGAGGCAAACAGCATTGATGCATTTAAGGGGAAGCTACATACGAGGAAAAGGAATAGGAGGATATTTTGGTCAGGTTATCTAAAGAAAGGTGAGAGGAGACCAACATGGAGCATGAATGATAGACATGTTTGGCTGAATGGCCTATTTTTGTGCTGTAGACACTATGGGTGGGATTTTATGGCCTCGCTTGTCCCAAAACTGTAAAATCCCACCCGAGATCATCAGACCTTCCCATGCTTTGCCCCCTCACCGCTCCAATTCCTATGGCGGGCGGGCGGTAAAATTCCGGCTTATGTAAGTCATTCCCTTCAGAATACTGCAAGAGGCAGCAGGAACACTGGAATCCAGATAAAGAGAAATACTGGTCCAGAAGAATGAATAAATCAATTAATCCCATGAATTACTCACCTTCAAATGAGTCTATAAATGCAACAATGTTGGGATGCTTCATTTTGGCAAGGAGTATGGCTTCCCTCCTTGATCTTTGTAGGCCAGAGGGATTCTAAATAAATATGATAAAAAGGAGATGTCTTTCTGTGAAAAATAAACAATATCGAAGCCTTTAACAACACTGATCTTTGGAAAAATACGTGTATCATTCAAGCTTTCTGACAAGCTGGTTTGGTATTTAGCTTCATCTTTGGTTCAACTATATCATAAATGGCATGGATATGCATCAAGTTTTTAAATCACATGTCGTAACAAATGTGCGTGTATTCTCTGCTTAGTGCTAACTTGACTCATTACTATAAAAGTATTCTTACTCTGACTTCTGAGTAGAAAGGTCATGGTTCAAATTCCAATACAACACTTGAGCTTATAAGCTGCATTTCTGCATAGAGATGCCACTTTACAAATTAGAAATTAAATCGAGCTCGGACCGTTCTATTCAGATCCCATAGTGTTTTTCAATGAAGATCAAGGGGGTTCTCTCCAAGTTCCTGGCCAACAATTATTCCTCAACCTACACCATCCCATTGCTGCACAAAGCTTGGCTGCCATATATTCCTCTGTAACAGTTACTATATTCACTGTTAATCCTTTGGGATGGCCGAAAACATAAAAGGGAATTTGAACTTGCTAAATGGAAGTCAGATTGCTCTCTACAAAAGGCTAGTGATAGAAATAATCAACAAAGTCAACTTAGAGTCGTTCTTGTGGTTCAACCTGGACAGAGAAAATCATCCAGCTAATCTTATTAGCTGGTGCATGTTACAAGGAGAACATCACAAAAGAACAGAACATGCTTCTTTAAAAACCCTCCAAGCAAAGTAATGGTGATGACTGCCACCTCTAAAAATGTTCACTGCCACAAATGATAATTGATGCAGTTTCAAGTCCCACTGAATTAAATTCCCAATACAATCAACAGGAACCTTGAGAACAGAGGCGATAATATCCCTCCCTTTGGAGGACAATAGAACAATACAGCACAGGAACAGACCCTTTGGTCCATGATGTTATGCCGAATATGACGCCAAATTAAACTAATCCCTTCTGCATGCCCTTGGTCCATATCGCTCTATTCCTTGCATATTCATATGCTGATTTAAAAGCCCTATTGTATCTGCCTGCACTACCAGCCCTGACACCCACCACTCTCTATGCATAAAACTTGCCCCTCACATCTCCTTTGAACTTTCCCCCTCTCACCTTAAGTGCATGCCCCCTAGTATTAGACATTTCAACTCTGGGAAAAAGATTCTGACTTTCAACCCTATTGTGCCTCTATTAGAGGTGGCACGGTGACACAGTGGTTAGCACTGCTGCCTCACAGGGACCCGAGTTCGATTCCCGGCTTGGGTCACGGTCTGTGTGGAGTTTGCACATTTTCACCGTGTCTACGTGGGTTTCTTCCGGGTGCTCCGGTTTCCTCCCACAGTCTGAAAGATGGGCAAGTTAGGTGCATTGGCCATGCTAAATTCTCCCTCAGTGTACCCAAACAGGCGCCAGAGTTGCGACTTGGGGATTTTCATAATAACTTCATTGCAGTGTTAATGTAAGCCTACTTGTGACTAATAAATAAACTTTAAGTTTAACTTTAGAATTTTATAGACTTCTATCAGGCCTCCCCTCAGCCTCCGCCACTCCAGAGAAATCAACCCTACTTTGTCCAGCCTCTCCTTATAGCTCATACCCTCTAATCCAGGCAGCATCCTGGTAAACCTCTTCTGCACCCTCTCTAAAGTCCCCACATCCTTCCAGTAATGTGAATTGAACGCAATACTCTAAGTGCGACCTAACCAAAGTTTTATAAAGCTGCAACATGACATCCTGACTTGTACTTCAGATGAACAAAGAGGCTAAGATACAAAATATAAGAGGGAACTTAACCAATATCTCCATGAAATAAAGTTAAAACATGCTCACAACACATTTACCTTTGAAAGATGAATTTCCTTCATCACATATTGCTGACTTTCATTGTGTGCTTGGACCAAAAGTGCTCTGCCAAACGAACCTTCCCCAATAACCTTCAATACTGTGTAAGTGTCCATCATGAATTACTTGTCTGGAAAACAATTATAGTTTTGTGTTAATCAGTGACCCACTATTAAGTTTAAAGTTTATTTATTAGTGTCACAGGTATGCTTACAGTACACTGCAATGAAGTTACTGTGAAAATCCCCCAGTCGCCGCACTCCGGTGCCTGTTCGGGTACTCTGAGGGAGAATTTAGCACAGCCAATGCACCTAACCAGCACGTCTTTCGGACTGTGGGAGGAAACCACAGCACTCGGAGGAAACCCTCACAGACATGGGGAGAATGTGCAAACTCCGCACAGACAGTGACCCAAGCCGGGAATCGAACCCGGGTCTCTGGCATGGGAAGCAGCAGTGCTAACCACTGTGTCACCATACCACCATTTTGCACTGTTTTAGTATAATCTTTATTTATTTATACATTTTTATTTATTTTTACTTTTTAAAATGATGCTAGATTGTTAAATGTAGTGTTCATAGAGAATTGGATATCCTTTATAAATAAAACACAGAAATTCAATGTGGAGGTACAAGTAATTCAGTATGTTGGTTTTGATTGCAGTGGGGTTGAAGTGTAAATGTAAAGGAGTCCTGTGAGAGTTGTGCAGGGGTTTGGTGTGACTACACCTGAAGAATTGTGTACAGTTTTGGTTTCTATGCTGAAGTAAGCATATACTTAGAAGAGGTGCAACAATGGTTTACTGGATCAATTCCTCGGATGCGAGGATTGTGTAGGAGGAGAAATTGTGTAGAACAAGACTATATTATGGGACGGCACAGTGGCACAGCAGTTAGCACAGCTGCCTCACAGTGCCAGGGACCCAGGTTCAATTCCGGCCTGGGATGACTGTCTGTGTGGAGTTTGCACGTTCTCCCCGTGTCTGCGTGGGTTTCCTCCAGGTGCTCCGGTTTCCTCCCAAAGTCCAAAGATGTGCGGGTTAGGTTGATTGGCCATGCTAAATTGCCTCATATTGTCAGGGGGACTAGCAGGGTAAATACGTGGGGTTAGGGGGATAGGGCCTGGGTGGATTGTGGTCGGTGCAGACTCGATGGGCCGAATGGCCTCAATCTGCACTGTAGGGATTCTACGGATTCTACTCTCTTGAGTAGAGAAGAACGAGTGGTGATTTTGTTGAGACATACACAGATCTGAAGGGGTTTGTCAGACGAGAGTCTTCAACCGAAGAGTAAAGTCTCAGGACAAGGCGGTCAGCCATTTTGGGTAGAGATGAGGGAGAATTTCTTCACTCAGATGATTGCGAATCTTTAGAATTCCCTACCCTAGTGGGCTGTTGATTATTTCTTAAGTTTGACAAAGAAGCATTGCATCAGCGAAGAAGAATAAGCAATTGTCTTGCAGTGAAATTCTAGCCAATCGTCAAAATGGATATAACTGTTTTACCCTTTCTCTCTGGTGTTGAATTCAATATTTATAATCTGATCAGAGCAGCATGAACACCTGACCCATCAAGTTTGCACCGACAACAATTCCACCCAGGCCCCATCCCCGCAACCCCACATACCTGCCCGGCTAATCCCCCTGACACTAAGGGACAAATTAGCATGGTCAATCAACGTAACCTGCACACCTTTGGACTGTGGAAGGAAGCTGGAGCACCAGGAGGAAACCCATGCAGACACAGGAGGATGTGCAAACTCCACACAGACAGTGACCTGAGTCTGGAATTGAACCTGGGTCCTGGGCGCTGTGAGGCAGCAGTGCTAACCACTCTGTCACCATGTCTCCCCATATTGCATTTACTTGGTGTTTTTTTGTATGGCAGCATCCCAAAACCTTGGCCTACTAGTGCAAGCAATTTGGATTTTAAAGTGACAATATTTATAGATATATAATCTTCGATTTGTGTGTTTCCTCTGTTTTCAGTTCCTCTTCACTTTAAATCTAATCAGCATCAGTAGTAAATGCGCCTAGTTTGGGGGCGTTTAAGAGATCCGTAGATAGGTTCATGGACGAAAAGAAATTGGTTTAGGTTGGAGGGTCACAGTTTTTTTTTAACTGGTCGGTGCAACATCGTGGGCCGAAGGGCCTGTTCTGCGCTGTAATGTTCTATGTTCTATGTTCTATGTTCTAATTATGGCAGCTTTTTCTTAAGTTACAGAAAGTTGGTTCACGGCAGATTTTAACAGAAGACATCTGCCTAAAGAATACTTAATACGTTAAACCAGAAAGAAAAAAAATTATGATTAAAGTAGATCATCTAGGTTCACATTTCAATGCAGCATTAGGAGGGCGCTTTGTGAACTAGTCGCTAATTATGGGTGGATAATGGGTGTACTGCATTGTAGGAAGTGCTGCTGTGTTTTGCAATGAAATGGTAGCTCAAGTCCCATCTGCCTGCACTGGCAAATGTAAGAGATGGGTAACACTATGCAATGAAGCACAGGCTTTCTCTTGAGCTCCAAGCCAATACCCCATCCTTAAGGCAGCATTGCCCAAAAACCAATTGCATCATTTACTCAATTTGCTGTTTGCGGGACATTGTATCACACAAATTGTCTGCCATTTTTTGCCAACAATTGGAGAAAGAAATACAAATCCTTTCTCGGCATCTAGAGTTTAATGATGTGGAGATGCCGGCGTTAGAACATAGAACATAGAACATAGAACATTACAGCGCAGAACAGGCCCTTCGGCCCACGATGTTGCACCGACCAGTTAAAAAAAAAAACTGTGACCCTCCAACCTAAACCAATTTCTTTTCGTCCATGAACCTATCTACGGATCTCTTAAACGCCCCCAAACTAGGCGCATTTACTACTGATGCTGGCAGGGCATTCCAATCCCTCACCACCCTCTGGGTAAAGAACCTACCCCTGACATCGGTTCTATAACTACCCCCCCTCAATTTAAAGCCATGCCCCCTCGTGCTGGATTTCTCCATCAGAGGAAAAAGGCTATCACTATCCACCCTATCTAAACCTCTAATCATCTTATATGTTTCAATAAGATCCCCTCTTAGCCGCCGCCTTTCCAGCGAAAACAATCCCAAATCCCTCAGCCTCTCCTCATAGGATCTCCCCTCCATACCAGGCAACATCCTGGTAAACCTCCTCTGCACCCTCTCCAAAGCCTCCACATCCTTCCTGTAATGTGGGGACCAGAACTGCACACAGTACTCCAAGTGCGGCCGCACCAGAGTTGTGTACAGTTGCAACATAACGCTACGACTCCTAAATTCAATCCCCCTACCAATAAACGCCAAGACACCATATGCCTTCTTAACAACCTTATCTACTTGATTCCCAACTTTCAGGGATCTATGCACACATACACCTAGATCCCTCTGCTCCTCCACACTATTCAAAGTCCTCCCGTTAGCCCTATACTCAACACATCTGTTATTCCTACCAAAGTGAATTACCTCACACTTCTCCGCATTAAACTCCATCCGCCACCTCTCGGCCCAACTTTGCAACCTGTCTAAGTCTTCCTGCAAACTACGACACCCTTCCTCACTGTCTACCACACCACCGACTTTGGTGTCATCAGCAAATTTGCTAATCCACCCAACTATACCCTCATCCAGATCATTAATAAATATTACAAACAGCAGTGGCCCCAAAACAGATCCCTGAGGTACACCACTTGTAACCGCACTCCATGATGAATATTTACTATCAACCACCACCCTCTGTTTCCTATCCGCTAGCCAATTCCTGATCCAATTTCCTAGATCACCCCCAATCCCATACATCTGCATTTTCTGCAGAAGCCTACCATGGTGAACCTTATCAAACGCCTTACTAAAATCCATATATACCACGTCCACTGCCTTGCCCCCATCCACCTCCTTGGTCACTTTCTCAAAAAACTCAATAAGGTTAGTAAGGCACGACCTACCTGCCACAAAACCATGCTGACTATCACCTATCAATTCATTACTCTCCAAATAACTATAAATCCTATCCCTTATAATTTTTTCCAACATCTTGCCGACAACAGAAGTGAGACTCACCGGTCTATAATTCCCGGGGAAGTCTCTGTTCCCCTTCTTAAACAATGGGACAACATTCGCTAACCTCCAATCTTCTGGTACTATACCAGAGGCCAACGACGACCTGAAGATCAGAGCCAGAGGCTCTGCAATCACTTCTCTTGCCTCCCAGAGAATCCTTGGATAAATCCCATCCGGACCAGGGGATTTATCTATTTTCAGACCCTCCAGAATATCCTGCACATCCTCCTTATCAACTGTAATACTGTCTATTCTACTCCCCTGCAACCCAGTGTCCTCCTCAGCTATATTCATGTCCCCTTGCGTGAACACCGAAGAGAAATATTGGTTCAATGCTTCACCAATCTCCTCCGGTTCCACACATAACTTCCCTCTGCCATCTATAACTGGCCCTAAACTTGCCCTAACCAACCTTCTGTTCTTGACATACCTATAGAACGCCTTAGGATTCTCTTTAACCCTATCCGCCAAAGTCTTCTCATGGCGTTGGACTGGGGTGAACACAGTAAGAGCTTTAACAACACCAGGTTAAAATCCAACAGGTTTATTTGGTAGCTAATGGTATTTGCTACCAAATAAACCTGTTGGACTTTAACCTGGTGTTGTTAAAACTCTAAGTTTAATTACAGACTTTCTCCTCAAACCACCCCCCCCCCTTCCCTTTTAGGAATACAACAAGATTAAGCTGTGTTGATAATTGTGTATTGTTAAATCCCTCGAGGTGAATGGGAGATTTATCTCTGGAAAATGTACTACACTCCTGCAACATTAATTTCATGCTGATTTTATTTTAAGATTTGGGTTTTATTCATGCGGGAAACAGCCGTGCGTATATTATTAAAAATCTCCTATTCACAAAGTAGATAAGGCCACTGCTGCTTAATCAGGGCGAGTTACAGACTGTGAACCTTGGAATGTGTTTAAAATGAGGGCAGGTGTTATCGTTCCGATATACGCTTTTTAATAATCCTTTTGGTTAAAACTTTTATTATTAAGCTTTTATTGTTAAAATTTGCAAAAACCGAGGTGGCAAAGAGTATACAGAATGCTCGGACTATAATATCCTTGGTTGATGGAAGGTACACAAGAGGGCAAGTCATTTTTGTTAAGGAGACGACATGAACTGCTATTTTAATAAGGTCGGGATGAAATGTTGGATTAATCCATCATTTGCAATCACAAACTCTCCGAAATAACCCACCCCTGTGATCAGCTGGTTGGAAATCTCTCCATGTTCAAAAATTGCTCTTTGCTTATCCTCTTTGTTCGCAGGGTGGAAACATATTTGTGGAGAGTGTCAGGAATTCACTGTCAGCTGGTTAATGTAACATTACCGAGAGTCTGATACAGTGTAACAAAGCAGCTTCCGTATAGAACCTGGTCCCACCGCTACTTTGGTTCAAGAACGTACAGAAAACTAACCGGCCAGTTAAATCTATATAAAACATTAAACCACACTTACTCCACTCGTAAACCATTTCCCAAGTTTTACATGAGCCGGAAATAACACACAACCGAAGCCATTGCGGGCGTTCCCATCATCACGTGTCGGGGGAGATAGAGACCTTGATACAAGCGGATCTTTCTGTCAAAACAAAGCGATGTTGCGGAAATGGTTCAGCATTGTGCTGAATGGGTGCACTGTTAAACTCCATTGCATTGCTCTATACCAATATCTCACTGTACGAGACCTGGCTGCTGGTCTCGAAATTGAATTGCAGTGAATGGCGTGAAGTTGCTGCATTTATAAGACATGAATTAAACTTGCCACAGAAAGTTAAATCTTCATGCCAGCCTAAGTACCCTTTTTAAAGATGTCTCCATCATCATAGATGCCAGTTTTCAGCCAATTTGATTCACTCCTCGTGACATCAAGAATAACCAAATCATAGAACTGTTATGGTACAGAAGGAGGCCATTTGGCCCATCACGTCTACACCGGCTCACCAAATGAGCATCATGACTTAGAGCCATTCCCCTGTACTTCTGCACATTGTTTCTATTCAAATTATCATCTAATGCCCTCTTGAATGCTTCGATTGAACCTGCCTCCACCACACTTCCAGGCAGAACTTTCCATATTTGAACCACTCACTTTGTGAAAATGTTTTTTCTCACATCACCGTTGCTTCTTTTGCAAATCACTTTAAATCTGCATCCCCTTGTTCTCGATCTTTTTACGAGGGAACAGTTTCTCCCTATTTATTCTGTCCAGCCCCCTCTTGATTTTGAGCATCTCAATCTCTCAGCCTTCTTCTCTCCAAGAAGAAGTGTCCCAACCTCTCCAATCTATCCTTATAACTGAAGTTCCTCATTCCTGGGATCATTCTTGTAAAAAAAACACCCAGGTCAGATCCAACCTGGCCAATTATTGCCCCATCAGGCTACTCTCGACCTTCAGTAAAGTGATGGAAGAGGTTATCAACAGCGCTGTCAAGCAGCACATACTCAGCGATAACCTGCTCACAGACACTCAGTTTGGGTTTTGCCAGAGTTACTCAGCTTCTGATCTCGTTACAACCTTGGTTCAAACAAGGACAAAAGAACTGAGCTCTTGATATCAAGGCAACATTTATGGAAATAAGGAACCCCAGCAAAACTGGAGTCACTCCCAGAAGTTCTGGCTGTAATATCAGAACTACTTTTGCCATTTTAATTTTGATAACTGAACTCGCATCAGACTCTAATTTTCTAACAATTATATTGGAGTTAAGATTTTGGAACAAATCACCCTACCCAAATTATCCAAAGCTAGTCAGCAAGACAATTCAATTGTGTAGATGTGTTCAGGAACCATTCTCTTAATGGCAAATTTGGTAAACAAATGAATAGACTTTCGAAAACTGCATTATGAACGTAGAACACTTGTTGCACATTGCCTTTTATCTCCAAAGTAAAAGCTTGGGAAATTATTTTTTTCTTAAAGAAACTCCATTTAAAAGCAGCGGGTGGGTTAGCTCAGTTGGCTGGACAACTGATGTGTGATGCAGTGATACTAACTGTATGAATTCAATTCCCATTCTGGCTGAGGTTATTCATGAAGGTCCATCTTCTCAATCTTGCCACCTGCCAAGGGTGTGGTGATCCTCTGGTTAAAATCACCACCAGTCACTACTTATGGTCATCTGGGACTATGGCAACCTTACCTTTATTGCAATACTGGATTCCTGTGACAGTTTGATTTATTATTGTCACATGTATTAGTCGAGTGAAAAGTATTGTTTCTTGTGTGCTATACAGACAAAGCATACTGTTCATAGAGAAGAGATGAGAGAGTGCAGAATGTAGTGTTATTTATCATAGAGGACTTAAAATGGCACCTTCTCTCCACTAAGCTAATTGTGTCCGTACAAATCCCCTTAATATTGAGTCACTACAGAATTAGAAATAAAATTGGAGCTTCTTGTGGGTAAATAATCAAAGGAAACATAAACAAATTGTGTCAAAAACCTACAAAATAAGCTACTTAGCAGACCAAGTGTAGGGATGGCATTGTTTACAAAGAAAAAACTTCCACAAATTTGTTGTTGCATCAATTCAATTTTAAACTGACCAGCAATAGAGTATTGCAATTTGTTAAGCCAAACTACTTCAGAGGAGGCAATGGCCTAGTGGTATTATCGCTACACTATTAATCCAGAAACTTAGGGGACTTGGGTTCAAATCCCGCCACGGCAGATGGTGGAATTTGAATTCAATAAAACATATCTGGAATTAGGAATCTACTGATGACCATGTCGATTGTCGGAAAAACTTATCTGGTTCACCAATGTCCTTTAGGGAAGGAAATCTGCCGTCCTTACCTGGTCTGGCCTACTTGTGACTCCAGAGCCACAGCAATGTGGTTGACTCTCAACTGCCCTCGGGCAATAAATGCTGGCCAGCCAGCGACACCTATGTCCCACAAATGAATAGAGAAAACAAGGCGAGTGCATTGATCCTAGCACGTTGAATATTTATATGAAGGAGGTAGCTTGATGGGTCTCATTTCTTCTCAGTGGTCTTAATTGATTGGTCCTCCGATGCCCCATACCTGTAGGATGAGTTTGCAGTGACTCACCTGTTAAATGAAATATCCATTGGTCCTGGATAAACGTTAAGATTTTTTTTGGAGCGTACTCAGTGTGGCGGGGGAACGCAGGGAAAGAGAGAAAAAGCACTTCTTTTGCTCAAACATCAGATAAGCAAACACTCAAAAGAAAATTCTTCATCCAAAAGAGTAACCATTTAATGAAGACAAGTACAATACATATAAACGATAAATATATAGGCTGCTTGTAAGAATGATATCCAATATACTAAGCCAAAGCAACATTTTTATTTGAGGGTGAAAAGCTCATTTGGATTGTTGCTGCCTAAGCTTGCAATGTGTATAAACCATCTATAGAAATTCATTGTTTTATGAAGGTGAAAAATATTACATTATTCCACAAGCAGAAAAGGCAACTTTTAAAAAGCAAAACAACACCAATGTGTTTGTGTTAAAGAGATTAGTCAGAGAAGATAGATATTTTTCTTCCATTAATTAGTGTTCATCCCAGCTCAATTACCAGACTAAGATAAATCAGTTAGAAAAACCTTTAAATTAGTAGTTTTATCAAACGCCCATGACTGTCCCACGGACACACCCCCAAACACGGTCTCCTATGCAATAGCTTGTGACCATACGTTACATTTTTTTTTAAAAATTCATCAAAAAAAGTCTCTTAAAAATACTGAAGCAAAGGCTGACTATCAGATTTCTTCAACTAGAAGGTAAGAGAAGTCATAGCATTAAACAACTATGGTTCCAAATCCTAGCCTCTTGTGGTGCTACAGTACACCAAAGTATTCTTAAATAACTCTAGCCTGGAGCACTCTTTTCTTCCCTGCACCACAGGTGGCAGTGGTTTCAGCTACCTGGATCCTCCTTAAAACACTGCCCCAAGCCATTGGTTCTCTGCCACAAATGTGACTGTGTCAAAATTTGTTTTTAACATTAAAGAACTTTTGGCAGTTTTATTATGTCAAAGGTACCATAAACTGCAAGTTACATATGTTTAGAAATGGCAAGGAAATAATTATGCAGAAGGAGGGTGCATTATATTTGAACGAAATGGTGCTTTGGAACATAAGGTGCATTTAATTAAAAGTTAACAGAAAATCCATATTATTCATTTGAAATGTTGGCTCATTCTGGTAGCGCACTATTCACCCTGAATGAGTAGGCAGTAGATCCTTTGCCCAAATTCTTCAGATCTTCCAAGGAGGAAACACAGGGGTCATGATCCTGCAGCATCAATGGCAGCTGGGACGACACGTGTTCAATGCGTCGCGAACGCCTCACAGGAGTCAGAAACTTCAAATCGTTGATTGCAGAGTTACTATTTTCCATCGGAGCTGCATTTTTAGCACTGTTGGAGAGGAGATTCAATAGGTTAGAAGATGAACTGTACTAAATCACCTGTTGCAAAGTCAATACGATTTTAAAATTTTCTGGTCACTGAGTAAATTAATTATATGGGAATAAATTATAAATATTTTACAGAGCTGAACTAGGCAAACATGTAGCCATCCTGCAGAGCATTGCTAAGCATCATCTGGAGGAACTATGTCCAAATTAAAAGGTGCATAGTTACTTGCTTTGTTTTTGAACAGCAGCTAAAAATCAAGAATTTACTTACCAATGAATATTGGGCGTCGCTTTCACACTATACTTAACAGACGATCCTCTCTCTCCTACTTTACTTGGTGTCAGTATTTGCTTCAATGGGGTCTTCATGATTTCAGCTTTAATATCACAAGCACCTTCATCATCATTGTCGTTTTCTTCGGTCTCCACTCCAGAGCCCTCTTCATTATCGGTTTCATCTGCCACATGCTCCTCAGGGGATTCCTGTTCTCCTGTCGTGGGCTCCACCTCTTGCTGTGTGTGAAGCCACTGTTCATCCACTGTCAGGTCATCCCCTTCATTACCAGCAACAATAGCCAAGAGATCCTCTTCATTCTCTCTGGAAATACAATGTTCTTCGGTTGCAGCAATGCATGTCGCTTGCCGCTCTTGAGGGGGATCTTGTTCATCATTTGTGCAGTGCACATTTTCCTCTTGAGAGAGCTTCTGTTCATCATCTTCAAGGTCTGCTCTTTTTTCTTCAGGAACTCCCAGTTCACTCCCATAATACAGTTCCAGTTTGGGATCTTTCTGTGCTCCATCATCTTCAGCTTTGTTTATTCCTATGGAGACAAGGAGTAGATCACAAACTTGCAATAACGTTGCACACCTCTGTCATATCTCCGCTTTGCTTCAAGGAGAACAACCCCAGCTTCTCCAAGCTAACCTTGGAGCTAAAATCCTGCAAATATTCTGATCAACCCCCACTGTACCCTCACAAGGACCCTCATACCCTTCCTAAAGTGTGGTGACCAGAACTGGATGTGATACTCTAATAGGGGCCTAACTTCCTTTTTTTTATATTCAATGCCTCTATTCATGAAGCCCAAGATTGCAAATGGTTTGCAAATACATCCTGCTACCTTCAAAGATCGATACACATGAGCCCCCCAGTCCCTGGACAGTACGGCAGTATTCTCAGAATCATCAGAAGTCGAGGATGGGTGAAACATTCCAGTCAATGGATTTGAGAGCTACAGTGGTATTTGCTTCTGGGAGAGTTATTCCAACAACTTACATCAAATCAATTGTTGCTTCCTGTGGGTGGCATGGTGGCACAGTGGTTAGCACTGCTGCCTCACAGCGCCAGAGACCTGGGTTCAATTCCGGCCTCGGGTCACTGTCTGTGTGGAGTTTGCACATTCTCCCCACGTCTGCATAAGTTTCCTCCGGGTGCTTCGGTTTCCCCTCAGTCCAAAGATGTGCAAGTTAGGTTGATTGGCCATGCTAAATTGACCCTATGTCAGGGGGATTAGCAGGGTAAATATATGGGGTTGCGGGAATAGGGCCTGGGTGGGATTGTGGTCGGTGCAGACTCGATGGGCCGAATGGCCTCCTTCTGCACTGTCGGGGTTCTATGATTCCCATAGTGGCCAATGTGTCCAACTGAGTTATACTTAAACAGATGTCATAAAATAATTGGTCTCAGCCAATGACAGCAAAGACGAGAAGACTTGCATTTATATAGTGCCTTTCATGACTGCTGCCTTGAGGGCATTTTCTAGTCAATTAAATATTTTTGAACATCTAAAATGTGGCCACCAATTTGCAGAGGAATGGTGATCATGATCAGATAGACTATTGTTGATCGAGGAATAAATATTGACCACTGGGGATAACTTCCCTTCTCTCCTTTGAAGAGAGATCATAAGGCATAGGAGCAGAATCAACCCATCGAGTCTGCTTCGCCATTCGATCATGGCTGATATGTTTCTCAACCCTCGGGGGCGAGATGCTACCCACCTGAGCCATAGCTGGCAAAAGAAATCCAGATAAAAAAACCTACACTCACCAAAAGTCTCCCGCTCCCGCACACTATTATTCCAGGTGGAAAATGTACATACACGAGTCAGGGGAGGAGCCCTATCAGCTTACTGATAGTGTCTCCTTCGACTAATCGCTGTTAACACACAACTGGCCAGAATAGACTTTTGGGGAAGGTGCCAACTCACCATCATTTGGTTTCTTGGGAGTCTTAGTGTTTTTCAAAATATCAGCAAGTGTATTACGCAATTCCTCTGCAGGCTAAAAAACAAAGAGATCAAGATCGCTAAAATATGATTCATGATTAAGGACAGAAAGCCCTGCACAATAATGAACACGACTGGATTAAATACACCAAAGAGTGAAATAGTCCTTCTTCAGGCCTCAGTCATTGTGCAGATGCTGTTATCAACCCAAGCCAACCTGCTGCAGATGATGCATGGAGATCAAGAGAAAGTCACTTCGTTTAAACACGTGTAAAACTTACAGATATTACATGGCATGGTGGCACAGTGGTTAGGAACATAGGAATTAGGAGCGAGAGTAGACAATTTAGCCCTTCGAGCTCGCTCCACCATTCTATATGATCATGGCTGATCTCCAACTCATCCTAACTCCACTTCCCTGCCTTTTCCCCAGAGCCCTTTATCCCACTTCTGACCAAATATTTATCTAACTCTTTCTTGAATCCATTGATCGATTCTGCATCCGCTGCACTCTGGGGCAGTGAGTTCCATAGATTCCCAACCCTCTGTGAGAAGTAGCTTCTCCTTATCTCTGTCTTGAACCTCCCCACTCTTACTCTACAACTATGACCTCTTGTCATGGAAGGGGGGAACATTTGGTTAACATTTACTTTATCAATCCCGTTGAGTATTTTATTTCCCTCAATCAAATCCCCCCCTCCTTCTTCTGTACTCCAGCGAGTACAAGCCCAAGCTACTCAACCCCTCCTCATATGACAGCCCCTTCAAACCTGGAATCAATCTAGTGAACCTCTTCTGAACCGTTTCCAGTGCCACCACATCCTTCCTCAAAGAAGGAGACCAAAATTGAACACACTTCTCCCCAAGTGTGGTCTTACCAATACAATTTTAACAACACTTCTCTACTTTTATACTCTAGACCCTTTGCAATAAATGCCAAGATTCCAATTGCCTTCCTTATAACATTCTGCATCTGCATACTCACTTTCTGAGGCTCATGCACAAGGACACCCAGATCCCTCTGCACAGATGCTTTCTAAATCTGTTTCCCATTTAAATAGTAATTTGCCTTTTTATTTTTCTGACCAAAATGGATAATCTCGCATTTATCCACATTAAACTCCATCTGCCAAATTCTGGCCCAGTCCCCTCGCCTGTCAATATCCATTTGTGAACTTTTTATCTCCTCATCAGAGTCGGATTTCCCACCTATTTTCATGTTTTCAGCAAATTTCATTGTGTTATACTCTGTCCCTGCTGGTAGGTCGATGATTATAGATAGTAAATAGTTGTGGTCTGAGAACCGAACACTGCAGGACCCCACTAGTTACAGATCATCAAGTGGAGAAGTGGCCATTTACCTCAACCATCTGCTTTCTATCAATCAACCAATCCTTAATCCAAGCCATTTCTCTACCCCCAACCCCTTGGGATCTAACGTTCTGGATCAGTATCTTGTGTGGCACTTTATCAAAAGCCTTCGGGAAGTCCAGATAGATCACATCTGCAGGATCCCCGTTATCTATCTTGCTGGTTACATCCTCAAAGAACTCTAGCAGGCTTGTCAAACAAGACTTGCCCTTCACAAAACTGTGCTGACACTGGTGAATTGAGCTTTGCTTTTCCAGATGCTCAGTCTCAATGATTGACTCCAGCAACTTTCCCACCACAGAGGACAAGTTGACTGGTCTATAGCTTCCCACATTTTGCCTCTCTCCTTTCTTGAATAAAGACATCACATCAGCATGTTTCCAGTCCACTGGTACCTTTCCAGAATCCAGGGAATTTTGGAATATCATAACTAATGCATCCACTATCTCTGCTGCCACCTCATTTAACACCCTAGGGTGTAGGCCATCAGGTCCAGGGGGCTTATCTACTTTTAAACCCTTTAGTTTACTGAGTACCTTCTCCCTGGTTATAGTAATTTCACCAAGTTCCACTGTATTAACTGCTGCCTTACAGTACCAGGGACATGTTCTCCCCATGTCGGTGTGGGTTTCCCCCAGGTGCTCCGGTTTCCACCCACAGTACAAAGATGTGCAGGTTAGGTAGATTGGCCATGCTAATTTTTAAAAAATTCATTTGTGGGACATGATGGTGTTGCTGGATGACCAGCATTTATTATCCATCGGCAGTTGAGAGTTAACCACATTGCTATGGCTCTGGAGTCACATGTAGGCCAGACCAGGTAAGGACGGCAGATTTCCTTCTCTAAAGCACAGTAGTGAACCAGATGGGTTTTCCTGACAATTGACAATGGTTTCATGGTCATCAGTAGACTCTTACTTCCAGAATTTTTAAAATTGAATTCAAATTCAACCAGTGCCTTAGTGCTCCAAGACGTGTAGGTTAGGGGATTAGTACGGTAAACATGTTGACTTACGGGGATAGGACCTGGGTGAGATGTTCTATTGGAGAGTCAGTGCAGACTCGATGGACTGAATGGCCTCCTTCTGCACTGTAGGGATTCTATGATCAAAAGGTACAATGAATACAATTTCCCTACTACCAGTAACTCAATCATTGGTTATCATGCCGCCTTTCCTGCCTCAGCAATATGTCTGCGTTTACAAGAAGAACAGAAGATCAAAGGGCTGGTACTGTAAAGAATAGAGTGCACAAATTTGGACAAACTAACATTTTTCCATTAATATGTCTGTCATAACTTCAGTCTCTCTCACTTAAGCGATAAACCCAATATGTCACCCGAGAATTTGTAGAGTGTCTAATTAAAGAGACAGATGTCCCATTTCTATCCCAGTTTTCAGGACTGTAGAAAAATAAGGCAAGAGTACCTGTGCCCCGATCTTAATAGCTTGTTCATAAATAGTCATGACATCGTGGACTGATCCTTTGCGCTGTTCAAGGTGTGCGAGGCAGATCCAGTACCGTGCAAACTTCTTAGCTTTTGGAACGCTCTCAATGAAACTCTGAAGGGTCTGCAAACAGTCTTCACTTGGGCAACCCTGAAGATATAAATATAAATTCAGATGTGCAAAGTCCACGTCAGTGTTCCACTTTGTGGATTGGCCAGCCCAGAAAGCAAAATTTAAAAAAAAAATCATGCCTCCCTTTCCCTGGAAATTATACTTGAGGAACTTCCTGCGCTCCGACTCAAAAGCAAATAAACTGCCGAGATTAGCCAAACTCCTTGAACCTTCTAATATCTTGAAAAATTACAGTCGAATGGGAAATGGAAACCTTAATCTCTTAGAAGCCACATTCTATGTCCCAGCTGGCTACTACTTGATGTATATAGCAATATTTTATTGACTGAATGTTAGCAGGTCAAGCCTTTTCTGGTCAACCGGGCGACAGTGGTTAGCACTGCTGCCTTCAGCGCCAGGGACCTGGGTTCAATTCCAGCCTTGGGTGGCTGTCTGTGTGGAGTTTGCATGTTCTCCCTGTGTCTGCGTGGATTTCCCCCTGGTGCTCTGGTTTCCTCCCACAGTCCAAAAATGAGCAGATCAGGTAGAATTGCAATGCTAAATTTCCCCCTGTCCAAAGATGCGCAGGTTAGGTGGATTGACCATGCTAAATCTCCCCTTAGTGTCCAAGGATGTGCAGGTAGATTAGCCATGGTAAATGCTCACAGTTACGGGGATGGGGGAAAGATGGTATTTCGGAGAGTCGGTGCAGACTCAATGGGCCAAATGGCCTTCTTCTGCTCTGTGGGGAATCTACGCCTTTCATTGGTACCCTCGATTTCTACATCAGTACATGAACCCTTGGTACTTTGTGGTGCCTTTGTCCCCCACCTCACTCAATACTTTCCTATAATCTTTGTCAAGCCTTGGAGAGTGCTGTTTTCACCCTCACAATCCATCTAATTATTTAGTTTCTTCCCATCAGAAAGGAAGAAACTCAATTCAACTTTACCTCATTAATCCGTTTCAGGCATTCGGAAAGAGTCTGGGTGATTTCGCTCACAAGTTCACTCTGGTTTTCCTCCTCAACAATTGTTGTCCAAAGCGATTTCACCGGTTCTTCCGGAACTTTCTTTCTCTGCAAGGGTGTCGTAGCTGGTCTTTTTACCAATTTTCCTTTTGATGCCGAAAGTTGTGTTCCACTTCGGGATAGAATTATGTCAAACAAATCCAAGTATAAAAATGAAGCCATCATAAACCTTTGGTATTGCATGATATTGTGTTAATATATTAAAAATACCCACAACATCAAACATTGTAAACATTATTCAACTATCTGGGAAAATATGGCTTGCAATGCTTGTTAAATATTTCAATTTTTTCCCCCCAGGAAATCTATCCTAAAACCCAAACAAATGAGGAGTAACTTCAGTTTCAATTGAACATTATTTCCCCTGAAATGGTGGGCAAATTTATGAGCTAACTTACAACAGCAATTCTTCATCTTAAACTCGTAAAACAAATGTAAGCCCAGCGTTTTAAAGAAGTGATATATTTGAGAATATATAGATCAATACTTGATCCAGTTTGACAACTGTCTGAAAGCAAAGTAAACCTGTTCTAATACAGAAGAAAGAAAATTACAGCACAGGAACAGGCCCTTCGGCCCTCCCAGCCTGCACTGCCCATGCTGCCTGACTGAACTAAAACTCCCTAACCTTCCGGGGACCGTATCCCTCTATCCCCATCCTATTCACGTATTTGTCAAGATGCCCCTCTAAATTAGGGATGGGCAATAAAAATGCTGGCCTAGCCGGTGACGCCAATGAACTGTGAAAGAATAAAACAAATTCCCGTGATGGTCCTTGTCCATAAGTCACTGAAGGCATACATGTAGGTGCAGCAAGCTATTAGGAAAGCTAATGGAATAGTAGCCTCTATCACAAGAGGATTTGAGTAAAGGAGTAGTGAGGTCTTGCTTCAATTGTATAGAAGCTTGGTTAGACCACACCTGGCGTACTGTGTGCAGTTTTGTCCCCTTACCATAGAAAGCTTATTATTGCCATAGAGGGAGTGGAAAAAAGGTTCACCAGATTTGTTCCGGGGATGGCGAGACTCTCTTGTGAGGAGAGATTGGGCAAACTGGGCCTGTGTTCTCTAGAAATCTTAGAAACCCTACAGCACAGAAAGAGGCCATTCGGCCCATCGAGTCTGCACCGACCACAATCCCGCCCAGGTCCTACCCCCATATCCCTACATATTTACCCATTAATCCCTCTAACCTACGCATCCCAGGACATTAAGGGCAATTTTAGCATGGCCAATCAACGTAACCCGCACATCTTTGGACTGTGGGAGGAAACCGGAGCACCCGGAGGAAACCCACACAGACACGAGGAGAATGTGCAAACTCCACACAGACAGTGACCCAAGCTGGGAATCGAACCCAGGTCCCTGGAGCTGTGAAGCAGCAGTGCTAACCACTGTGCTACCGTGCCGCCCGTTTGGATTTGAAAGAATGAGAGGTGATCTCATTGAAACCTGCAAAATATTTAACGGAATAGACAGGGTAAGTGTAGGTAAAATGCTTCCTTTGGTTGGGGGGGTCTAAAACCAGGGGGCAGAATTTCACAATAAGGGGAAAGCCACTTAGACAGAGATGAGGAGAAATTTCTTCACAGAGGGCTGTGAATCTTTGGAATTCTCTATCCCAGAGGGCTGTGAAAGCTCAGTCATTGAGTGTGTTTAAGGTACGGATCGATAGATTCTGGTTAACAATAACAATGGGTTATGGGGATAGTGTGGGTAAAAGATAGTGAAGTGAATGACCAGCCATAATTGTATTGAATGGCGGAGTAGGCTCGATGGGCTGAATGGCCTAATCTTGTTCCTAGCCGGTGACGCCAACGTCCTGTGATAGAATAAAACAAGTTCCCGTGATGGTCCTTTTCTATAAGTCACCGAAGGCATGCATGTAGGTACAACAAGCTATTAGGAAAGCTAATGGAATGGTAGCCTCTATCGCAAGAGGACTTGAGTAAAGGAGTAGTGAGGTCTTGCTTCAAATGTATAGAAGCTTCACGCCATCAATTATCGCTACCAAACGAGATTACCAGATGCTACACCCTGACAAAGATAAGAATAAAAAAAATAAAAATTACCTTTTTTCTTCCATGGATCCTTTCTGCTTCATGGGTTTATTGTTGCCACCAACTCCTGAAGGCTTCCATGCTTGGTGTCTTGAAAGTACACCTCTGGAGGAGTTTGGGAATGGTGCAGTAATTTTCTTTGCACTTATTGTTCGAGTTGCCACAATTGCAGCATCACCTTGGCCCGTTGGTTTAAAATCTATTTTTATATTTAGCACATCAGCTACAAGTGGTTTCTGGCTGCTTGAGGTGCGGAGGCCGGGAGCTGCAGTTAAATTCTTTTGTTTACTATAAGACGTGACATTTAATGTCCTCCTCACAGGCTGCATATTTTCCACCCCCTTTGGTCTAGGCTTGTGCAGCATGCCTCTGGATTCTTTATTGTGCATCTCTGCAATAGAGGCATGTGTCACGAGGTCGGATTTCTCCTGTTTCCTCTCCTTTTGTTGAGAACCTGATCGAAAGGACTGGATTTTGGATTCTACAATCTTACCGCGAAACGAGCCTGGTACAGACTTCTTAACGGTAGAATTAGGTGGCTTTGGTTTATTGCTCTTTTCAGCCATCATTAATCTAGATCGCTCATTTTTGACTGTGAGGAAGGACTGGCTGAGGGTGACTTTCTGCAATTTTGGTTGAGTTTTTAATTTTGCTTTTTGTTCCACATCAGAATGGGTCTTTTGGTCAAATGGCAGTTTCTCGGATTCAACCCTCTGCTGGCCGGGTACTTTGGTTTTGTTTATAGTTACACTGCTACTTCCTTTCAATTTTTGGCCTACTTGCAAATTGTTTTCTTGGGCAGATGGTAGCAGTTTCTCTGGTTGAGTAATTTGCTCGGCAGGCATTTCGGTTTCACCGGTAGCCAAGTTAGTATTCTCGAGAATTGGGTTTGTCCCTTGCATCAGTGATGTGGATTTAGGTGGATTAGAGGATTGGGATATGGTTCTATTTCGCACCAGTTTATTTTGAATAGTTTCTTTTGACTCAATTTTTGCCCCTCCAGTTACCTAAAAAGGAAGTCAGGAGAAAACGTTACTGTTTTGTCTAAATACATAACCAGTTCCCATCCCTCTGCATTGCCCCTTCTCGCCTCTATGTATCCATCAGTGCCACTGGCACAGATGGAGCTGACAGACCCATTCGCTGAACATTCTCAGGACCCTCACTCAAAAAGCATCTTAAACCAATTGTTGTGTTTTCCCAGTTAAATAGATGCAATATTGCTCCAAATAAAATATGTCTTGCCCATTATTGGCAAATTAGCCTTTAAAATGGAAGGCGAGAAACAAACACTTGGAGCTATTCAATCATTTTTACCCCAGTTGAAATGTGTCCATTGGCGCAATCTGTTTTTGCCCAATTTCTGATTTTTCTCAGTAGACCCGTGATTTTTATTTTAAAATTTAGCTCACAGCTTCATCAATTTTTGTTACCTTTTGGTTCGTTACTTTATATTGCAAAGAGACAAGTTTATGAAACAGAACATGGAAATCCTTACACACAGTCTTGGAGCTAGTTGATACAATGTATTAAAAAAAATCTCAACATTAATATGCTTTGTGAAGATCTGCATTCACATTTAGACTGTGTTACAAGAATGTAAGAATTAGCATCTGCCCTGGAATTCATCATCAACTGAGGCTAATCCAACTTCTGCCATATCCCCATATTCAAGGGCAGCATGGTGGCACAGTGATTAAAAATATTTGTATGGGGATATTTATATTTTTTAAAGATATTTTCACTGTTATGTTACCTCACAGTGCCAGGGACCCAGGTCCCATTCCCGACTTGGGTCACTGCCTGTGCGGAGTGTACATGTTCTCCCTGTGTCTGTGTGGGTTTCCTCCAGGTGCTCTGGTTTCCTCCCACAGTTCCACAAGATGTGCTGGTTAGGTGCCTTGGCCATGCTAAATTCTCCCTCAGTGTACTCGAACAGGCGCCAGAGTGTGACGACTAGGGATCTTCACAGTAACTTCATTGCAGTGTTAATGCAAGCTTCAACAAAAACAGAAAAATGCTGGAAAATCGCAGCAGGTCTGAGCATCCGTGGAGAGAGCGTAGAGCCAACGTCTCGAGTCTCAGAACATCTAGACTTGAAACGTTGGCTCTATTCTCTCTCCACAGATGCTGTCAGACCTGCTGAGATTTTCCAGCATTTTTCTCTTTTTGTTTCAGATTCCAGCATCTGCAGTATTTTGCGTTTATCTTAATCCTGTGACACTAATAAATAAACTTAAACAGGCAACACATCAATAGGAGGCAGTATATATTTCTCCTCTGTACCCACCTTTGCTTCTGCCTGCCATTTAAAAGCCCGAAATTTCTCAAAGTTTGTCTTGTCTTTCAAGTATACCCTTCAAAAAAAAAAATCAATGTAATCAGAGAGGCATTGTTGCAGTCAAATCAACTAGTTTACAAAATAGACATGTATTGGCATCATTAACATTCAAAAATAACATTTAAATATTTGTATGGGGATATTTATATTTTTTAAAGATATTTTCACTGTTATGACATCACAATGAAAAGACAGCATCACGAGGGGAGGGACAGGTTATAAAATTGCTAATTACAAACTGGTGTTCATTAAATCAGGGGTGAACCATATATCAGTGGACCAAAGGTACTTGTGAAGGCCACTTGAATAGAATCAACAAGTCAGGTGCTGTTCATTTCATATTATTACTTCAGATAGAGGGTCGGCTGGACAGCTGGTGCAGAGCAATGCCAACAGCGTGGGTTCAATTCCTGTACCAGCTGAGGTTATTCATGAAGGCCCCACCTTCTCAACCTTGCCCTTCACCTGAAGTGTGGTGATCCTCAGGTTAAATCATCACCAGTCAGCTCTCTCCCCTCAAAAGGGGAGGACAGTCTATGGTCATCTGGGACTATGGCGACTTTACCTTTTTGGATGAAAGTTCATTGCCTCCGCATCATAGATGTGCAAAAAAGGATCAAAAGCTGGAGATTTTTATAATGGAACACAGAGGATAGTAAGACAGTGGAATGGAGGCGATGGAATGAAAGGCAAGATTTCAGAAAATGCCAACATTTAAAAGTAGGTGAGTTAGGTAATGGAAGGAGAGGGGGAAATAAAGGGATTTGGGAAAACTAGGCAGAAATTTGGGTTTAAGGCCACTAGTAGTGTGGAGGATAATCACCAACATGTACTTGGACTGACCAGCCTGTTTCCATTAGTATTTTTCACTTAATCCCTTGAAAACCGCCCGCCTCCATCATTGTAACAAAGCACGTTTTCATATCTTCTTCAGAATGGCTAAATTAACTCAACAAATCCAAGAAAGGACAGATCGGCTGTTGAATGCGGCAGCCAGCAGGCTGTAACTAGTGGAGTGCTTCAAGAATTAGTGCTGGGACCTCAGCTATTTACAATCCATAGTAGCAGCTTAGACGAAGAAGGTGATGATGTAGCTAAGTTTTCTGATGATATAAAGTGAAGTGGGAATGCAAGCTGTGAAGAGGACACGGACGGAGGCTGCAAAGAGATGAGAGAGAGAGAGAAACCAAGGTGAAGCAAAAAATATATATATATGATAGAAAAATCAGGTTGATAATAAAAGTGAGAACCTGGCTGAATATGGAAAGCTCAGAGGGAAAGTGAAAAAAAAGAAAAGTAAAAAAAGTGTCTGAGGGAGACTGGTGGCTAAAAAAAAAAAGATTTCTATTGGAATATTAATAGTAAAAAGTTGGAAAAGGAGTGGTGTAGCCGATTAGGGAACTAAAGGGGATGTACACATGGAGGCAGGATGCGTAGCTGAGGTACTAAATAAAGACTTTACATCTATCTTTACCAAGGTAGATGATGCTGCCCAGGTCTCGGTGAAAGAGGAGGGTTTTGAGACATGGATTAGGTAAAAATGGATTAAGAGGAGGTAATAGAAAGGCTACTCGAAATCTGCTGGTCACAGGACAGGAACAAGTGCATTGAAGTATACAATCTTCCTTAACTACAGGGAGGTAGTATCAAGAGGATTCACAAATTGAAAATTGTCACACCCTTGTTCAAAAAAGGAATGCAAGGCATTCAGCAACAACAGCCTGTTAAAAAATAAGTGGTCTCCGTGTAAGACGGAGATGAAGAGAATTTTTGTCTCAAGAGGGTCATTAGTCTGTGGAATTCTCTGTCCCAGAGAGCAGGGTTGCTGGATCATTGAACTTATTCAAGGCAGAGTTAGATAGATTTTTGATAGACAAGGGATTGGAGTTGAAGTCACAATTAGATCAGCCATGATCTTATCAAAATGCACAGTCGTCTCAAAACGCCAAAGGGCCTAATGCTTGATTTGTTGCTGAAAAATAATTTTTCTGCTTTTATACAATTGGCATAGACACAGACTGTATAATCCTTCAGGTGTCATAACCCTGGCAGAAAGGATAGGGTGATGTTTGTTTGAATGTTTTTGAAGTGGGGAGCTTCATTGTATTTTATTTATTTCAACATTAAGCGTGAATCAATGCAGGTTGGCTTCAAAAACAAGGAGAGACAATGCAAAATAAAGGGCGCAATTCTAAAGAGGATACAGGCATATGTACACAAATCATTGAAGGTGATAGCGCAGGGCAAGAATACAGTTCAAAGGGCATATGGGAGCCAAGAACCTATATATAGAGGCTTAGAGAGAGTGCGGAAAAGATTTAAAAGAACGGTTCTAGGGAGGAGGGATTTAAGTTGCATGGGATAGATTGGAGAAACTAGGGCTGTTCTCAGAGAAGGTCAAGGATAATGCTAAGCGTTAAAAATCATGAGGTGACAGGACAGCGTACACAGAAATTGTTCCCATTGATGGAAAGGTTTTGATTAAAGTTTAATGTGAACAAATGAGGAAAATAAATGATTTTAAACATCAAGTGGCTATGATCTGGAATGTGTGGTGGAGGCAGATTCAGTCGTGGCTTTCAAAACACAGTCGATGATTATCTGAAAACATTTGCAGGATGACAGTAAAGGAGTGGGCTATAGTGCACTGCAGAGAACCAGCAAGGATGCGAGAGGCTGAATGATCTATTATTATTTATTTATTTGTGTCACAAGTAGGCTTACATTAACACTGCAATGAAGTTACTGAGAAAATCCCCTAGTCATCACACTCGCCTGTTCGGGTACACAGAGGGAGCGTATTGTATGGCCAATGCACCTAACCAGCGTGTCTTTTGGACTGTGGGAGAAAACTGGAGCACCCAGAGGAAACCCACGCAGACCGGGGAGAATGTGCAGTCTCCACACAGACAGTGACCTAAGCCGGGAATTGAACCCAGGTCCCTGGAGCTGTGAGGCAGCAGTGCTAACCACTGTGCCAAGGTGCCACTAGCTGTGTCTCTCAGTGCTATAACCATTCTATGTGGAAATAAATATCTCTAAATAAGAAACGGCAGGTTATATTAGTTCAGATGTATATGCCATAGATTTGAAGACCCAAGATAGGCAGTTGTACAGTTGGGAATATATTGAGATGGTTTAACAGTCTGAGGAAAGGTCCAGACCAATAAAAGCAAAAATTAACTAATAAATCTTTATACATTGCATTTGCAAGTAATAAACATCCTCCACAGTCATAGCCTCAGATCACCAGTACTCCACCAGTCATTCCCACAATTCAAAATATGTGGGCTCAGGGATGTCTGTTTGTATGAAGGATTAGAAATAATAATCAAATTTAATACTGGTCATTTCACAGAGCTGACCCCGCCCGCATTCCTCCCACCATCCAACTGGCAAGCCTCCCGAAAACGTTGCAACGTCGAGGGTTTTAGACAAGAGGCGGAATGTGACTTTCCGAACAGTTTGACTACAGGTACCTGCTCTCCAAACGGCTCCGGGCTTGGATCGCCACATTGTTGGCTGACTTCTTTCTCTGGATGTAGTCTTCTAATTTCTTGCGCTTTTGATCTTCGGGGAAGATGAGAAAGAAGCAGACATGCCACTGTCAGTGAAACACACTTATAATGTAGCCTTAATCGTCAGCAAATACGATTGAATGGAGCTGGGGCAGTTACAACACGTCCCGGAGCAGTAACTCATTGGGGTGACATACCTGCATAGGACAGAGGTTTCCCCGCGGTGCAGGGAGTGGGGACAGGTGTCATGAGTGCTGTTTTCCAGACCCTCCGGCGCTGCTGTTTTCCAGTCTCTCTGGCGCTGCTGTTTTCCAGTCTCTCCCTCTCTGTTTTCCAGTCTCTCTGGTTTCCAGTCTCTGTTTTCCGGTCTCTCCGGCGCTGCCGTTTGCGGCTCTCTCTCTCCGGCTCAGTTGGCTTTTCCGTTTGATTTTGGCTCCCTCCAGCTGATTGGCTACACTCCGCCCTGTGCTCTCTCAAACTGACCAATCCGCTCGCCTGGAAACTTCCTGGGCTGCGCTGGCCGAGCTGTGAGCATGCGCACCAGGGGGAGTGTGGCAACAATGCGGCTGGGACTGCGCAGGCGCCTTGGAATGCTGATGTCAGCGGGTTCGAAATTGGAACGCGGTGTTGCCAAGAAGAGAACGTTGAGGCGCATGACGTTCTCATGCCTTCCCTCTGCTCAGAATATGATGTATCCTTATTGCAGGCTTGCCAACGCTGATTGCAAGCATCCCTGCTGGCTTGATGTGCTTAACCACATCAGATATGTGAATATCATTGAGTCTCTCGTAGAATCAGTACAGTGCAGAAGCGGCCACTCGGGCCATCGAGTCTGCACCGACTCTCTGACAGAGTAATTTACCCAGGACCTGTCCCTCTATCCCTGTAGCCCCACACATTTCCTTCTCTATGAACAATCGTACAAGAAACAATACTTTTCACTATATTAATACATGTGACAATAATAAATCAATTTTCCCATGGCTAATCCATCTAATTTACACATCTTGGCACACTAAGGGGCAATTTAGCACGGCCAATCCACCTAACCTGCGCACCTTTGGTCTGTGGGAGGACACCGGAGGAAACCCACACAGACACAGAGAGAATGTTCTGTCAGTTTGGACCTGGGTGTTGCGCTCTAAATGTGACAACTCTAGGGGCTTCAGTCAAGGGTACATTTGCTGGATTGCAATGTCGGAAACTCCTCACGTTCAAAACCGGTGGGCACAGACCAAACTGAGTTTGTGCAGGGAGCTGTGGGCTCTATGGGGCAGTGTTTACCTTCAGATTAGCACATGAACTGGTTCATAGTATCATAGAACATAGAACATAGAAAGCCACAGCACAAACAGGCCCTTCGGCCCACAAGTTGCGCCGATCATATCCCTACCTCTAGGCCTATCTATAGCCCTCAATCCCATTAAATCCCATGTACTCATCCAGAAGTCTCTTAAAAGACCCCAACGAGTTTGCCTCCACCACCACCGACGTCAGCCGATTCCACTCACCCACCACCCTCTGAGTGAAAAACTTACCCCTGACATCTCCTCTGTACCTACCCCCCAGCACCTTAAACCTGTGTCCTCTCGTAGCAACCATTTCAGCCCTTGGAAATAGCCTCTGAGAGTCTACCCTATCCAGACCTCTCAACATCTTGTAAACCTCTATCAGGTCACCTCTCATCCTTCGTCTCTCCAGGGAGAAGAGACCAAGCTCCCTCAACCTATCCTCATAAGGCATGCCCCCCAATCCAGGCAACATCCTTGTAAATCTCCTCTGCACCCTTTCAATGGCTTCAACATCTTTCCTGTAATGAGGTGACCAGAACTGCGCGCAGTACTCCAAGTGGGGTCTAACCAGGGTCCTATAAAGCTGCAGCATTATCTCCCGACTCCTAAACTCAATCCCTCGATTAATGAAGGCTAGTACGCCATACGCCTTCTTGACCGCATCCTCTACCTGCGAGGCCGATTTAAGAGTCCTATGGACCCGGACCCCAAGGTCCTTCTGATCCTCTACACTGCTAAGAATGGTACCCTTCATATTATACTGCTGCTTCATCCCATTGGATCTGCCAAAATGGATCACTACACACTTATCCGGGTTGAAGTCCATCTGCCACTTCTCCGCCCAGTCTTGCATTCTATCTATGTCTCGCTGCAACTTCTGACATCCCTCCAAACTATCCACAACACCACCTACCTTGGTGTCGTCAGCAAACTTACCAACCCATCCCTCCACTTCCTCATCCAGGTCATTTATGAAAATGACAAACAGCAAGGGTCCCAGAACAGATCCCTGGGGCACTCCACTGGTCACTGACCTCCATGCAGAGAAAGACCCCTCCACAGCCACTCTCTGCCTTCTGCAGGCAAGCCAGTTCTGGATCCACAAGGCAACAGCCCCTTGGATCCCATGCCCTCTCACTTTCTCAAGAAGTCTTGCATGGGGGACCTTATCGAACGCCTTGCTGAAGTCCATATAGACCACATCCACCGCTCTTCCTTCGTCAATGTGTTTGGTCACATTTTCAAAGAACTCAACCAGGCTCGTAAGGCACGACCTGCCCTTGACAAAGCCGTGCTGACTACTTTTGATCATACTAAACTTCTCTAGATGATCATAAATCCTGTCTCTCAGGATCCTCTCCATCAACTTACCAACCACTGAGGTTAGACTCACCGGTCGGTAATTTCCCGGGCTGTCCCTGTTCCCTTTCTTGAATATAGGGACCACATCTGCAATCCTCCAATCCTCCGGAACCTCTCCCGTCTCCATCGACGATGCAAAGATCATCGCCAAAGGCTCCGCAATCTCCTCCCTCGCCTCCCACAGTAACCTGGGGTACATCCCATCCGGTCCCGGCGACTTACCAACCTTGATGCCATTCAATAGTTCCAACACATCCTCTTTCTTTATGTCCACATGCTCGATCCTTTCTGTCCACCGCAAACCAGCAGTACAACCACCCAGATCCCTTTCCACCGTGAATACCGAGGTAAAGTATTCATTAAGCACCTCCGCCATTTCTAACGGTTCCGCACAAACTTTTCCCCCTTCACCTTTTAAGGGTCCTATGCCTTCACATCTCATCCTTTTACTCTTGACATATTTGTAGAAAGCCTTGGGATTCTCCTTAATCTTACCCACCAAGGTCTTCTCATGACCCCTTCTCGCTCTCCTAATTTCCTTCTTAAGCTCCTTCCTACATCCCGTATACTCCTCTAAATCCTTAACACCTCCTAGCTCTCTGAACCTTCTGTACGCCTCTCTTTTCTTATTCACCAGGTTCATCACAACCTTCGTGCACCACGGTTCCCGTACCCTACCAACACCCCCCTGTCTCATCGGAACGTTGTCATGCAGAGCTCCAGACAAACATTCCTTGAAAATCCTCCACTTTCCTTCGGTACTTTTCCCCAAGAATGCCTCCTTCCAATTTACCCGTCTAATTTCCTCCCTGATGACACTGTATTTCCCTTTACTCCAGAGAAACACTTTCCTAGCCTGCCTGATCCTCTCTCTTTCCAATGCTATCGTGAAGGAGATAGAATTATGATCGCTATCCCCAAGATGCTCACCCACCGAGAGATCCTCCACCTGTCCAGGTTCATTAGCCAGCACCAGATCAAGTACAGCCTCTCCTCTAGTAGGCTTATCCACATACTGTGTCAGGAAACTCTCCTGGACACACCTAACAAACTCCTCTCCATCCAAACCCCTAGCCCTAGGGATATTCCAATCTATGTTTGGGAAATTAAAATCTTCCATCACGACAACTCTGTTATTCCTACATCTCTCCAGGATCTGTTTCCCCATCTGCTCCTCAACATCTCTGTTACTATTGGGCGGCCTATAGAAAACACCCAGCAAAGTTACCGACCCCTTCCTGTTCCTAACCTCCACCCACAGAGACTCCATAGTCAATCCCTCCACGGCGTCCACCTTCTCTACAGCCGTGACACTATCCCTGATCAACAGTGCCACTCCCCCCCCTCTCTTGCCTCCCTCCCTGTCCTTCCTGAAACATCTAAAACCCGGCACCTGAAGCACCCAGTCCTGTCCCTGAGACATCCAAGTCTCCGTAATGGCCACCACAGCACAATTCGAAGCAGCAATCCACGCTCTAAGCTCATCCACTTTATTCACTACACTCCTGGCATTAAAATAGACACATCTCAAACCTTCAGCCTGAGCACTTCCCTTCTCCATCACTCGTCTAACCTCCCTCTTACCCTGTCTACATTCCTTATCTATTTGCGAGCTAACCTCCTCGCTCTCAGTCCCCTCATTTCGATTCCCTCCCCCCAACCTTTCTAGTTTAAAGTCTCTCCAGTAGCCTTAGCCAACCTTCCCGCCAGGATATTGGTCCCCCTGGGATTCAAGTGCCACGCGTCTTTTTTAAACAGGTCACACCTGCCCCTAAAGAGGTCCCAATGATCCAAGTACCCAAATCCTTGTCCCTTGCTCCAGTCCCTCAGCCACGCATTCATTCTCCACCGATTCCTGTTCTCACTCTCCCGCGGCACAGGCAGCAATCCCGAGATTACTACCTTTGCATTCCTCTTTCTCAGCTGTCTACCTAACTCCCTATATTCTCTTTTCATGACCCCTTCCCTCTTCCTACCTATGTCAGCAGTATCAACAGAGTTAAGGTATCCAGCTTTAATGCAGTCATGTGATTGAGCAGCATCATAAGCAGTGCAAAATGCTGCACCCACATGGGAATGGGCTCCCAGCTATCAGAGGGTAATGATGTACAATGATGTTCAGTCTTCGGGGTACTTCTTGCAAACTGCTTGAACTCAGCTCGAAACGAACATTTGCTCAAATTCAATAAAGGCAAAATGAATATAAATGATAGAAATTGCAATTCACAAGGAAATTCGTTTGATCCCTGTGCTTATTCCAGTGCTGACCATCTCATGAACCTTTTCAAGTATTTATCCCGTTCCCTTCTCAATGATCTAGTCTGCTAATCAATAGCTACTTGTGATGAAGCAACACGGTAGCACGGTGGTTAGCACTGCTGCTTCACAGCTCCAGGGACCTGGGTTCGATTCCCGGCTTGGGTCACTGTCTGTGTGGAGTTTGCACATTCTCCTCGTGTCTGCGTGGGTTTCCTCCGGGTGCTCCGGTTTCCTCCCACAGTCCAAAGATGTGTGGGTTAGGTTGATTGGCCGTGCTAAAATTGTCCCTTAGTGTCCTGGGATGTGCAGGTTAGAGGGATTAGTGGGTAAAATATGTAGCGATATGGGGGTAGGGCCTGGGTGGGATTGTGGTCGGTGCAGACTCGATGGGCCAAATGGCCTCTTTCTGTGCTGTAGGGTTTCTAAGTTTCTAAGAACCCATGAGGACTAACCATCAGTTCAAAGATATCTTTCTCCTTCCCCACTTGGTTCTTCCTGTCTATTTACTCAACGTAGTCTCCAGGTTCCATTTCTGCTCTTGTTACGGGTGTTGCTGCCTATCACCATGTTGCAGCTGCTTGTTTCCACAGCCTCACCAATTCCCTCTCTCCCTCCTCCCTCCCAGTCAGCTCAAATTGAAAACCTCACTGCTGCTTTCCACACAACCCCCCCCCCCCTCTCCCCATCCTCTGAGCTCCTATGATCCAATCTCCCTCACGGCCCCTGACACTCATTCGACAACAACTTGCATGTGTATTAGCACTTTTTAAGGTAGGAAAATATGCAGACAGAATTAAGACCAAGCCAAAAAAAAGCTTGATCAAAGAGGAAGCCTGTAAAGAGTCTTGAAGAAGGAAAGAGAACTGAGGAGGTGGAGCAAAGAAAATCCTGAGACTCAGATCTGAAAGGGGTGAAGGTGTGGCTGGGATTAGGGGATGCATAAGGCCAGAGTTAGAATAACGAAGAATTCTTTGAGGGCTGTAGGGCGAGATGAGACAACACCAGGAGGGGCGGGAACCTTCACATCATTTATGAAGCATTTAGATAAGCACTTGAAACACCATAGCATACACAGCTATGGACCAAGTGCTGAAAAATGGGATTAGTATACATAGGTCCTTGGTGGTTGGCACAGACATAATGGGCCGAAGGACCTCTTTCTGTTCTGTAAAACTAATGACTCTATGTCATTGGATAGATCAAGGCAAGGCCATGAAGTGACTCAAAAACAAGAATAAAAAGTTTAAGAGGTCAGAACCATAGAATCCCTACAGTACAGTCGGAGGCCATTTGGCCCATCGAGCCTGCACCAACAACAACAATCGCACCCTATCCGTGTAACCCCACATATTTACCCTGCTGAAACTGGAGCACCCGGAGGAAACCCACGCCGACATAGGGTGAACATGCAAACTCCACACAGACAGTGCCCCAAGCCAGGAATCGAACCCGGGTTCCTGCCCTGTGAGGTAGCAGTGCTAAACACTGTGCCATCGTGCTGCCCTAGAGTTAGTACAATAGACCAGAAGTTGATGCAAGTCAGCAAGTTCAGGAGTGATGTGTGAGCAGTGTTTTTCTTGCCACTACTTGCCTTCAAACAACTGCGCAACCTCAAACAGACCGTTGTACGCAGCAAACTATCCAGCCTTCAGGAGAACAGTGATCACGACACCACACAACCCTGCCACAGCAACCTCTCCAAGACGCGCCGGATCATCGACACGGATGCCATCATCTCACGTGAGAACACCATCTACCAGGTACACGGTACATACTCTTGTGACTCGGCCAACGTTATCTACTTGCAGGAAAGGATGTCCCGAAGCATGGTACATTGGCGAGACCATGCAGACGCTATGACAACGGATGAATGGACACCGCTCAACAATCACCAGGCAGGAGTGTTCCCTTCCTGTCGGGAAACACTTCAGCAGTCACGGGCATTCAGCCTCTGATCTTCGGGTAAGCGTTCTCCAAGGCGGCTTTCACGACACACGACAATGCAGAATCGCTGAGCAGAAACTGATAGCCAAGTTCCGTACACATGAGGACGGCCTCAACCGGGATCTTGGATTCATGTCACACTATCTGTCACCCCCACGACTTGCCTGGGCTTGCAAAATCTCACTAACTGTCCTGGCTGGAGACAATTCACACCTCTTTAACCTGTACTTAACCCTCAATCCACTCACATTGTCTGCACCTGTAAAGACTTGATTAACTGTTAAAACCATTATCTTAGTTTGTGTCTATATATGCCCTGTTTGTGAAACAAATCCAGCACTCACCTGATGAAGGGGCAGCGCTCTGAAAGCTTGTGCTACCAAATAAACCTGCTGGACTTTAATCTGATGTTGTGAGACTACTTACAGTGTTTTTTGTGGGATAGGGAAGCAGAAGAATTGAGATTTGGGTGATTTCAAGTTTATGGACTGTATCAGACCTTCAAATAGTTTAAAAATTCTCTATATTGTAAACAGACACTAGATGGCAGCAACCCAAACTGTGATCAAATGAATGAACAAACCGTTTGTCCGTTATGACCTCTTGTGCCCTCAATTGCATTTCTGCTTTGCAATTCAAACCCTCCATCCAAAGTCTGTAACCGCTGATGATTGTATGAAATCATGTCTGAAAATGTTCAGCAGCCAAGTGGCATCACAAATCAGCTAATGTCTTGAAAACAATATTCACGATATCACATCAATTTCTGTGACCTGATGCATAAAGATTTATATTTAGCATGAGACTCCAGTGGTTAATTTTTTACCCTGTTATTTTTTAACAGTCATTAATATGGTAATACAGTACTAAATTATTTTAATGTGAAGTTAATGACAAGATTGAGACAGTTCGCAGAGGATTCTGAGGGTGGCACAGTGCTGAGCAGGAACCTGAGTTCGATTCCCGGCTTGGGTCACTGGCTGTGCGGAGTTTGCACGTTCTCCCCGTGTCTGCGTGGGTTTCCTCCGGGTGCTCCGGTTTCCACCTACGGTCGGAAAGACGTGCTGGTTAGATGCATTGGCCATGCTAAATTCTCCCTCAGTGTACCCGAACAGGTGCCATAGTAGGGGATTTTCACAGTAACTTCATTGCAATGTTAATGTAAATCTACTTGGCGACTAGGGGATTTTCACGGTAACTTCATTGCAGTGTTAATGTAAGCCTACTTCTGGCAATAATAAATAAACAAATGTCTTATCTAGTGTGCTAGCTAAAATATCAAATTTAACCACATGTCTCCAGTGTGTTGCTGCTGCTGTAAGGCGCAGGCTCCGGCAGGGGGTGGTGTCGGGGGCGCTGCTGCTCCCGGAAGTGAGCCGGTGCTGGGCCGCTACGGTTCCTGCTCCTGGGTCGGTGATGGACCGGTTGGTGTGGGCGAGCGGCTTGCTGGAGATTAACGAGACTCTGGTGATACAACAGCGCGGAGTCCGCCTGTACGACGGTGATGAAAAGGTAAAATGAGCCGGGCCGGAGCCTGCGGGCCGGGCTGGGAGTGTAGCCGGGTCCCAGGCAGAGTCAGGCCTGGTCAGTGTGCAGCCTCAGACCCTCAACATGGGTTAGTCCATCAGCTGGAGCTGGGAATAAAGCAATCACAGACACGGCTAAAGTCTCATTCTTACATGGGTGAATTATCATAAAAACATCAAACATTTCAGGAAATATTTAATTACTTATTTTCAAATTTAAATCTCTATGTTTTACCATTTTAAAAAGGGTAATTGCATTGCATTGTACCACCATTAATGGAAATCTAAGTTTTAAAGTTTATTTGTTAATGTCACAAATAGATTTACGTTAACATTGCAATGAAGTTACTGTGAAAATCCCCTACTACGGCACCTGTTAGGGTACACTGAGGGAGAATTTAGCATGACCAATGCACCTAACGACATCTTTCGGACTATGGGAGCAAACCGGAATGCCCGGAGTAAACCTAAACAGACACGGGGAGAACTTGCAGACTTGCACAGACAATGACCCAAGCCAGGAATTGAACTCGGGTCCCTGGCACTGTGAGGCAGTAGTGCTAATCACTATCCTGTTGCCCTTATCTGACCTGACCTGAATGGGGCTAGTGCTGGTACCTGAGGGGCAGCAGTGTTTCTGGCACCAGGTTAGAAGATGCTGTTACACTGCTCTCTGGTTGTTGGGTGCACACAACTGTCAGATTTGTTTTGAGCTGCAGCTAATGACGGTTCATCCTTGTGATGGCAATAGTGCAATCTAGACACACCCCCTCTCAATGACCGTGAACACATTCCCCGTCCGTGCCTGGGTTTTCTGAGCCATAATTTGGTGCGGCATGGTAGCGCAGTGGTTAGCACTGCTGCCTCACAGCGCCAGGAACCTGGGTCACTGTCTATGTGGAGTTGTTCTACCTGTGTGGTTTCCTCCCACAGTGCAAAGATGTGCAGGTTAGGGGCCATGATAAATTGCCCCTTAGTGTCCCAAGATGTATAGGATAGGGGGATTAGATGGGAAAATATGAAGTTATGGGGATAGGGCCTGAGTTGGATGCTCTGTGTCCAAGAGTTAGTGTAGACTCGATGGGCTGAATGGCCTCCTACACTGTAGGGATTCTATAATTCTATGATAATTGGTGACATGCTTGTGCCAGTGCGCCACGGAGCTCAGTAGTTGTGCTGTCGATTCTCAGAGACCCAACGGTGCATTTCCAAAGTACATTCCAGAGTGGGGTGTGACTCAGTCACTTTCACGAGCCCTGGCTGATGCTGTAGCTAACTACAGTGTTTTTATGTCAGTGGGAATGGTGAATGTTGAGCCTTTCCTTGTGGGACGGCAATGGGATTGCCCCCTCTAAAGGAGCAGTGAGAAAATAAGAGTGGTTTGTGGTTTCCAAGGCATGGGTCTCGCGTAACCTGGAGGAACTCTCATGTGAGTCTCTTGGATTTGCTGATGGAGCAATGTTTTTTAGAACACTCCTCTGAAGTAAGCAATAGTTGCTAATTCTGTCTTTAAAGGCACTTAACGCATATGTGGCAAGTGGGGAAATACGTTGGATTTTGGGAGAGGGTCTGTCTTTCCTGTGCGATAGCACGCATGGCTGAATACTTTAAACTCTTATTTACTTGAAGATGCAGAATAGGAGCGTCCCCCCTACCACCCCCGAAAGCTAAAGGAAACAATTTAATAGTATTTTTAAAAGACAGTAGAATCTAGAGCCTTTATCTTCAGTTGCCACCGTACAGCAGTGGAGTAGTACTTCGTATCTTCCCAGCCTTGCACCTGTGGGTGCAACCTTGATATTTTGCAAATCAAAATCTTTCTGCAAGGACATCTCTGGAAGCATATATTTCTTTTCTCTTTACCTCCCCTCGCCAGACACCATTTTCAGCTTCAGAAGTTGAGGTGTAACTTATTCCTGGATCTCTGTGTGTGCCACAGTAAGTGGGCACCTTGTCGGTGGCAGCTGGCATGGATATGACTTCTCTCCATCCTTGAAGAAAAATACTAAGCGATGAACAAGAAGGGATTCATTTCCTTCGGTGTTCAACTTTTAAATAAGCCTACATTAAAGTTTTTTAAATACAATTTCCTGGTCTGAAATGAGTGTTTTCATTGATTATGTATTAAAAATACATATCTTGTCATCTTTTAGCTGCACCGTCAAACTTGCTTATGGGTTTCTCATTGAATCATAGAATCCCTACAGTGCAGAAGGAGGCTATTCGGCCCCTCGAGCCTGCACCAGCAATGATCCCACCCAGGCCCTATCACTGCAACCCCATATATTTATCCTGATCCCTCCGACACTAATGGACAATTTATCATGACCAATCCACCTAAATCGCACATTTTTGGAGTGTGGAAGGAAACTGGAGCACCCGGAGGAAACCCACACAGACACAGGGAGAACATGCAAACTCCACACACTGACCCAAGCCGGGAATCGAACTCGGGTCCCTCGCGCTGTGAGGCAGCGGTGCTAACCACTGTGCCGCCCTCAATAGGAATTATATCTGGATCAGGCCATGCCTGTGCTACGCTATTGGCGTTTGGCATTCCGAATAGGATTTTCCCATTCTTGTGAAAGTCTATGACTGTTGCATGCTTTAGCATCATGGAACAGAATTGACAAATTGGTACGAATATTTTGATCCATTTCATTACCTGAAATTTCTATTTCTAAAGTTTAAACAAAATTAACCATTTCAAAAGTATCTATTTTCACAACAACATGGTTTAATTCATCTATTGGATTGATTATCCCCTCTTTGGATACCATCATTTTGACCTGAATCAGTGTCAAACACTCAGGCTTTGACTGAATATTTTTCCCAGCAACAAGTAGAGCTTTCACTTCAGCTTTGCCAAAGGGTGATCTGGACTCGAAACGCCAGCTCTTTTCTCTCCGCACAGATGTGGCCAGACCTGCTGAGATTTTGCAGCGTTTTCTCTTTTGGTTGGAGCTTTCAATTATCTCTGTGTTCTGAACAAAAGTGCAGTTTTCAGAAGTTCCCACTTGAAATTGAAGGTTGAATGGGCACATTCCCACCTCCTGTGAGGATTTGGGAGTTTTGTTACATTCGAATGAAAATGAATTTTCAAAGCTTTTATTTTAGGCAAATTACGCACTTATATCAATGTTTAACAATTGTGCTTTTTCTATTTTGAATGCCTCAGAACAACAGAGGCAGAGGCGTGTGTGAACGGATGTTTTCATGTGAGAAACAGCAATAAAAATAAAAACAGCTGTTTGTGGTCTTTTTTTGGGGAACAAGAAAAATCAACATCAACTAAAAATGTCAACTCTCTGCAAACAATCATGACTTTTGAAGTTTATCTATGTTACATGTTTAGTTAAAAATCTGTTCTGGACTCTTTATATGTGTGTGATTTTTTTTTAAATGATAAAGCTTGGAAGCCCCTTCCCGTATCCTGAGAGCTAATCGAACCCATTCCAGTAGAGCCAGATGTCAGAGTAATATCACCAGTGTTCTTTACTTAGGCCAACCTTCACTTGCAATGGGCAATGCCTTTGGAGGTTCACTAGTGTTGTGGAAACCCTACCTGTTGATGTCATTTCCATTAAATGGAATAATTTCTTTATTGCAGACAAAGTTTGACTTGGGGACTCTTCTACTTAGCACACACAGATTACTGTGGAGAGACCAAAAAAAACACGTAAGTCTCTTGAAAATAGATTCAACTATTTTGCTAAGATTTTGTATTTGACTTCTGAAAAGATTACACATCATCACTTGCACTGAAAAAGCACTTTTAATACATTGGCTGATAACATTTGACACCAAGCCACTTGAAGTATCAGAGTAAGTGACCAAAAGTTTGGTCAATTAAGTTGCTTTTAGGGAACTTCTCAAAAGAGGGGAGGAAGGAAAGGCTTGGGGGGGAATTCCAGGGCAAGATTCCAGGCCACTAAACCACCAATGATGGGGCAATTACAATCAGGGATACGTTGGAGCTCAAAATTGGAGTAGCGCAGAGATTTTGGAAGGTTACAGGTCTCCAAGGAGGTTGCAAAGATGGGAAGGGTGTCCATTAAGTAGTTTGAAAACAAGGATGAGAATTTTAGGTTCGAGGCATTGCCAGATTGGGAGCCAGTGTAGGTCAGTGAGCAATAATTAATCAGGACTTGGTGTGCGTTAGGTTGTGGGCAGCTGAGTTTTGGATGATTTCAAGTTGTCGCAGAGTGGAAGATGGGAGGCCAGCCAGGAGAGAATTGGAGCATCGTCGACTGTCGAGGTAACAAAGGCATGAGAAGAGTTTCAGCAGCAGATGAGCTGAGGCAGATAGAGAGGGAAAAAGGCGGTCTTGCTTATGGAACAGCTATCTGGTTGGTGCCTCATCTCACAGTCAAGTATGACAACAAGGTTGCGAATCATAGAATTCCTACAGTGCAGAAGGAGGCTATTTGGCCCATCGAGTCTGCACTGACTCTCTAACAGAGTATCTTACCCTGGCCCTATCCCCACATATTTACCATGGCTAATCCATCTAACCTATACATCTTGGGACATTAAAGGGCAATTTTAACAAGGCTAATCCACCTAACCTACATATCTTTGGACTGTGGGAAGAAACCGCAGCACCCGGAGGAAACCCACGCTGACACCATCTACAAGAACATACAGACTCCGCACAGACAGTGACCCAAGTCGTGACTCGAACCCGTGTCCCTTATGCTGTGAGGCAGCAGTGCTAACCACTGTGCCACCCAACATCTGGTTCAGCCTCAGGCAGTTATCGGGGAGAAGAATGGAGGTGAGGAAGAGGGAACAGAATTTGTGGCAGGGAAAGATTACAATGGCTTTAGAATCATAGAATCATTCAGTGCAGAAGGAGGCCATTTGGCCCATTGAGCCGACACTGACCATTGAGCCTAGTCCCCCTGACACTAAGGGGCAATTCAGCATGGCCAATCCACCTAACCCGCACATCTTTGGACTGTGGGAGGAAACCGGAGCACCCAGAGGAAACCCACGCAGACACGGAGAATGTGCAAACTCCACACAAACAGTGACCCAAGCTAGGAATCGAACCCAGGACCCTGGTGCTGTGAGGCAGCAGTGCTAACTGCTGTGCCACCGTGCTGCCCCAACTTCCTAATAGTTAATTAAGAGGACATTCCTGCTCATTGAAGACTGGATGCCAGACAAACAGCTGGCAGATCAGAGACCAGGGAGGGTCCGAGAGAGGGTGGAGCTGGGTGTCATTAGTTTATATGTGAGATCTAAAGTTGTGTTTTCATTGTTCGTGGAAGGGCGAGGGGTAGCCTGTAGAGAAGAGATAGAGGAAGCCATGAATAGATCTTTTGAGGGCTCCAAGGGAAGTGGTGTTGGAACAAATGATTACACTGTGGTCGTGACTGGGTAGATAGGAATGGAACCAGGTGAGGGCAGTATCGCCCAGCTGGATGTTGGAAGAAGGTACCATTTGCAAGATTATATACGTTTCAAATTCTGCTAATTTGATGCAAGCTTCAGTGAATCTGTACAAATGAGCTTTCATAGTGCCACGTTAGGGCAAATAACACGCCAGCATTCAGGAATATCCATTACAATAAGGATCAACTGTTGAGATTTGCAACTATAAGAATTGTGTTGGATAAGATTTGCAAGAAGTGTAGGGAACATGAACGAGGAACAAAAATTATATCTCCCTTGATTTCATCCCTAAATCACCACTTAGTCTGAGCAGGAGTGAAAATGTTTACTGTATAATTTCATACAAAAGAATCATGAGGTTTGTTATTCCTAATTCTTTATTTTTTACCACTAGAAAAAGGGTGATTTTAGTGAATACAAGTTTTGTAGCCCAAGGGAATGAAATTTCATTCATTGACTGGGAAATTATGGTACAGGCTCAACCTCTGTGGTATAACTGTGCCTCTCTTGCCAACCACACTTCGCCCACTGATCTTGATCCCCACCCTTCCCCTGACAGTGGTGGGTTGTTGATTTAACATTGTGCAATCACCAGTGAACATTGTTCAGCGCCATTTCCAACTCCTCAGATACTGAAGCAGTCCACGTTCAAATGCAGCAAGAACTGGACAATGCCCAGGCTTGGGCTGACAAGTGATAAGTAACATTTGTCCCACACAAGTGCCAGGCAATGACCATCTCCCCTTGGCATTCAATGGCATTGCCATTATTGAATCCCTCACTATCAGCATCCCAATGGAGATTTACCACTGGCCAGGAAGACAAATGGGTCTGTAAACAGCCATATAAATACTGTGGCTACAAGAGCAGGACAGAGGCAAGGAATCCTGCGGTGAGTAACTCATCTCCTTACTCCCCAAAGCCTGTCCATAATCTACAAGGCACAAGTCAGGAGTGTGATGGGATACTCTCCACTTGCCTGGGTGGGTGCAGCTCCAACAACAATCAAGAAGCTCGACACCATCCAGAATCAAGCAGTCCGCTTGATTGGCACCCCATCCAGAAACATTGACTCCCTCCACATCAATGCACAGAGCCAGCAGTGTGTACCATCTACAAGATACACTGCAGAAACTCACCAAGGCTCTTTAGACAGCACCTTCCAAACCCAAGACCGCAACAACCTAGACTGACAGGGGCAGCAGACACATGGGAACACCGCCACCTGGAGGTTCCCCTCCAAGCTACACATTACCTTGACTTGAAAATATATGATGTGGAGATGCCGGCGTTGGACTGGGGTAAGCACAGTAAGAAGTCTCACAACACCAGGTTAAAGTCCAACAGGTTTATTTGGTAGCAAATACCATAAGCTTTCGGAGCGCTGCCCCTTCGTCAGATGGAGTAAAAATCTGTTCTCCAACAGTGCACAGAGACACAACATCAAGTTACAGAATACTAATTAGAATGCAAATCTCTACAGCCAGCCAGGTCTTAAAGGTACAGATAATGTGGGTGGAGGGAACATTAAACACAGGTTAAAGAGATGTGTATTGTCTCCAGACAGAACAGCTAGTAAGATTCTGCAAGATCAGGGGGAAAGCTGTGGGGGTTACTGATAATGTGACATAAATCCAACATCCCGGTTTAGGCCGTCCTCATGTGTGCGGAACTTGGCTATCAGTTTCTGCTCAGTGACTCTGCGCTGTCGTGTGTCGTGAAGGCCACCTTGGAGAATGCTTACCTGAAGATCCAAGGCTGAATGCCCGTGACTGCTGAAGTGCTCCCCCACAGGAAGAGAACAGTCTTGCCTGGTGATTGTCAAGCGGTGTTCGTTCATCCGTTGTCGTAGCGTCTGCAAAGCTTATGGTATTTGCTACCAAATAAACCTGTTGGACTTTAACCTGGTGTTGTGAGACTTCTTATTGAAAATATATCGCCATTCCTTCACTGTCGCTGGGTCAAAATCCTGGAACTCCCTTCCTCACAGCACTGTGGGTCTACCTACGTCACAGGGATTGCAGCGGTCCATGAAGGCAGCTGACTTTCTTGAGGGCAACTAGAGATGGGCAATAAATGCTGGCCTAGCTCGCGACGCCCACATCGCATGAACAAAAAATAAACATGAGAGTAGGAGCAGGAATACCATATGGCCCATTGAACCGTCTCTGTCTTTCAAGGCTGATCATAGGCCTTTGCCCTACTTTTCTGCCAACTATCCCCTTGATTCCTGAGAGGCCAAATATCTGCCTATCTAAGCCTTAAATTTATTCAGTGATGAAGCATCCACAACCGTTTGGGGTAGTGAATTCCAAAGATTCACAATCCTTTGAAAAAATTTGTCCTCATTTCACACGGTTTGTGACAACACTGAATAGGTGCAAGACCCACAGTCCCTCTGCGAGAGACTATTTTAACCCGGAATACATTTCTTTACCTCTTGTTGCTGGATTGTGAGAATAAGAGTGGAGAAGGGATAGAAATCCTGAGAAACTACAATAAGAACAAACAAAATTGACATAAAAAAAGAAACTTGGCAAGAAGTGTTTTCGTTATTCCAGGTACGTTAACAATGAAATGTAAAGTCTAGATTTTTTTAAATTCTAAAATATTTAGCCAAAATGCCATTTTCATTAATTTTCAATCAATGGGTTTACCCTTTGTCATGTTGTTGATGCGCAGTGTGTTTTATATTTAGCATTTTATTGTATCATTCCATATTTTGATCCTTGCTAAATCAAAATGCAGAAGCTAAGTTGTTAGCTGTATGTCGAACTGTTCTGGTCAAAAATGCTGCTGGGATCTTATCATTCGGTTACTTTCCTCTTCTACAGGATTGCTGCATCGCTTTGCCTTTGTCACAGATTATATTCTTTGAGGAACAGGCAGCTGGAATAGGAAAAAGGTCAGGCTCTTACATTTGTCTTCTCTAAACCCACCTTTCCCCCCCCCCCCCCAGGGCCCTGTAAAACCGTTCACATCCAACTAACCAATAATTATGATTACATAATGTATCTTTTTTTAATTGCAGCGTGAAATTCCGCAGGTTGATAATTTTGTTACTACTCCCCTGCAACCCCATCCCCCCCCAGTAAAATGAACCGCGGTTGGAATTTCATGTTCAGTGCCTGGAAACAATTCATTTGTCTGCATTATTAGACGGATGATTGAGCTGGAGTTTCAATTACCCTAAATATCCTTACCTAACCAAAATCTATTGATCTCAGTTTAGAAATTTTCATTTGAGCTGGCCCTTCCAGCTCTTCGGAAGAGAGTGCCAGATTTCCGCCGTCCTTTGTGGGGAGAAAAGCTTTCTGAAACCGTCCCTCATTGGTCTAGCTCTAATTTTAAGGGAGGGAATGCCACTTGTCACATCCTGCCAGCTTAAGCACATATCTGTTACTCCCTTGTCTCCTACCTCCTAACCAATTTCCCATGCAAGTTCCAATTGTACGCAGTTTCATTTTTGTCAACAGTCAACTTATGTGGAACCTTAATGAACGTCTTGTGGGAGTCCTTTGGAATTAACCTGCGTGTATTTCACACTCTGCATGCTTTACCTGCTAAATTGGACTCCATTTTCCAATCAGTTTTATTATCACAGTGATGGTTAATCATTTTAAAAGTTTGTGCTTAACTCAGATGGTTAGAGTGTGGTGCTAGTAAACACCAAGGTTGTGGGTTCGATCCCCGTATTGACTAAAAGACTCACCTGCTGCTCACCTGTTAAGTTCAGTTCTTTGCAGTCGTTGTAACAGTAAAGGACGTTTTTGAATAAGGGGCCTGAGTCCAGCAGCATCGCCGACTCTGAGGCTGGGTAGCTCAGTCAGCAACACTGCTAATTAGGCTTCTAACCTCAGGGTTCTAGTCCAGGGTCCTTGTCTCTGTGTGGGCCCAAAGTGTTCACTCCCATGAAATGACAATGAGCAAAATCCATTTGGATCAATAATCCCCAAACATAATTGCCTGTTGTTGATGTCAGTCAAGTGTGAAATTAATAATGAATTTGAGTTTATAAGATGAAAGGGGGGTGGGGGGAGACACGAGACAAAGAATAGAGAGACAGCAAGGGAAAAAAATCTGAAATTATGGAACTACTCACCAATGGTATCAGGGGATATCGAGACAGCATAGGAAAGTGGCATTGTGGTAGATGATAAGCTGTGAGCAGGCTTGATGGGCCAAATGGTCTACTCCTGTTCCTACATTCCTACAAAGGGTCTTGTTGAGGGGGAGAGATGTTGAGAGTGATAGTAAGGTGCGAGGCTAAGGACGTTAAAGGATAGTTTGAATTTTAAATAGAAATAAGGTGGGGAAGTGAAAATTATTTGCATCATATATATTGGGTATCATAGAATCATAGAAACCCTACAGTGCAGAAGGAGGCCATTCGGCCCATCGAGTCTGCACCGACCACAATCCCACCCAGGCCCTATCCCCACATATTTACCCACTAATCCCTCTAACCTACGCATCTCAGGACTCTAAGGGGCAATTTTTAACCTGGCCAATCAACCTAACCCACACATCTTTGGACTGTGGGAGGAAACCGGAGCACCCGGAGGAAACCCACACAGACACGAGGAGAATGTGCAAACTCCACACAGACAGTGACCCAAGCCGGGAATCGAACCCAGGTCTCTGGAGCTGTGAAGCAGCAGTGCTAACCGCTGTGCTACCGTGCCGCCCCAAGTAGACAAGTAAAATATTAATATTAACATAAATTCCTTCAAGTGGAGAATGAATTACCTTCATAAGGAGTAATTATTTGTTTGAAAGCACTTCGCTCCCATCGCTGTCATTCATTCTTAAATTAAAAAAATTCTTAGGAGTTCAAACTTTTCTCCATAAACTGAAGATTAACTCTTTGGAGTTTCCTGTGTATCGAGTTACAGTATAAAAATATACACTCAGAAATGTGGTATTGGATGGATGGGCTGTTTCTAGTTTAGTTAATTGCTACTTACTTCTGTGGAATCACTGTGGCCTTTAACTACATCTCAAATAATTTGACCATGTCTAACCTCAAAAGATCCCATTTGGGAAAAAAAAAGTAATGGAAGTGGAAGAATTTCATTGTGAAGCGATAAGGGGATTGAAATCAGAAACCAGAAAAATAGCCTGTAATTTCCAATTTGGGCTAGTAACTCGGGCGATGTTTATTCCAAGAGATTCTATGTTTATATATTTTTCATGCTTTAAAGGATAGCGCGGTGTGTTTCTCTTGGCAGTAGAAGGAACTGAAGCTTTTGTTTTGCTCTGGAGCGTGTGCTTTAACACAGGTTTTACAGTAATTAATGAGGTTAGTTTATTATTCTTCAGGGAAGGGCCTGCAATCCTTTGGCAGTTGATCCTTTGGCTTTCCGAGATTAATGATGGTCCTCCGGAAAAGGAGGGAGAGAGGAGGGCAAGTTGATAAAACATAGTGATGCAAAGTTAATAATACAGCAGGTGGTCACGTCTGTTGTTCAGGTCTGGATTTGTGATATTTAATCACTTGCAGCAGTCAGATTGGAAAGTTTTGTGGACACAGCACTCTTTATCATTCCAGTAACAATAATTGTTACATCAACAACTGTACTCTTGGCACCAACCCAAAATATGGAGCATTTGGAATATTAAAAAAAAAATTCATTTTAGGTTTTTAATATTGGTGTTTGTTTTATTTGGTACATTTGAAACGTAACACTAAACCTTGTCAGAGAATCACCTGCATTGGTATCTCTTCCTTCTCCCACACTATTACCTCGAGAATATCTCAAGGGATCTCCCCCTGGACTCTTCTGTTTCTCATCTGCGTACCGTCTCTTGGTGACATCAGGTTTCACCATGAATGCTGACGACACAGGGTTCTACCTGACCACCACCTCTCTTGACCCACTGTCTCCAGATTGTTGGACTGCTTGCCTGATGTCCAGTACTGGCTGAGCAGAAATTCCCTCCCAATTGAACTCTGCGAAGACTCGAGCCATTGTCTCCAGTCCCCGCCAGAAGCGCCACTTCCGAGCCTCTTACTCATCCCCACTCACTGGCTGATATCTGACACTGAAACAGACTGCTCACAATCTTATTATTGTATGTTGAGGGGGAGGCAGTGATGTAGTTGTATCGTTGCTGGACTAGTAATCCAGAGACCCAGGTTACTGCTCTGGGGACCCAGGTTGGAATCCCACCACGGCAGATGGTGAAATTTGAATTCAATAAAAATATGGAATTAGAAGTCTACTGATGACGATGTAACCATTTGTCGATTGTTATAAAAACCCATCTGGTTCACTCATGACCTTCAGGGAAGGAAATCTGTCGTACCTACCTGGTCTGGCCTACATGTGACTCCAGATCCACAGCAATGTGGTTGACTCTTAAATGCTCTCAGGGAAGGGCAATTAATGCTGGCCCAGCCAGCGATGCCCACATCCCATGAACGAATAAAAAAAACCCTCTGACCATATATCCATGCCACATGTCTACTGGCACCTCAGCAACATCACCTGGAGGCCGAGACGTTGAGCGTCTTCAAGACAGAAATTGATAAATTCTTGATTTCTCGAGGAATTAAGGGCTATGGGGAGAGAGCGGGTAAATGGAGTTGAAATCAACCATGATTGAATGGTGGAGTGGACTCGATGGGCCGAATGGCCTTACTTCCGCTCCTATGTCTTATGGTCTTATGGACCCTTCCCCTCTCGTTGGCTGCTGCTAAACCCTCATCCATGTCTTTGTTAACTTTAGAATTTGCTACTCCAGTGTCCTCCATCTGCCACCCTCCATGTATTTAAGCTCATCCAAAACTCTGCTGGCCACATCCGAACTTACACTAAGTCCCATTATCACCCCCAGGCTTGCTGACTGACATTGACATAAAACAACAATACCTCAATTCTAACGTTTTCATCTATGTTTTCAAATCCCTACACGCTCTTGCGCCTCTCCATCTGTATAACCTTGTCTGGTTTACAACCCTCTGGGATCTTTGTACTCATCTAATTCTGACATCTTGTGTGCCCAAGACTTTTTTTGCTCTACCATTGGTACCATCAGCTGCCGAGACCCAGAGTTCTGGAATTTTCTCCCATAACTTCTGTACCTCTCATTCCTCCTGTAAGGCACCCCTTAAAACTTACCTCTGGCCGAGCTTTTGGTCACCTTTTCAAATATCTCCTCCGTGTCCAATTTTATTTTATAATCTTCTCCTGTGATGCGATTTGCACATCTTTATTATGTTAAATTTGCTGTAGAGTCATAGAATCCCGAGAGTGCAGAAGAGGCCATTCGGCCCATCAAGTCTGCACCCGCTTTCTGACGGAGTATTTTACCCGGGCCCTTTCCCATAACCCTGTGCAGAAATGCAAATTAAATAACCTAGCCTACAGTCAGCATGGTTAGGATGGGTTGAATGGCCTTGTGCTGTAAACCACTGTAGTTCTATGGCTTACATGGTGTTTTTTAATGTTGCAGTTCCACAGTCTTGCAATATTCTGTTTTAATTCTATTTAACTGTAACTGCATTCTGGGTTCTATGTGCTTCTTGTAATTTTGTTATGTTGCTACCAGGGCAATATTGCAAGCAGAAGAATTTCCAGTTCTTTTTTTTTTTCAGTTCTTTTTCTTTGTTCATTAAAAGTTATATCAGAAAGGATGTGCGGGGCTACAGGGAGAAGGCTGGGAGTGGCGCTAGGTAAATTTCTCTTCAGGAGCGAGCAGATTCGATGAGCCAAATGGCCACCACCTGTGCTCTGACAATTCTGTCACTCTATTTTCTTTGGCATCCTTCTATATTATCCATTTACTGCTGAGGAGACGGGGGAAGATAGCGTACCTCGAACACACTTTCATTATCCCTGTATAACTACTTGTTAGAAGTCTCACAACACCAGGTTAAAGTCCAACAGGTTTATTTGGTAGCAAATACCATAAGCTTTCGGAGCGCTGCTCCTTCGTCAGATGGAGTGGAAATGTGCTCTCAAACAGTGCCAGCATAATAGCATGTTTGAGAGCACATTTCCACTCCATCTGACGGAGGAGCAGTGCGCCGAAAGCTTATGGTATTTGCTACCAAATAAACCTGTTGGATCTTAACCTGGTGTTGTGAGACTTCTTACTGTGTTCACCCCAGTCCAACGTCGGCATCTCCACATTATAACTACTTGTTACCAGGTATGCAATCTGATTTATTTTGTCTTCCTTCTGGAGAAATACGGATCATTGTTGAGCATTTTTTGGAGACGGCCAACAAAATGAGGAATCGCAATTGGAGAAATTAGCTTTTAGCCCCTAATCGAATTGTGTAATTTTCAGGCTAAATTTGGATGAAGAGTTGTTGTTGACTCCATCTATTGCACGTGTGTTATTTATATTTGTAACACTGCGCTTTGTATTTGACCAATTAACTGACTAAAAATCAAACTCTTTTTTTGTTTCCAGTGCCAAGATAGTCGTTCACCTTCAGCCAGTTCCTCCCAACAAAGAGGCTGGTCCATATCAGAGCAGCAAGTACTCTTACATAAAACTCTCTTTCAAGGAACATGGCCAGATTGAGGTAAATATGGCACGTCCAAAGTCGGTGCGTCCGCTCTCACCCGAGATCATGTTGTTAACACGCTATTATGCTGGCTGGCCAAGTAATGGCCATCCAAGGTGAAACGTGCTCTGTGAGCGCTGTTGGGGAGGGTTGGAGGGGCGGGGATGGACGCTGAGGGGAGGGAGGGAGGGTGCGAGCTGGCACTTATCCATTGTGCTTCCTCGGGTGGAGAGGTGGGTGCAGCCGTTGCAGAGCTGCCTGAGGGAGCTGCTGAACCTTAAAAAAAAAAGTCAGTGGAAAATATTTGTCGCGAGTGCCTGGACAGCACAGTCACACACAGGCCTTCAACTCCAGGCACATTCATTAATTTAATTTGAGCCACGACCTTTCACCCCACCCTGGATTGAGGTTGCAGCTTAACGCCTTGCCAGTTGGCCTGTCCGCCAACAGTAGAAGCGGATGGGCAGCGTAAAATCCCAGTTAACTGGTGTTTAATTCATTTAAAATGGCTTCTTGATTGTCGGTGGTCACCCTTCCGACTCGCGCGTGTGTCCATCCACCAAAATACTTTGGCCGGAATGTTGCCACTGTCCATGCCAGCGGGATTTTCCCATCCCGCTGCAGTGAATGGAGATTTGGCTGGCCACCAAATTCTCCGACCTCACTGCAGCGGGAGCGTGGTGTGACAGCCGGTAAGATCGCGCCCAGATTGTGTTTTACAATTGGTGACTTGCTGCCTTGTGTTTTTTCTATTGCGTTTCCGTGTTTTTCAGCTGGCTCAATCAACCTCCCATCTTCTTCTGCTGCCCTCAGCGTTCCCCTTTTAGGCTCGATGATATTATAAGCATCCTTTTTAAATCTCTGAACAATTGACTTGGTTCCAAACATCCAACTTGTCTGACGTGACCTTGATTTCCCTGGAACAAGGCTGACTGCTAGGAAACTGCCTTCGAGCATTTTTCATTTCCTATCCCCTGTCTCTCATTCAGGCTCCTCTGTCTCCTTGAACTTCCATCAGTCAACATTGACCTAGCACAGTCATCCTGCATCTTGCCCCTTGCTGCCAATCAAACCTACTGCAATTAAACTGTATTTTCCCACGCACGTTCTGCCATGTTTAAATGAACGATCGTTTGTCAGATTATTGAGGGGAACCCAAATAATTTCTCTCAGGCCCTCTGTTCCATGAGACTCCTTTATCCCACTCCCCCTTATCCCACCAAACCTTCTGTCCCTTTAAAATTATTACGTCTCAACCCTCTCAATAGTCAATATAAATCCTTCTTTCCTTATGTATGCATCAAACTTTATCGTAAATGCATCAGTGCTATCTGATCGAAGACAGAGGGTGGTGGTGGATGGAAAATTTTCGGACTGGAGGCAGGTTGCTAGCGGAGTGCCGCAGGGATCGGTGCTTGGTCCTCTGCTCTTTGTGATTTTTACTAATGACTTAGAGGAGGGGGCTGAAGGGTGGATCAGTAAATTTGCTGATGACACCAAGATTGGTGGAGTAGTGGATGAGGTGGAGGGGTGTTGTAGGCTGCAAAGAGACATAGATAGGATGCAAAGCTGGGCTGAAAAATGGCAAATGGAGTTTAACCCTGATAAATGTGAGGTGATTCATTTTGGTAGGACTAATTTAAATGTGGATTACAGGGTCAAAGGTAGGGTTCTGAAGACTGTGGAGGAACAGAGAGATCTTGGGGTCCATATCCACAGAGCTCTAAAGGTTGCCACTCAAGTGGATAGAGCTGTGAAGAAGGCATATAGTGTGTTAGCTTTTATTAACAGGGGGTTGGAGTTTAAGAGCCGTGGGGTTATGCTGCAACTGTACAGGACCTTGGTGAGACCGCATTTGGAATATTGCGTGCAGTTCTGGTCACCTCACTATGTGGAAGCGCTGGAAAGAGTGCAGAGGAGATTTACCAGGATGCTGCCTGGTTTGGAGTGTCGGTCTTATGAGGAAAGGTTGAGGGAGCTGGGGCTGTTCTCTCTGGAGCGGAGGAGATTGAGGGGAGACTTAATAGAGGTTTATAAAATGATGAAGGGGATAGATCGAGTGAACGTTCAAAGACTATTTCCTCGGGTGGATGGAGCTATTACGAGGGGGCATAACTATAGGGTTCATGGTGGGAGATATAGGAAGGATATCAGAGGTAGGTTCTTCACGCAGAGAGTGGTTGGGGTGTGGAATGGACTGCCTGCAGTGATAGTGGAGTCAGACACTTTAGGAACATTTAAGCGGTTATTGGATAGGCACATGGAGCACACCAGGATGGTAGGGAGTGGGATAGCTTGATCTTGGTTTCAGATGAAGGTCGGCACAACATCGTGGGCCGAAGGGCCTGTTCTGTGCTGTACTGTTCTATGTTCTATGTTCTATATTCCTCCACCACTCCACGTCAGTGTGTTTTGGGGCAGCACGATGGCACAGTGGTTAGCACTGCTGCCTCACAGCGCCAGGGACCCGGGTTCGATTACTGGCTTGGGTCACTGTCTGTGCAGAGTCTGCACATTCTCCTTGTGTCTGCGTGGGTTTCTTCCGGGTGCTCTGGTTTCCTCCCACAGTCCAAAAGACGTGCTGGTTAGGTACATTGGCCATGCTAAATTCTCCTTCAGTGTAACTGAACAGTGTGACGACTCGGGGATTTTTGCAGTAATTTCATTGCAGTGTTAATGTAAGCTTACTTGTGACACTAATAAATAAACTTTCTTTAAAAAGTTACCTATTTGCACCAATTTCTGTAGAAAGGAAATTCCTCCTAAATTCTTTATTTGATTTGCTAGTGGTTATCCTATATTTATACTCCCTTGTTCTAGACTCAGCCACAAGTGGCAGCAGCTTCTCTCTGCTACTGCATGCTTTCATAATTTTAAAGGCAGCTATCGGTTTAGTACTTGGTATTAGACAGTATGATGACGTTGTGGTTATGTTACTGGACTAGCAATTCAGAAGCAAAATACTGCGGCTGCTGGAAATCTGAAATACTAGTCAAGAGCAGCTGGAGAGACTCAGCAGCTGTGAGAGAAACCGAGCTAACGCTCTGCTGGGAAGCAGAGTCGATGACCTTCCATCAGAACCAATAGGTTGTCAACCTGAAACATTGGCCGCAATCATTTGGGCCCGTTCGCCGGGGGAAGCAAATCCCATTATGGTCACTAACTCTCACGAGAGGGCCATAATGAGATTTGTGACAGCGACATCTCAGTTTCAGATCAGGGCGATGCGGGGGTGTCCTTTACTTTGATTTTGAGATTGGGGTGCCCTTTAAAAAGGAGTCGGGCTTTCTGGCTCTATCAGGCTCCGCCCTGCCTGAATGATGGTGCAAAACCCACCCCCTGCTTCAGTAGATCAGGAGTAAAAACCTGGCTGTATTTCTGGGAGAAACGCATTAGCTTTCAGTCAGGAACTGACACATTGCCCTTCTTTAGGAGGAGTCTGTCCACTAACTCTAATTCTCTTTGTATAGATGCTACGTGACCTGCTGTGTTTCTCAGTCTTTTTTTGTTCTTATGTTATTAATTCAGTGTCCTGGACTGATGGTCCAGAGACACGAGTTCAAATCCCCCACAGCAGCTGAGGAATTAACGTTCATTTAACTACATCTGGAATTGAAACAAAAGCTAGTTCCCACTAATGCCCTGAGGGAAGGAAATCTGCCGCCCTTATCTGGTCTTCATGTAGCTCCAGACTCAGCATCGCAGTTGACTTCTGACTCGCAAAATCCCCTACAGTGCAGAAAGAGGCCATTTGGCCCAGCAAGCCTGCACCAACAACAATCCCACCCGGACCCTAACCCCGTCACCATACCTATTCACCCTGCTCATCTCCCTGACACTAAGGGGCAATTTAGCATGGCCAATCCACCTAACCAGCACATCTTTCAGACTGTGGGAGGAAACCCATGCAGACATGGGAAGAACGTGCAAACTCCACACAGACAAGTCACCCAGGTCGGAATTGAAGCCAGGTCCCTGGGGCTGTGAGGCAGTCGTGCTAACCACTGTGCCACCCTCTGAAATGACGCAGCAAGCGACGCGGTTGTATTGAAGAAGGTTGCTCCTCATCACCTTCTGGAAGGCAAGCGGGGATGGATAAGAAATGCTTATCTTTCCGGCAATGCCTACATCCTGCGGATAAATAAACAAAAAGGGATGAATTCTCTTTTCAGAGAAAGTCCAACCTGCATGATAATTGCATCCTCAGTCCCGATAACAACCCCTTAAATTTTCTCTTTGATGTTCCAGTACCTTTTCTGTAGTTTGGGAACTAGACTGCACATGGTGCTCCCCAGTGCAGTCTAAGCAGCGTTCCGTATAAATTTAACATGATCTCCCTGCTTTTATGTTTTATTTCTCCAGAAATAAATCTCAGTTGACAGTGTATTGTCCCAGTGGCAACAGAAACCCTGTAATTAAGAGTCTTGTGAACTATCATCAGACTTGCTGCCTCTGAGTGGCAAGAGGAAGTAGGTTGACAGGATTGGGAGAGGGTGCCTACGGTAGTGTAGCCCAATGCTTCATTAAACTGGTGCAGCAGTATAAAACTATTTGGCAAGGCTAATCGTTAAGTACGGGGAACCTCTGGTTGCTCTCATCTTCCTGTGACAGTTGAGCGCACAAAGCTGCTAGTGGAGTAGACGTGTTATCGAGCATACATTAAAAAGGCTTCTATTCTTGCAGCGATATGGTATATTACTTATTAGGAACAGTGTTCATTAGCTGTGGTTAGAGGAAGTTACTGTTCATTATAGGAGCAGTGCTTTTCATGGTTAACTACCTTAGTCTCTGCTATTGAAATGAAACCTTGTAATCACTGAAACTTTGCAGCATTTTCTTCAAATTACTGCCCAACCAAAGCGATGATGGATTAGGGACGCCATTCCCCCAGTTATCATGTCTGGAAAGATCAAACCAAGATTAAAGGGTTGATTTTTAACTCTGGGCGCGTGTGACAGGCGGGTCAAAAGACAGATCCAGGCCATTTTAACTGCAGCACCTCATATACAGAGTGCAACATTGTCTCTCGCCCAATGTAGGAGTGATGTCGAAGCGGTGGTTGAGAGCCCAGGAATGCCGAAGTTCCCGAGGGAATGGTTCTTGGCATGTTTAGAGATTTTAGGGGGTGGCCGGCAGAATTCGAAGGAAATGTCAGCGCTGGGAGAGAGAGGCAAGGTTGGGGAGAGTCATTGCGGACCTTGGTGACCACTCCTGCTCTTCCCTGCCCAGAAAGAATTCTTAGAAAAGTTCAAATTTAAGTTCATTTATTAGTGTCACAAGTAGGCTTACATTAACACTGCAATGAAGTTACTGTAAAAATCCCCTAGTCGCCACACTCCGGCGCCTGTTCGGGTACACTGAGGGAGAATTGAGCATGGCCAATGCACCCTAGCCAGCAGGTCTTTCGCACCGTGGGAGGAAACCGGAGCATCGGGAGAAAACCCACGCAGACACGGGGAGAATGTGCAGACTCCGCACAGACAGTGACCCAAGCTGGGAATCGAACCCGGGTCCCTGGCGCTGTGAGGCAGCAGTGCTAACCGCTGTGCCACCCAACTGAAATTTGATAATCACCGGGGATGTTTCTGACCTCTTCGCTGACCACTGCCAATTCCTGTTGTACGCTTAAGCTTCGTGGGGCTCCCTGAATTTTATAGTTTAAAACTGGCCTTGCAAAACCAAACTGAGCTAGTCTGAGCTGCCCCTGACCACAGCATCCTGTTGGAAAGCATGGGTTAAAATAGACCCTTATGCAATAATTTAAGATTGAAAGCAGATGAGAGAAGCGTAGAAGGAGCTGGAGTTGGCCATTCGGCCACTCAAACCTATTATGTCACTGTATTCGGTCATAGCTTAACTCCGCTTAACTCTATTTACCCACCATTGCTCGTATCCTTATGAATCTGATAAATTCTAAGTTTATTTCTTGTCAGATTTTCTTGTTGCCCAGTATTGCTCTACAATAACAGCATCAATTTAGCAAAGCAATGATAAGCATCTGTATGAGAAACATTAAAGCAAATAATGACAATTTTTTCAATGTTCCAGTAAAAACCTTTTGGGCTGCCGGGTGTCCATTTATTTAGATCATGTTAAATTCGAAGTTCAAACTGATGCTAGGTGATGGTAGATAATTTCGTGATTTTCAAAAGCTTTCACAAAAAGTCAGTTTTCGGTCAAGTTGATTGATCAATGAAACCCTTGAATTCATCTCTGCGTGTTCCAGCTGTGTGTAGATATGATTAATATTTTACCCTCCACAGATATTTCCCTTTCTGCTATCCCATCCTAAAGGTGCTGATTCTTGCTGGTGTGTGGTTAATTAGTACCTTAGCCCCTGTTACCTAACCCCTCATTCTATCTGTCATATCTGGACAATGAGCCTAAACAGAGAGTGTTGGTGGATTGTTTAACCGGCGGGGAATTACAGTCAACCCCTGAATCCTGTCCCCACACCATATTCCCACAAATATTTTCCAGCATGAATAATATCAGTTATATCCTTGGAAATGATATACCTGGATACAGGTGGGAGTGAAGCCCATTGTATTGGAGAAAGCCTGTTACCAAGGCAACCCTGCTGCTTGGCCTTCGATACAAATGTTTCAGTCTGGGCTTTGTGCATCTGTACTTTTCTTTACCTCTCTAAGCATAGAAAAAGCAGCACCTTTTAAAGAGACTATGCATTGCTTTCTCCTCTTAACATTTTACAGTTGTTTTTTGATAATTTTGCAAACACATTCTAACATTCTACCCCTCAATCTACAACTACTCTACTCAACTTCGCAACAGTATGCAGTGAAATCGCCTAAAGCTGGGGATCGACCTTAGGATAGAGTCATAGAGGTTTACAGCATGGAAACAGGCCCTTCGGCCCAACTTGTCCATGCCGCCCTTTTTTTAAAAACCCCTAAGCTAATCCCAATTGCCCGCATTTGGCCCATATCCCTCTATACCCATCTTACCCGTGTAACTGTCTAAATGCTTTTTAAAGGACAAAATTGTACCCGCCTCTACTACTACCGCTGGCAGCTTGTTCCAGACACTCACCACCCTCTGTGTGAAAAAATTGCCCCTCTGGACACTTTTGTATCTCTCCCCTCTCACCTTAAACCTATGCCCTCTAGTTTTAGACTCCCCTACCTTTGGGAAAAGATATTGACTATCTAGCTGATCTGTGCCCCTCGTTATTTTACAGACCTCTATAAGTTCACCCCTCAGCCTTCCACGCTCCAGAGAAAAAAGTCCCAGTCTATCCAGCCTCTCCTTATAACTCAAGCCATCAAGTCCCGGTAGCATCCTAGTAAATCTTTTCTGCACTCTTTCTAGTTTAATAATATCCTTTCTAGGATTTGATTCTAGGATCATCTAGTTTATATACAGCTAAGATTTCACAGGAGCCTTATAAGGCATATTTAAACCCTTGAATGTGCTGTAATTTAAGCACATTCTGTTTGACTCTGTTTAAAGCATGTCACAAATACAAGTTGTAATTTTGTTATTGTGGTAGTTTAAATTGCAAGTTGCCATCAGGTATCTGAAGATAGCGTTCGCCAAATGGCAGTTATCAGCAACCACCATCAATGTTTAACATTGCTGTTAAAGTTTTACAGACGACTGTCAGAAGAATTGTCCCAGAAGAGATGGGAGCGTATTTCGGTATCGCAGCCCATGCAGCCACACAGTCGATCACAAGTAGGTATTAATGTGGAAAATGTTGCCTTGATTTATGGTGATCAGTTAAAATGTCCGCTGTATCTGAACATCTGAGAAGTGATATATAATCTACCTGCATCCAGCACTAGGCTCGTACAGTTCTTCTTGAGAAGGTTGATGGGGTGAGAGGTGGCAGTCGGGGAGGACGGAAAGCTTGGGGTGGGGGAGGCAGGGGGTGTTGTGGTGCTTATTAAACAGGCAGCAGTTGGTAAGCAATGCATTTTTGTGCTGGTCATCAGGATGAAAATATTTCCAAGCACATCATAAATGTGGCCAGATGCGGTTATGGTGATCCACATGTCCTGTTTCGACAGCGTACCTTGATTTAAATCTCAGCTGATCTTTATTTCAAATGTGCTTTCTGCCCCTTTTCAGTAACATTGACAAATACAGGCACCTCGTTTCAGTATAGTCATATCCATTAGGAATTGGGTCATTTCACTGAGAGCGCTTTCATCAGCGCGTGAGATAACCTTTGTCCTATCTTTCTGGCCATCGATTTAATCTATTATTGTCACATGTATTAGCATACAATGAAAAGTATTGTTTCTTCCCTGCTATACAGACAAAGCATACCGTTCATAGAGAAGGAAAGGAGAGAGTGCAGAATGTAGTGTTACAGTCATAGCTAGGGTGTAGAGAAAGATCAACTTAGTGCGAGGTAGGTCCATTCTAAAGTCTGATGGCAACAGGGAAGAAGCTGTTTTTGAGTCAGTTGGTATGTGACCTCAGACTTTTGTATCTTTTTCCCGATGGAAGAGAGAATGTCCGGGATGTGTGATTATGCTGGCTGCTTTCCTGAGGCAGCGGGAAGTGTAGACAGAGTCAATGAATGAGAGGCTGGTTTAGGCTGGCCTAGGATTGATGTAAGGTTGTAGAAGTGGGAAAGCACTGGGCCACCGACATTCCCACCACTCGCACCTCAGTCACGAACTTTGGGGGGGTTATGTGGAACGGGAGGAAAGAACAACAGGACTATTTTGTTTTAAATGTTGAATATAACTGCATTAATAGTTAAAGACAATTTAAATAGCATGGCTACTTTAACATTTATACTGGATTTGAACAGTTAACGATGGGTGGAATGATTCATGAAGATACATCCACTGGCAACCAAACTGCCCAATCTTATTGCAATGAGTACCCTTAAATTGGCAAGAAAGTGGACTTTAAAGATTTTAGCCAGTACACAATTGACATCTGTAATTGATCTTATAGCTAAGCGTTTGTCCATGGATATTGTTTTATATATATTATATAGTAAATGCAGTTGACCACATTTATTATTGAAGTATTAAGAGAATATTTCATTGACCGAGCCCACTCAATGCAATTGGTGGATGGCAGCATTTACCCTCCATGTGAACCAATAGTTCACACCCACCTTCAACCCCTTTCCCTCATTCCACTAATCCAATTTGAACAAAGAAAAGCACACCACTGGAACAGGCCCTTCTTCCCTCCAAGCCTGTGCCGATCGTGATGCTCTAACTAAACTTAAAAAAAAACCTTCTGTCCTTACTCAGTCCGGATCCCTCTATTCCCTCCCTGTTCACGTACCCATCCAGATCCCTCTTAAATGTTGCAAATGTGCCTGCTTCCACCACCACCTCTGGCAGTGCGTTCCAGGCACCCAAAACTCTCTGCATGAAAAACTTCCCCCACACATCTCCCTTAAACTTTCCCCCTCTCATCTTGAACCTGCGCCCCATTGTAATTGGTACTTCCACCCTGGGAAAAAGCCGCTGACTATCCACCCTGTCTGTGCCCCTCATAATTTTGGAGACCTCTATCAGGTATCCCCTCAGCCTCCGTCTTTCCAGTACCTCGGTTATTAACTATGGAAGTGAATTCCACTGCCTCATAACTCTCTGCAAATACCTTGTGGCATCAAAGACACAACATTTCACCTCAGCAACAGAATGATGCATTGTTCAGTGCTCGAGATAATGTTTCTGTGCTGATAAGGCAATATCAGGCTTAACCTACCACAAGAAACAGATGTATATTTCAAAAAGGAAGAAGAAAATTGTAGATCTTTGGGGAAAGAGTGGGGGAATGGGATTAACTGGTAACTCAATTCAGTCACTGGGCACAGTTATGAGGGGCCAAATGACTTCTTTCTGTGCAGTAAGATTCAATTCCATGGAGTGACGGAGAAACAATCCAACCCTGAAATTTCTTAGCAGAATGAGTTCTTATATTCAATTGTGCCAATGAAGGGGAAAGCCAAGCGTAGATTTTGTACTTCCTTCAGGCAAGAAAAAGCCACCAAGAGCTACTGACACGAGAAGTGTTGCTGGATGTTGAGGTGCCTGATATCTGTCCCAGTGAAGGAGCAGTGTGTTGCAGAGATGAAGATGTTTACATTTTCAAAAAGGGACAAAATAGCCAAGCCAATGTCTCAAACGCTGTTAACAAAAGTAACTGAATTCTAAGGTCACTTCCTGTGGGAGCTTTCCACAATCTCACGTGTTGGGAAGTATCTGCATTTGCAAGGGAACAAAAACTTGAATAGAGTGTGGAGCGCTTTTGGTGTAAAATGAATAAAAGTTTCCTATTTTTTCGCAGGCAGGAAGAGTGAGGGCTGCTGGAATTGTGGGTATTGAAAGGAAGCTGGAGGAGAAAAGAAAGGAGACCGACAAAAACATCTCTGAAGTAAGTCGCTGCAAATGTTCAAGGCCAGCCATTTGTCTGGATCCGCTGGAACCATTTCCTGTCAAATGCTGGTGTGAATGCTGTGTCAAAACACATCTCCCTGAGATTGTTTCATCCTGAAAAGCCAGATTACACGTCTAATATTTAGGAAGGAAATGCTATTTATATGAGTACACTTTTTTTTCAGTGTTAGTATTTTGTTTTATGAGTGTTTTGCAAGTATAGACTAAGATAAATTTGTTGCAAATTTAGTTTGTGCTTCCTCGATTTGAATGCTATTTTACGCTATAGAAGGTACAGAGCTGAAAACAATAAAGTTCAGGTACCAATGTTTCCATCCCTTGTTGTTCAGCTTGTTCTGGATCTTTTCATGTTGATGCTAAAGCAGCCCGACAGTAACGTTGTGCATCCTCAAGAAGATATTTGCTGCACTTTGAAGGTTGCCTTTAAGGAATTGACAAAAGGTTTGCCAAGATTGTTATTTCAAACATTTTAATGGAAATATAGGGTGGGATTCTCCGGCTGTTCACGCCAGCGGGATTCTCCGATCCCACTGCAGGGAATGGCGATTTGGCTGAGCGCCAGATTCTCCGTCCTCACTGGCAGCGACGTCGGGGCATGAACACCTGGAGAATTCTGGCCGTAATTTCTGGTTGATCATTACCCTTACAGTATAGTCCACTCGCCTGATGAAGGAGCAGTGCTCTGAAAGCTCGTGATACCAAATAAACCTGTTGGACTTCAACATGGTGTTGTGAGACTTCTTACTGTGCCTACCCCAGTCCAACACCGGCATCTCCTTACTATATTCCTGAACTTCGAACAAACTCTGTATCTATCATCTAGGGGGATTTTCCCAATATTAAGTCAATGATAGAGGTGAATCTGGCTCAAGCTGGTAAAGCAGTTGACGAGTGTCACGACAGTCATACTAACTGTTATGGATCATTCTGGTAACCTTGAAGGGTAACCTTTCCTGTTCCCAATATGTACGGAATGAAGACGATGGGATTTCTCTCAAAATTTAAGAGATCTCAAAGGAGGGTCAAGTGTGTCACCTGCCAACTCTTGCTGGTAGCTATGGTGGTCGCTGGGATCAGACCATACATCGCAGCAGAACTCTGAAGGCCAAGTGGATCTGAAAATGGAGGATAATGTTCTCCCAAAGGAAAATGGGATTAGCTGAAGAGAGAATTCCAGTTTATTTTTCTATTAGAAGAAATGTCAAAATCTTTCCAATGTGTTGAAGGAACTTGTAGAAACCTTTACACGCCTGTAGAAAAAGAATTAGACCTTAAGAAATGGGAACAGGAGTAGGCCATTCGGCCGCTGGAGCCTGCTCCGCCATTCAATAGAACCATGGCTGATCCAACAGTCCTCACATCCACTTTCCTGCCCTTTTCCCGTAACCCTTGATTCCCTTACTGACCCAAAATCTATCGGTCTCAGCCTCAAATATACACGAGTCTTCCCCCACAGCTCTCTGTGGCAAGGAGCTGCAAAGACTTTCAACTCTCTGAGAAGAAATTCCTCCACATCTCAGTCTTGAATTGGCGCCCCTTTATCCTGAGACTCTGCCCTCTGGTCCTAGACTCTCCAATTGAGGGGAAACATCCTCTCAGCATTTCCCCTGTCAAGCCCCTTAAGAATCCTATATGTTTCAATGAGATTACCTCTCATTCTTCTAAATTCCAATGAGGAGATTCCCAACCTTTCCTCGTAAGACAATCTCTCCATACCGGGGATCATCCTAGTAAACCTTCCCTGAACTGTCTCCAATAATACCTTGCCTTAAGTAAGGGGACCAAAAGTGCTGAGCATCATATTGCTACACTTCTATAATTTATTAAAAAATGTATTTGCCATGCACAGGTGATGTAACGTGTTCTTATTTTCCTGATTGAAGAGTGGGATAACTCTTAACATTTGGTTCTTTGCATACATAAGCCATCAGAAAAGAATGATGTGAAGTTGCCGGCGTTGGACTGATGTAGGCACAGTAAGTAATCTCACAACACCAGGTTAAAGTCCAACAGGTTTAATTTTTAGCACAAGCTTTCGGAGCGTTGCACCTGATGAAGGCGCTCGTGCTAAAAATTACACCTGTTGGACTTTAACCTGGTGTTGTGAGACTATTGGAAAATAAGTCAGATTACAATGCAGAGCATAACAGTCAAACATTGAAAACTTAGTCCGTACTTCTGTGATTGAACTGGAACAAAAGGAAATCTGGTATAATCTGTTTTTTTTATGGACGGCATGGTGGTTAGCACTGCTGCCTCACAGCGCCAGAGACCCGGGTTCGATTCCCGGCTCGGGTCCCTGTCTGTGCGGAGTCTGCACATTCTCCCCGTGTCTGCGTGTGTTTCCTCCAGGTGCTCCGGTTTCCCCTCTCAGTCTGAAAGACGTGCTGGTTAGGTGCATTGGCCATGCTAAATTCTCCCTCAGTGTACCCGAACAGGCGCCGGAGTGTGGCGACTAGGGGATTTTCACAGTAACTTCATTGCAGCGTTAATGTAAGCCTACATGTGACACTAATAAATAAACTTTAAACTTCAATCCTCTGACTGGAAGTGTTTTGCTTTTAAAGTGCTATAAACTCATTTCTTATTTCTGGGGTGTATATAACTCAAGCAGTGCTGAAACCATGGCATTGTATTCAGCAAAATAAATTGGCAAACATTTTGCTGTATATTGGGTTAAAGCACAATTTCTCCTGCTGCTTCCCTCAAAAAGAAAAAAAGAAAATGAACAAAACTCCACTGCAAAAAAAAGTACTGTTTTCTGAATTTCTTTTCAAGTTCTTTGGCTATGACAAAAGGTTTTGATTTTACGGATGAATTGTGTCATATTTCGAGACCCCAGGTTCTAATAGAGGTTTCCTGCCAGAGCTGTTGAGTCCGATAAGAATTCTGCAGTTCAATTCTGTTTATCACAGGAAGTTCCTGTTAGGTGTGTGCCCATTCCCTTTTGTTCCCAGAGTCTCTCCGAACAATCCCATTACTGGGGAAACAATGCTAAGTAGATTATTCTACTGTGTTTTTTTTTCAAGTCTTGCTGGAACTTTCCACAGGGCCCTTCAGTTCATCATAGAATCCTTGCAGTGCCAAAGGAGACCATTCGACCCATCAAGTCTGCACTGACTCTCTTAACAGAGCGTCCCACCCTTGCCCTATCTCCGTATAACTGTAATAATGTTGAGATAACACAGTGTGATGGAGGTGGTCGCGGTACTGAAGCGCCCTCTTCACTTGTATTTGCTTGTGTCATATCATCTGCGGAGCACTTCAGAAACTGGCTAGGAGGAGTTACTGAATCCAACTGTGAGGGAGGACCTAAGACTAATGAACACATAGTATTTCACCCAGGAAGCTTCAGAATCAGCTTTGCATTCCTTTGATGTTTCGGTGATATCACCTTTTGGCATTTTCACCTGAAGCTTCAGGAGAACTTGGAAGCAACGCCAGCAACCTCTGCAACAGCTACCTGTCCCCAGTTAACCGTTGCACAAGATAAAGGATGTGATAAGCAGACACTTGGACAATCATGATCTGATTGACTATATAAAGAACAAAGAAAATTACAGCACAGGAACAGGCCCTTCGGCCCTCCAAGCCTGCACCGACCATGCTGCCCGACTTAACTAAAACCCCCTACCCTTCCGGGGACTGTATCCCTCTATTCCCATCCTATTCATGTATTTGTCAAGGCGCCCCTTAAAAGTCACTACCGTATCCGCTTCCACTACCTCCCCCAGCAACGAGTTCCAGGCACCCACCACCCTCTGTGTAAAACATCTGCCTCGTACATCTCCTTTAAACCTTACCCCTTGCACCTTAAACCTGTGCCCCCTTGTAATTGACTCTTCCACCCTGGGAAAAAGCTTCTGACTATCCACTCTGTCCATGCCTCTCATAATCTTGTAGACTTCTATCAGGTCGCCCCTCAACCTCCGTCGCTCCAGTGAGAACAAACCAAGTTTCTCCAACCTCTCCTCATAGCTAATGCCCTCCATACCAAGCACCATCCTGGTAAATCTTTTCTGTACCCTCTCCAAAGCCTCCACATTCTTCTGGTAGTGTGGCGACCAGAATTGAACACTATATTCCAAGTGTGATATAGTGAGCATGGATTTACGTTTGATGAACTTGGAATTTTTTTTGTCACTCACAAAATTGATAAAGGAGAGTTGATAGACGGAGTATATTTGGATTTTCAGAAGGCTTTTGATGAGCAAAATTAAAGCATGTGGGATAGGAGGCAATACACTGGCATGGATTAAGGATTGGCTAACAGGCAGAAAACTGAGAACAAGAATAAACTAGTCATTTTGGTTAGGGAGTCTAAAACCAGGGGACACATTTTCATTGGCAGGCTATGCCTAGTGGGATACCACAAGGATCAGTACTTGGGCTTCAGCTGTTCACAACACATGTGATTTGTGGACCAAATGTAATATTCCAGGTTCGTGGATGATACAAAGCTAGATGGGAATGTGTGTGGTGATGAAGTCATTGATTTGAGGTCACTGGCAAAAGGTTCTATCTACTGCTTGGGTTCCCTGGGTACAGTGTTGTGCCATTGCCAGCTCAGTTGGTAGTAGTCTTTCCACTCAAGTTAGAAGCTTATGAGTTCAATTCCCATTCCCAAAACAAAAAAATCTAGCTGACACTCCAGTGCAACATTAAGGGAAAGTCAGAGGTGCTGTCATTTGGCACATAGGTGGCTCAGTCAAGAGTGTTTCCACCTCTGAATGTTTATTACTTCACTGCAGCACTTGTTGACCTCAACAGGATCTTTAATCAGACTCATATCTGTATAATCACTGCCAAGGTGCCTTTTTGCCACCTGAAAAGCCCAATCTCGCCAGCCTTTGTTGAGAACGCAGACCACAGACTGAGTTCAGCCTGGAGGCCTATCTCCAAGGTATCAAGCATTTGAATGTCTCCACTGTTTCTCAGTAGCCAGACCTGGTAACATTGCTCGAAGTCTGGTCTGACCCGAGTGAGCAGTGTACAGTTTGACCATTCCTTCCTCTGACTTGTTTCGGCTATCTGGTTAAACACTCTGCTGGTTCCATGTTAGTGTTTTAATTGCGTAAGCCTTTTAAGTTCAGTACAATTGACCTTGACAAAATAGAGACTTGGAAACATTTAATAATATTTGCTTTTGGAGGTTTCTGCTTTTCAACAGAATGGTAACATCAAATGTTTCAAATAGTCAAATGTCTTTATAGTTAAAATTGCTGTAAGCAGAACTGTAAGTTTGATTTTTTTTCCTCTAATTTCCAGGCTTTTGAAGATCTCAGTAAACTAATGAAAAAGGTAAGCTTCCTAATGTATCACTTCCTACTCACCTTAGAATGAGATTGTACACGACCTGAAAGTAACTGCTATTTGACTTTGGGAATAATTATCAGTGATGATTGCAAGAAAAGTTAACATTAATTGATAATGGTGACCATATACAAATGGAAACAATTATTGTACCTCTGAGCAAGCATGGCACAATTTTGAAACTTACTGATATGACTATAGTGAGTCCTCATTTAAATCTGTGGCTGCGTTCTTGAAAGTCGCACCTTTTGTGGGAAACCTAGATTCCCATTGGAATTAATGTTAAAACTGGAGTTGGCTTCTGTAGGACCTTCCTTATCAGAATAAAAAACATTATACTCTGGAGCTTTAAATCTTTTAAAATGCTAAATTCATACATTGATAAATGAAATAACTTGTAAAATAAAATATATTTAAAAATGTAAAACAGAAAGTAACTTTCTACTTATAGCACCTCCCGCTTGCCACTGATCCTGCACCCCGGGCTTCCAACTCCCCGGGCTTCCAACTCCCCGGGCTTCCAACTCCCCGGGCTTCCAACTCCCCGGGCTTCCAACTCCCCGGGCTTCCAACTCCCCGGGCTTCCAACTCCCCGGGCTTCCAACTCCCCGGGCTTCCAACTCCCCGGGCTTCCAACTCCCCGGGCTTCCAACTCCCCGGGCTTCCAACTCCCCGGGCTTCCAACTCCCCGGGCTTCCAACTCCCCGGGCTTCCAACTCCCCGGGCTTCCAACTCCCCGGGCTTCCAACTCCGAGCTTCCTGGTTGCTGCAGATCTTCCCCTTCCCGACCCATTGATTTGCAGCCTCCTTACAGGCCTAACCCAGTCTCTCGCAGACTCCTGTTCTCTGATTCACCCTCTCACCACTTCCCTCCTGTTCAAGATCCAGATCCAATTTAAAGCTCCGGGGTTGTGGAAGTGCGAGGCCCCACAGTGCAGAGGTGCCGAGCTGGGGCTGTTATAATCCATATTTTCCTATTTTAATTGCTCCCCCTCGCAGCTTCCCTCTCCTGAACGCTTGCCGTGAGCAAGGTCTCTGGAGATGAACAGTGAGTCAGGAGAAGCAGCTTTGACAGCCATTTAAAAAAAAACTTGGATTATAACAGCCCCAGTTTGGCTCCACTGAGACTCTCACTTTCACAGCCCCAGAGCCCCAGCATCGGATTGAATCGGATCTGGATCTTGAACAAGGATGCAGGTCAGGACTGGGAAGCGGCATCAAGAAGCCGGGGATTTGGTGAGAGGGCAGGTCGGGCATGGGGAGAAGCCGCAAAGGCAGAGGTGGGGGAGGGGAAGAGTTGAAATGTAAGGCACAGGGAGAGGTCACGAGGCGGATGTAAGGCACAGGGAGAGGTCACAAGTCGGAGGTCAGAGATGGGAAGTGGCTGTAAGTCGGAGAATCTTGCATAGGGAGTGATTGGATGTCGGCACAGGGAGAGGCGGGTTGGAGTTGGGTAGAGTGGTCAAAAACAAAGCCACTAAGGTAATGTGAGAAACTACATTGAAACTAATCTTGCGATGCTCAATGAGATTACAGGTCCCATTAACTTACTGACATTAAAGCGAAACGACATTAAGCGGGGCAACGTTAAACAAGCACTAGTAAACCTCACAAACTAGTAAACTTTCTAAACCTCTAAGTCACTAGAAGTTTTGACACCATGCAGGGCAAAGCAGTCCACCTGATCGACACCCCCTTCAGCATCTTAATCACTCACTGCCTCCAGTGGCAGTGGTGTGTACCGTCTATTAGATTCACTACAGTAACTCACCAAGGCTGCTTCAACACAGCACCTTCCAAACCTGTAGCACCCAGAAGAACAAGGACAGCAGATGCATGGGAACCCCACTACCCGGAAGTTCTCCTCCAAATTACACAGTGCCTTAACTTGGAGCTATCTCCTCGTTCTTTCATTGTTGCTGGCCCAAAACCTGGCTAAAAGCACTGTGCACAAAAAATCCTTGAAAAAAATCTATCGAGAAGCCAAAGAAGAAGACATCAGTCTCAGCAATTATGATAGTTTAGAGGGTGACTTGGACATGGATCACATTGGTCTGGGGTTTTCCAAACTTTTCAAACCATGGAACCCCTAGTGACCTCCCAAGTTCATCAGGGAACCCCATCATAATGATGACACCCCTTTATTGCCCCCAAAATAGGTGCAAACACAGAAATCCAATGAAAACAAGTCTTTTCTGGCCAAATCTATGTATATATTAGGAATTGGGAAGAGGCATGCAGTCCCAAATACGTTTGCCAACTACATGGCCCCCTCACATTAACCCCTGGCCAAGCCGTCCACCCATGGCACCCTCACATAACCACAGGCCATCCCACCTTCCCATTAACCCCCAGAAGTAGCACCCGCTTTAGAAGTGGCTAATCTTAAAAAGTTCTCTTATTAATGAAATGTTTATCTCCTACCTTCTGTCATTTTTAATGGGAGGAGTGATGCTCGAAAGCTGACCCTCAGACGCACTCACCCCTCTCCCTCGCACATACACACACACACAAACACACACACACCCACATACACACATCTCCCTCTCTCTCACACTTCTCCAGAAGCCAGTGGACAAGCATTTTTCCAATGTGCCTGTCTTGTCATGGACCCCCTGGGAGGACACGCAGACCAGTTTGGGATCTCCTGCGGTAGTCCATATTGGTAATTGTTGATGGCTAGTTTGAAATTCAAACTTGTTAATGGTCATTAAAATAAGACCAACTGATCACCGAGCACAACTCCTCTCACTGCTCATTCATGCTGGTCGATATTTTAAACTCTTAATTTTTTTCCTGATGAATGTATTCCAAACAGACTAAGTAACTGTATGTTTTTATCTTTTAGGCCAAAGAGATGGTTGATTTGTCAAAATTAATAGCAAATAAAATCAAAGACAAGCAAGGTGATATTTCTGAGGACGAGGTAAGAAATGTGCCGAGCAAACTTGCAGAGTTTTAGTTGACTTCAATGAAATAAAGAATATTTTTAACAGCACCTGTCATTGCCCAAGAATATCATAAGGTTCTTGATCAGCGACCACTATTTTTTATTTTTATTAGTGTCACGAGTAGGCTTACATTAACACTGCAATGAAGTTACGGTGAAAATCCCCTAGTCGCCACACTCTGGTGCCTGTTCGGGTACACTGAGGGAGAATTTAGCATGGCCAATGCACTTAACCAGCTCGTCTTTCAGATGTGAGAGGAAACCGGAGCACCCAAAGGAAACCCACGCAAACACAAGGAGTGTGCAGGTTGTGCACAGACACTGACCAAGTCGGGACTCGAACCCGGGTCCCCTTACGTAGGCAGATACGGAAACCATATTGTACACACATCCTCTAAACGGCAGTGTAAAAAGGAGGGATATTGGCTATTGGTTTTAGAAACATTAATCAAGGAAAGAATTAACAGACACTTGCACAGATTTGAGTTAATTGCACAGATCTGTTAACAGCAAAACCTGTTTGCCTGAACTACGTGTATTTTGCTGCCTGCCTTTCTTGGAACTCATTGATTTGGTCGTCTTGCTTATTTTTGACTTGCAAGATGTCAGTATGGTTGGAGTTTGGAGTCGTGAATGAGATTCAGTTCAATTCAATTGCATTCTGATAACATCCAAAGCTTAATGAGGATGGGGAGTGGGGCATTAAGCTGAGGCAAGACTACCAGGGCAGAAAGGAAAACCTAGCACTGAATCGCAGGGACCCTGACCTAGCACTGAATCGCAGGAACCCAGACTTAGCACTGAATCACAGGGAGCCAGACCTGGCACTGAATCGCAGGGACCCAGACTTCGCACGGAATCACAGGGAGCCAGACCTGGCACTGAATCACAGGGACCCTGACCTGGCACTGAATCGCAGGGACCCAGACTTAGCACTGAATCACAGGGACTCAGACTGAGCACTGAATCACAGGGACCCAGACCTAGCACTGAATCGCAGGGACCCAGACCTAGCACTGAATCGCAGGGACCCAGACTGAGCACTGAAATCACAGGGACTCAGACTGAGCACTGAATCACAGGGAGCCAGACCTGGCACTGAATCGCAGGGACCCAGAAGCAGTTTTGATGCTCACATGTACAGCTGGGGTTCGAGGCACAGCCACATGGAGAATATGCCATGTGCTTGTTCACAAACCTGCTCTTCAAATCTCTTGAAGCAAAGTGCCATTCTGAGCAAAACTATTTGATTTATTGTTTCACAAACCTTTCTGCATTGGCTGCAACTAAAACATACTCAGTCTTGATCCAGCTATTGGTGGTGACACAGAGAAAACCTTTCACCTCCTTCGCTTTAATCTCTGTTGCTGTTCTCTTTCTGTTTTACCTCTTGCCTCCTTCACTTTTGTTTCCATGTACTTCTTCACAGTAAACCCCCTCCCCCCAATCTCTCTCCTGTCACCTTTGTTTCATTCTCCTTCACATTTTCCCTTCTCGTTCTTCTCTTCCGTATCTCTCCACCTCTACCCTTGCACTTTTTATCTCCCTCATTTCCAGTGGCGCAGCGGTTAGCACTGCTGCCTCAGAGCGCGAGGGACCCGGGTTCGAATCCGCTCTTGGGTCACTGTCTGTGTGGAGTCTGCACATTCTCCCCGTATCTGCATGGGTTTCCTCCAGGTGCTCTGGTTTCCTCCCAAGATCCAAAGTTGTGCGTGTTGGGTAGATTGGCCAGGCTCAGTTGCCCCTTATTGTCAGGGGGATTAGGGTAAAAACATGGGGTTGCGGGAGTAGGGCCTGTGTGGGATTGTTGTTGGTGCAGACTTCATGGGATGAGTGGCCGCCTTCTGCACTGTAGAGATTCTGTGATTCTTTCTCCATATTTACTTTTTTTTCCCCTCCCTTCCCTCACTTTCATCCCATTTCCTTTGTTTTCTCCTTCTCTCCGTTTGCATCTTTTTTCTTTTCTCTCTGCAACACTTCTTTTCACTCTACTTGTTCCTCGGACAGTGGAGTAGAATGGGGAAGGTGAGGAAGCTGGCTGGGATGTCTTAATCATCCAAGGTGTGGCGCTTCAAAACAAGCGTGGGGAGTTGGGTTTAAAAAAATACACAGGAGGAGGGGGCTTTGAGAACCTGACGGGCTGCATTTATTGTTAAGTGTTGGTTTGACTTAAAGGTTTAAGCTTTAAGAATAGATTAGTGAATGGACATTCTTAGAGTTCCAGCTACTTTTCTCACTTAAATCGACATGATGTTTTCAGGCAAATAAAAATTACAGGCAGATGTAATCACTAGAATTATTTCCTTTTAGTGTATACTCTTAAATCCAAGTATTTTCATGTACAAAATATGCAAGAAAGGCATTTGACCCATTAGGTTTTCCTCTTGCACGTAACATGTGTAATTTAGCCTTCAATGGGCTCAATCTCACCCACACAGTTTTTTTGCATTACCATCTAAGGTAATTGTACGAGACTCAAAGGTGCGTGGGTTTCCTCCGGGTGCTGCGGTTTCCTCCCACAGTCCAAAGATGTGTGGGTTAGGTGGATTGGCCGTGCTAAATTGCCCCTTAATGTCAGGGGGACTAGCTAGGATAAATGCATGGGGTTATGGGGATAGGGCCTGGGTGGGATTGTGGTTGGTGCAGACTCGATGGGCTGAATGGCCTTCTTCTGCACTGTAAGATTCTATGATTCTATAGTTCTCGCCTATCCTGACGCCTTTTACTATTCAATCCTGATTTGCTGCTCGCCACAGACAACAGTCATCTTGGAGAACAGTAAACTCTAGGTTACTGTTCTCCATCTTTGCACTTCATCTTTGCAAGTTTGTTTTTGAATTTCGTGATCACCAGGTCTCTGGCTAGAAGTTAAATATCCTGTTTCACAGTCAGCATCCGGATGTCTGAGAATTGCTCTGTTAATAAATGCAGGCTGGTATAAATGGCCAGCTGACGTTTTGTACTCGTAACCTGGAGTTTACTGGCTCAGTTTCCAACTGTTTGTCAGCTGAACCCCATTGACATATATTCATACAAAAAATGGATATGTTTTTAAACTTTACATTGGAGTTTTATCCACTTAACTGGATAGTCAGAAGCTTTATCCCAGGGTGGAAGAGTCAATTATGAGGGGGCATTAGGTTTAAGGTGCGAGGGGCAAGGTTTAAAGGAGATGTACGAGGCAAGTTCTTTTACACAGAGGGTGGTGGGTGTCTGGAACTCGCTGCCGGGGAGATAGTGGAAGCATATACGATAGTGAGTTTTAAGTCTGGACAAATACATGAATAGGATGTGAATAGAGGGATATGGTCCCCAGAAGGGTAAGGGATTTTAGTTCACACATGGGCAGCATGGTCGATGCAGGCTTGGAGGGCCAAAGGGCCTGTTCCTGTGCTGTGATTTTCTTTGTTCTTTGTTTGTATTCCTGATTTCATTGAGTCATGTTATGTGAACAATCAGTATAAAATCCGTGTATTTTCTACATGCTGTGAAGTAAAACATATACTCCCTGTTGCACAGACTATTCGCTTCAAGTCCTATTTGCTGAGCATGGGTATAGCTGATCCAGTTACCAGAGAAACACATGGATCGGGAACACATTACCACATGCAGCTGGCGAAGCAGCTGGCGGGAATGTTGCAAGTGCCAGTTGAGGTAAATAATGCCCCTCAGTTGATTTTCCTCACCCCTGTGACCAATATTCTGTACAGTAATTCCTGAATGTCAAATTAAGACGGTGAACGTTTTTATATAAAGGGAATTTAGGCATTCACAGTTGTGAACTAGGCACTTGTATATTGCAACAACAACAAATTGTACTTGCAAAGCACCTTTAAGCAGATGGCGTATAATATCCCAAGGGGAGTAATTGAGCCAAAAATTGACATTAAGCCAAAGAAGGGGCCAAAGAGTTTGTTGGTAAACCAGTAAGAAGAAAAACTGCGCATGGGCAAGTGTTCTTGTGATCATTGTGAGTGCTCTACTTCCGTTCTTACTGTATCGTAATGGGTAATGTACATCTATCTGTACTGCACGAGTAATGAGTCAGGCATTATTTTAATTAAGAAATACGGGTCACTGTAACCATTCCTGTTACTAGCCGTCAGTACTACTCTGCAACAAGTGCAGGAAAATACCCTGAGATGTTTCATAGGTAGTTTCAGAACAAAATGTGAGAATTTAGAAATCCTATTTAAAACGTTTTACAAATGCAAACAATTTCTGACCTTCATACTTCAGATGGTTCATTGCATTTCAGATGTTTAAAGCAAGCTTCTGTGTTTCACTTGGAAATAATATAAAGAGAAAAAAGTGGGAATTGGGACATAACTGTCCAGCAATTACTGCAATCTCAGTGTCTCCAGATTAATAATGAACCCTGCATGTGAATTTACTCGGGGTATAATTAACATCATTTAGACTTTCTAGCCATCAGAGGGAGATGTACAAAATAATGCATTGTGTCGCAGTAGTGTAATGTTTCTGTCTTCGTAAAAATCCCATGATAGTTGCTATTTAATTCAAAGATGCTCATTCACATATGTGCAATGAGTCTCTGGGCATTTTTCTGTCCTCACTCGCCTAAATGCTTCAAAGATTCAGTGGGGTCGGCAGCAAGTTCAGGCCTACAGAAAACATCACACTTCACAGTCTTGTATTTGTTTTAAAAAGCATTTGCCTTTGTAATACATTAAAAGAAAAGAACCCAGTTATATCCTGTAAGTTTTCGTATCCTTGGAGTGAAGCCATGGATATATAAATACCATGATGTGGAGATGCTGGCGTTGGACTGGGATAAGCACAGTAAGAAGTCTCACAACACCAGGTTAAAGTCCAACAGGTTTATTTGGTAGCAAATACCATAAGCTTTCGGAGCGCTGCCCCTTCGTCAGATGGAGTGAAAATCTGTTCTCCAACAGTGCACAGAGACACAACATCTTGATGTTGACACAAACTTGATGTTGTGTCTCTGTGCACTGTTGGAGAACAGATTTTCACTCCATCTGACGAAGGGGCAGCGCTCCGAAAGCTTATGGTATTTGTTACCAAATAAACCTGTTGGACTTTAACCTGGTGTTGTGAGACTTCTTACTGTATATAAATACCACCAATCCGCTGAGAAGGAATTATCCTCTAATTTACCAGACGATTTGCAGCAATTTGACTTTGAGCCTTCAAAAGATTGCACAAAGGTGTGAGTTAGGATCAGTAAAATACATTGTAGTATGTTTTAATGCTTTTCTACAACAGTGGTTCCCAACGTTCCCAAGACCCCCTAGGTCTGCATGTAACCAAACTAAAACAGTGAGGAATCAGGGTAGACCATTTGGGACTGAGGTGAGGAGACATTTCTTCACCCAAAGAGTGTTGAGCCTGTGGAATTCATCACCACAGGAAGTTGTTGATGCCAAAACATTAAATGTATTCAAGAGGCGGCTGGATATAGCACTTGGGGTGAATGGGGTCAAGGGTTATGGGGAGAAAGCAGGATTAGGCTATTGAGTTGGACAATCAGCCATGAGCGTGATGAATGGTGGAGCAGGATCGAAGGGCCAAATGGCCTCCTCCTGCTCCTATCATATATGTTTCTATGTAAAACTAACATTCATCTTCAGCTCTGTGGTTGGCATATCCCAGACCGGACCAATCTGGGGCCTCTGGAGCATGCGCCGGCTGGGAAAGAGCCCACACATGCGTGGTTTAGATTTGTATGTTAAGCCCATGCATATGACCAATGGGACTTGCAGCTGAAGACAAAGGCTCCACACAAAAAGCAACAACTCCAAAAAGGTGCAAAAAAACCCTGGAGAAGTGAGGGAGACAGTGGGGGAAGAGTTTGGGGGAACGGGGGGGGTTGGTGGGATTTTCCCGTCCTGTCCACCACGGGAATCATAGCGGGTGGGAGAGCAGACCATGCAAAGGTCCGTTGACCTCAGGTGGGATCTTCTGGTTTTGGGTCGAGCGCAGCCGGAAAATCCCGTCCAGGGAGAGGGCAGAGGGACAGGGAAAAGTTTAAAAATTATGTTCCCAATAAAGGAAGAAGACAGAGGTGTGCCTCAAAATTATCTTAGAATGTAGAGGTGTATCATAACACACAAAAGGGTGGGCACCGCTGCTCTGCAAAACAATATTTCCTCCGTTTTTACGGTGAATATCATGGAACACTCCCACTCGTACAATGAAGGATAAATTTTGTGAACTTAAATTGTGCATCTTAGTTGAGAGAAAATGTAACCGTACCAAAGCGACCTCTTAAATTAGATGGGCTTACGTTAGCAGCATTCATCATGAGGAGAATTTGTACAACTTAATGTTTTTGCTTTCTGCATGAAAATATTTTAAAACCACTCTTAAATGTTGGCAGGAACAGGGTGGGATGATGGCGCTGACGGAGGTCTACTGCTTGGCAAACCGAGCTCGAGGGATGGAGGTAATGGCACAAAACGTGATGGCTTTCCCGTGTTTGCATAGATGTAAAGCCGATCAAATCCAGCTCGTGTGTGTGTGAAGTGAAACAGGCTCAAACTGGCACTAGCTTTCGGATGTGCGTATTAACATTCAGGACAGACCTCAGACTTCACTTCTACCATTTGAGCTGATTAAAGTGCAGTTGTGGAATTGAGAAGTGTAGCAAAAGACTGTGGAAAGAGAGAGAGAAACAGAGTTAAAGTTTCAGGTTGATGAGCCTTTGTCAGAAATGGTGACAGGCTTTAAGCAAGTACCGAGGCAGGGAAAGGGCGGGGGTGGGGGAGGAGTACAAAAGGTGACGATCTGTGACAGGGTGGAAGGCGGGAGAGCATTGAGAAATGAAAACCAATGAAGATGAACAAGGTAAGAGAGAAACCCAAACAGAGAAAATGCTGGAAAATCTCAGCAGGCCTGACAGTGTCTGTGGAGAGAGAATAGAGCCGACGTTTCGAGTTTGGGTGAACCTCAGAGCTCAGAGTTATGTATGGAAGCGAGAAGCCCAAACCCCACACTCACCTGATGAAGGAGTATTGCTCCGAAAGCTCATAATTCCAAATAAACCTGTTGGACTTTAACCTGGTGTTGTGAGACTTCTTACCAAATCCCATCAGTGAGAAGAGAGAGTAGTGGGCATTCCAGGAAGGGAAACTGCAATGAATTAAACCCTTTACAAAAGTACAACACTGCAGATGCTGGAAATCTGAAAGCAATGAAGAAACTCTGCTCGTTGGGTTTTCTGTTTGTGTTTGAACTTTCTGTTCTGTGCTTGTTTGCTCTCCTTCCATCCTATCACAAACCTTCCCTTTTGGGTCCCCCCCCCCCCCCCCCCCCCCCCCATCACCCTTTCCCTGTCTCTCTTTTTCCAGCTCTGGTGCAATGTCATCCACTGAATCCTGTTTCTTTTGCTCCAGATACTGCCTGACCTTTGTTTTATTCATTGACGAGATGTGGGTGTTTCTGGCTCAGCCAACAATTACTGCCCATCCCTAACTGCCCTTGAGAAGGTGGTGCTGAGTTGCCTTCTTGAACCACTGCAGTCCCTGTGGGGTAGCTACACCCACAGGTAGGGAGGGAGCTCCAGGATTTTGACCCAGCGATAGAGAAGGAACGGTGACATGTTGCCAAGTCAGGATGGTATCGGGCTTGGAGGGGACCTTCCAGGTGATGGTGTTCCCAGCTATCTGCTGCCCTTGTCCTTCTAGATGGTAGTGGTCGTGGGTTTGGAAGATGCTGCCTCAGGAGCTTTGGGGAGTTCCTGCCGTGCATCTTGTAGATGGTACACACTGCTGCCACTGTGCATCGGTGGTGGAAGGAGTGAAGGTTTGTGGATATGGTGCCAATCAAACAGGCTGCTTTGACCTGGATAGCGTCAAGTTTCTCGAGTGGTGTTGACACTGCATCCATCCAGTCAAGTGGAGAGTATTCCATCACACTCCTGACTTGTGCCTTGTAAATGGTGGACGGGCTTTGGGAAGTCAGGAGGTGAGTTACTCACCGCAGGGATCCTAACCTCTAATCTGCTCTTGTAGAAACTTCGCTCTAACTCTTTTAAACTCTCTAACAATGCTTTAATTCATTAAGTTGATCTTTCTCTACATCCTAGCTATAACTGTAACACTACATTCTGCACACTCTCGTTTCCTTCTCTATGAACAATATGCTTTGTCTGTAGAGCGCGCAAGAAACAATATATACTCTGTATACATGTGACAATAAATCAAATCAAAAATAGCCACAGCATTTATATGGCTAGTCCAGTTCAGTTTCTGGTCAGTGGCAACTTTTACCCCTTGGATGTTGATAGTGAGCGTTTCCCAGCTTTGTCCATTTTTATTTCAGACATCCAGCATCAGCAGTATTCTGCTTTTAGCTTTGACAAGTGACAGCCATGGAAGTGCGATATTCTGAACCCATGACTCGACGGCAGACCATTAGCACACAATCCCACTTCTCTACGCAATTCTTGTTCTTGGTCAGCCAGCAGTTTGCTTGAATGGTGAAAGACATGGAGCGGAACTTTCACCATCTGGAGGAAGTCAGGGTGGGCTGCTCCTTCGTTGCATTAAATGGGAAAACTATTTGAACTGAGTGTACGGAGTGTGAAATGAAATGGTTCAAAAATCAATGCCCATTTTTTGTTCAGCTCGGTATTTGCTATTTGGCACTTGGTCAGTGTTTAGATTTTGCTGTCTGCCGCAGAAATAAAATGTAGTGCAAAATGTTTCTCTTTTTCTTTTACAGCCTTTGCCATCTGTAATCACTCATTTACAAATAAACTTCTAATTGTCACGTTTTCATTTTGTTCCCATTAGCTTCTCTCTCCAGAAGATTTAGTGAATGCTTGCAAAATGTTTGAGGCACTGAATCTACCAATGAGGCAAGTAGGCATATATTATTTATGCATCAGTCTCTCACATAAATGTGTGTGTCATAGTGTTGTCAGGAGGGAGACAGAGAATTTTATTGTACAGCAAGTTTTATGATTCTCTCAACAGACTTTACATTGGTTCAGCTCACACATATATTTTGCATATTCTGTTTTGTATCCAGCACTAATGAAAGCAGTATTATCTTGAAGCGAGGACTGCATATTGAACAGAGGAATTCAATGGGAACATTTTCTTTTAATTCACTACGAGAAAGTGATTGAAACAAGATATGTTCTGAAAATCAGGCTTGTGCTGTAATTCGATGTGATAGCTCCACACGGCCGAAAAATGGTGACAGATATTTTAGATCAAGTGGTGAGGGAAAGAGGTGAGGGCAGGAATTGGGAGACAGGCCACGGGTGCACACTGCCAACCACAGTGGAAGGTAATCGTCAGTTGTGGGGGAAAAGGGAGCGATATCAGACTTGCTGGATGTGGAAGACAGCATGATCAGAACAAGTGTAACAGAGAAGCTGTGCGACTGGAGCAGAGTCCTCACAGGAGAAGGAGTGAGAGGAAGTGGAGCTGGTCGGCTAATACCTATCACTTAACAAGTCTACTCCCAGAAATGAGGATAGTGAAGTCAAGAAAAGGAAGGGGCAGAAATGGGCCCTGGGATGGTGAGGGAAGGGTGGAAACTGGGAACAGAGTTGATGCCATTTTCTTGTTCAGGGCAAGAGCAGGAAGAAGCAACAGTGACACAGTAGTCAATGCGCTGGAAAAGGAGCTGAGGGAGGGGGACCTGAGCAGTTCTGGAACAAAGAATGTCCCACATATCCCATGGTTATGATCCATGTTGGTTTCCGTAGCAACGCCTTTTATTTGGAAGTGCTGAGGGGAGTCAAAGGCCAAGTTGTTCAATTTAAGAACAAGTCCAGCTGAGTGAAGGTGATGGTGGCTGAGGACTGGCTGGGCCTTCGTTCAAGTTTAATTGGTAGGTTTGCGGTGTAGAGGAACTGAATGCTCATGACAAACAGGAAAATTGCCACTTGACATTCACTGCCTTTGCCATCGCTGAATTCCCCACTATCAGCATCCTGAGAGGGGGGGGGGGGGGGCGGGTGGCGGGTGCCATTGATCAGAATCCTGGGGGTGGCGGGGGAGGGGGGGGGGAGCATTGATCAGAATCCTAGGGGTAAAGGTTGCCATTGACCAGAAACGGAACTGGACTCGCGATGTAAAAACTGAGGCTACCAGAGCAGGTCGGAGGCTGGGAATCCTGAGGCGAGTAACTCACCTCCTGACTCCCCAAATTTTGTCCACCGCTGAAAAGGCACATGTCGGGAGTGTGATGGAATACTCTGTACTTGCCTGATGAGTGCAGCTCCAAAAACACTCGAGGCTTGACACCATCCAGGATAAAGCAGCCAGCCTGATTGGTATCCCAGTGGAATCCAATTTGAGGAAAAGCTCGGTAGACGAGGGATGAGTGTTGCTGGGGATGAGTGTTGGCCAAAGAAATTGGCGCAGGAGAAAAGGTCAGCATCACATTGGGCTCGAAATTCAGTGTTTGATCTTTCCTCCGTGTTTTCATTTTGCCGTCTACTCGGTAGCATTTCCAAAATTGCCTCATGTGTCCGAGCCAAAGCAATGATGCTGTAGTGTTGGAAATTTGCAGACTCTAATGGCACAGTGGTTAGCACTGCTGCCTCACAGCGCCAGGGACCCGGCTTGGGTCACTATCTGTGTGGAGTCTGCACATTCTCCCCGTGTCTGCGTGGGTTTCATAAGAACATAAGAAATAGGAGCAGGAGTAGGCCATCTAGCCCCTCGAGCCTGCCCCGCCATTCAATAAGATCATGGCTGATCTGAAGTGGATCAGTTCCACTTACCTGCCTGATCCCTATAACCCCTAATTCCCTTACCGATCAGGAATCCATCTATCCGTGATTTAAACATATTCAACGAGGTAGCCTCCACCACTTCAGTGGGCAGAGAATTCCAGAGATTGACCACCCTCTGAGAGAAGAAGTTCCTCCTCAACTCTGTCCTGAACTGACCCCCCTTTATTTTGAGGCTGTGCCCTCTAGTTCTAGTTTCCTTTCTAAGTGGAAAGAATCTCTCCATCTCTACCCTATCCAGCCCCTTCATTATCTTATAGGTCTCTATAAGATCCCCCCTCAGCCTTCTAAATTCCAACGAATACAAACCCAATCTGCTCAGTCTCTCCTCATAATCAATAAATACCCTTCATCTCTGGTATCAACCTGGTGAACCTTCTCTGCACTCCCTCCAAGGCCAATATATCCTTCCGCAAATAAGGGGACCAAAACTGCACGCAGTATTCCAGCTGCAGCCTCACCAACGCCCTGTACAGATGCAGCAAGACATCCCTGCTTTTATATTCTATCCCCCTTGCGATATAGGCCAACGTCCCATTTGCCTTCTTGATCACCTGTTGCACCTGCAGACTGGGTTTTTGCGTCTCATGCCCAAGGACCCCCAGGTCCCTCTGCACTGCAGCATCTTGTAATTTCTTTCCATTTAGATAATAATCCTCCAGTTTCCTCCCACAATCCGAAAGATGTGCTGGTTAGGTGCATTGGCCATGCTGAATTCTCCCTCAGTGTACCCGAACAGGCGCCGGAGTGTGGCGACGAGGGGGTTTTCACAGTAACTTTATTGCAGTGTTAATGTAAACCCACTTGTAACACTAATAAATAAATTTTAATCCTGTCCTCTCACTGAGCACTCGGCTGGTACAGCAGGCACTGACTGTGAGGTCAACGCTTATCTGAGATTCCCAATAATCTACTTGGGGCAAATGAACAGCAAGAACAGAACAATGAGAAATAACATTAACTACAGCTTTCTGCTGATGTAGAAGACATTGGTCAGAGAGACAAGAGCCCCAGATTTAATAGTGGGTATGATGGTGTTGTGATCTCTACTGGATTAGAAATCGAGAAACGTAAACTAATATTCCAGAGAAAATGAGTCAAAATCCTGCCATGGCAGCTTATGAATTTGAGTTCGGTTTTTAAAATCTGGTTGTAAAATATTATCGGTAAAAATTCTCAGGCTGTTACTAAATAAAGCCTTGCCTGGTCCCACCGTAACTGCTGCCTACAGTGACCCTGTAAGCGCATTTGAGGGATGTGTCATTCCCAATGACAGCCATATCCTGAGACTGAGTAAGCAACTAAGGAATGGTTGTTAATTGAAGCACAGAGGAAGAGGATAAATTGGAGAACAGTAAAGTTTATTTATTAGTCACAAGTAGGCTTACGTTAATACTGCAATTAAGTTACTGTGGACATCCCCTAGTCGTCGTCACACTCTGCCACCTGTTCGGGTACACTGAGTGAGAGTTTAGCATGGCCAATCCACCTAACCTGTACATCTTTGGACTGTGGGAGGAAATCAGAGCACCCGGAAGAAACCCACGCAGACACGGGGAGAATGTGCAAACTCCGCACAGACAGTGACCCAAGCCAGGAATCGAACCCAGGTCCCTGGCGCTGTGAGGCAGCAGTGCTAACCACTCTCTCACCTTATTGTGGTCTGAGATGCAGCAGTAGCTAACATTCCAACACATTAGAACATAGAACATTACAGCGCAGAACAGGCCCTTCGGCCCACGATGTTGCACCGACCAGTTAAAAAAAAAAACTGTGACCCTCCAACCTAAACCAATTTCTTTTCGTCCATGAACCTATCTACGGATCTCTTAAACGCCCCCAAACTAGGCGCATTTACAACTGATGCTGGCAGGGCATTCCAATCCCTCACCACCCTCTGGGTAAAGAACCTACCCCTGACATCGGTTCTATAACTACCCCCCCTCAATTTAAAGCCATGCCCCCTCGTGCTGGATTTCTCCATCAGAGGAAAAAGGCTATCACTATCCACCCTATCTAAACCTCTAATCATCTTATATGTTTCAATAAGATCCCCTCTTAGCCGCCGCCTTTCCAGCGAAAACAATCCCAAATCCCTCAGCCTCTCCTCATAGGATCTCCCCTCCATACCAGGCAACATCCTGGTAAACCTCCTCTGCACCCTCTCCAAAGCCTCCACATCCTTCCTGTAATGTGGGGACCAGAACTGCACACAGTACTCCAAGTGCGGCCGCACCAGAGTTGTGTACAGTTGCAACATAACGCTACGACTCCTAAATTCAATCCCCCTACCAATAAACGCCAAGACACCATATGCCTTCTTAACAACCTTATCTACTTGATTCCCAACTTTCAGGGATCTATGCACACATACACCTAGATCCCTCTGCTCCTCCACACTATTCAAAGTCCTCCCGTTAGCCCTATACTCAACACATCTGTTATTCCTACCAAAGTGAATTACCTCACACTTCTCCGCATTAAACTCCATCCGCCACCTCTCGGCCCAACTTTGCAACCTGTCTAAGTCTTCCTGCAAACTACGACACCCTTCCTCACTGTCTACCACACCACCGACTTTGGTGTCATCAGCAAATTTGCTAATCCACCCAACTATACCCTCATCCAGATCATTAATAAATATTACAAACAGCAGTGGCCCCAAAACCTCCATGGCCCCATTCTCCCCGTGTCTGCATGGGTTTCTTCCGGGTGCTCCAGTTTTCTCCCACAGTCCAAAGATGTATGGGTTAGGTGGATCGGCCATGCAAAATTGCCCCTTCGTGTCAGGGGGACTAGCTAGGATAAAATGCATGGGGTTATGGGGATAGGGCCTGGGTAGGATTGTGAACTCAATGAACCGAATGGCCTCCTTCTGCATTGTCGGATTCTACGAAGCCTGTTGTCCCTCTTGCACTTCCAATGTAACGACAGGCCATCAGCTTATCGTGAAGGCCTTTTCTTAGTTGTCAGCCTTTTGAAACAATTGATCAGTTTTTGACGATCATTTCAAATATATAAAGATGTGCCAATATTGTATTTTGTACCCGTTCTTTTAACAAATATAGCTAACAAAGACCCTTTAAAACATTTGGAATGAAATTCATGTTTTTATTGCAGCAGTATTTTAAATACAGGGTTCTTTGTTCTTTTTTCAACTAAGACTTCAGCAAAATTAACATTTCTCCATCTGGGAAAAGCTACATAAAACTGTCCATGTGAAAACAGGCCAGGGAATAGAAATAAAAAATTTATCAGGGATCTGGCCTTGTAACTGTTTGTATTCATGGAATATGAAAGTCGAATTGGGAACTGCATTCTCCCGAGTTGAAAAGGAAGATTTATTCAAGGAATAAACACTGTTTCCTTGAAATCTGCCTGATACTTACGACGATGTGAGAGAGTGACTGCCCTTGACATCAAAGCAGCATTTGACCAAGTATGGCGTCCAGGAGCCCTCGCAAAAACCGGGGTCAATTGGAATTGGGGGAGAACTCTCCACTTGCTGGAGTCATGCCTAGCACAAATGAAGATAGTTGTGGTTGGTGGAATTCAATCAGCTCAGTCCCAAGACACCACTGCAGGAGTTCCGCTGGATAGTGTCCTAGCCGCAACCATCTTCAGCTGCTCCATCAATTAACCCCCTTCTATCATAAGGTCAGAAATGGGAATGTTCACTGATGACAGCACAATGTTCAGCACAATGTTCAGCACCATTCGCAACTCCTCAGATACTGAAGCAGTTCATATCCAGATGCAGCAAGACCTGGACAACATTCAGGCTTGTGCTGACAAGTGGCAAGTATCATTAGCGCTACACAAGTGCCGAGCAATGCCCATCCCCACCTAGAGAGAATCTCATCTACTTTCCTTGAGATTCAATGTCATTGCCACTGCTGAATCAACCACAATATCCTGGTCTTACAATTGACCAGAAACTGAACTGGATCAGCCATATAAATATATGTGGCTAATCACCACCTGCCAGGTCTTCCAAATTGCACACCATCCTGACTTGGAAATATATCGCCGTTCCTTCAGTGTCGCTGGGTCAAAGTCCTAGCACTCCCTCCCGTACAGCACTGTGGGTGTACCTACACCACTGGCACTGCGGCGCTTCAAGTAGACAGTTCTCTACCATCTTCTCAGGGGCAATTAGGAATGGACAATAAATCCTGGCTTTGCCAGTGAATATAACGTCCCAAGAATACATTTTTAAAAAATATTTTCAGGAAGGCTGCTCTACTTGTATCGCCAGTCCCAAGTTTTATAGTTGACTCGTAATGCAAAGAGGAGAACTAAGAATGGTAATAAATGTCAGTGCCGCCCACATCCTGAGAAGGAAAAAGAAATAAAAGCAAAATACTCTGGATGCTGGAATCTGAAACAAAAACAAAAAATTGCTGCAAAATCTCAGCAGGTCTGACAGCATCTGTGGAGAGAGAATCGAGCCAACGTTTTGAGTCTAGATGACCCTTCGTCAGAGCAATTGATCAGAAAAAGAAATGATTGTACAGTCGGTACTCAACTGTTGTCTCAAGTGTTGCCTAACAAAAATAAAAAGCAATATGATGCCTTTTGTGATCGAGCATTCTGATAGTGAAATGCATCATGTGGTGCATTAGACCATGGACACCACAAGCTCTGCTTCACTATCTGACCGGTCTTAAGCCAAGATAGCATTTTGGTTTCAATGCCAACATGATTGGGGTGGTGATGGTGGGTTGGTGGTGGTGTGTGTTGCAAATGGAGAAGGAGAGATGTGGGTGTTCCTGCTCCTGGTCCTGTGCAGTAACTCCTATCAGCATGTCTATTAAAAGTGACCTTCATGGTTGAACACTGGATAAAAGCAAATTACTGCGGATGCTGGAATCTGAAATCAAAAAAGAAAAAACGCTGGAAAATCAGCTCTCTTCTCTCCTTGTGGATGCTGCCAGAGTTTTCTCTTTTGGTTTCATGGTTAAACACTTTGTTGGCACTCGCTCATTGTTGAGGCTTGCACACTTCGAGCGAGGGCTACATGGAATCCAGTCTCAGAAGAGGGGAGAATACGGTCAGGGGTCGGTAGTGAATGGTTGGTGGAGTGAACTACTGTAAAGATGTTACACATGTTTACAGAATATTGGGAGAACACGATTATTATTTGGAAGCTTTTCTAAATGTGAAGGTTTGTTTATGTTAATGAAACAAATTTAAATTTCCCTGTAGATTGCGTATTTTTGACAGTGGAGTGATGGTGGTTCAGCTACAGTCTCACAACGAAGATGAAATGATTGCTTCAGCAGTAGAAACTGTAAGAAATTTTCCTTTTAATAATCAATAAACTAATGTTTAAACTACCCAAGTTTTAAATGATCACTTGCAGGATATCCAATTGGGGCAGTGATCTACCACAACAAAGATGTGCAGGTTGGGTTAGGTGTACCTGGTGTTATCAGAAAGTTTGCGGATGACACGAAGATGGCTGGACTTGCGGATAGCGATGAGCATTGTCGGGCAATACAGCAGGATATAGATAGGCTGGAAAATTGGGCGGGGAGGTGGCAGATGGAATTTAATCCAGATAAATGCAAAGTGATGCATTTTGGAAGAAATAATGTAGGGAGGAGTTATACAATAAATGGCAGAGCCATCAGGAGTATAGAAGCACAGAGGGACCTAGGTGTGCAAGTCCACAAATCCTTGAAGGTGGCAACACAGGTGGAGAAGGTGGTGAAGAAGGCATATGGTATGCTTGCCTTTATAGGACGGGGTATAGAGTATAAAAGCTGGAGTCTGATGATGCAGCTGTGTAGAACGCTGGTTAGGCCACATTTGGAGTACTGCGTCCAGTTCTGGTCGCCGCACTACCAGAAGGACGTGGAGGCATTAGAGAGAGTGCAGAGAAGGTTTACCAGGATGGTCTTAGCTATGAGGAGAGATTGGGTAAACTGGGGTTGTTCTCCCTGGAAAGACGGAGAATGAGGGGAGATCTAATAGAGGTGTACAAGATTATGAAAGGGATAGATAGGGTGAACAGTGGGAAGCTTTTTCCCAGATCAGAAGTGACGATCACGAGGGGTCACGGGCTGCAAACATTCACAAGGGAAGATGATGAGAAACATACCATTCCCAGCTGAGATAAATGGGGCAGAATTATTAGTTTTGACGTGTATGAGAGGGAAGACATAGGCTGAAAGGCCCAAAACTCGATAAATCAGCAGGAGTAGATTATTTATATACCAAAGTTTTTCTATGTTTCTATATAAGTAAGCATAGTAATGTTGCAAAAATGTGTGAGAAAGTGTTGGTGTGAATCACTGGGCATGTAGAAATTTACCTCAGCGGCAATACACAGAGGGGCATTATTGGATGGGCTGCATTTTATGCCTCCTTGATTTGATTTATTATTGTCACATGTATTGGGACACAGTGAAAAGTATTGTTTCTTGCCCGCTACACGGACAAAACATACCATACGTAGAGATCCATGGAATCTGATGAGTGGTTTTGTTGACTGCAGTGGAACTGAATATCGGGCGTTGAGCATAACAGGCAGCCAGTCCGTTTACTGCCATCACCTGGGCGGAATTTCTACCCCGAAAATTTATGAGAGCCCCAGAATTTTAGAGCATATTTCAACAAGCTATAACCCGTCCACTCTACATATCTGTCCCTACCTAGGATGATAAGCATGTGAGCTGCACCTGATCAGTTGCCCATTTAGAGGTGGCAGGAAAAACACCAAAGGTCACTTGTCATTATTTATTTTTTCCTCCCTGGAGAAAAAGGCCTGCTTTCTGGATGTGGTCAAAATTATCTGAAATGGCGACCTGTCCCCACTGCACATATAACACATTTAATAAAACACTAATATTATGTATTTAGGCTCTTTTTTTTAATACTGCCCAGCTAACTAGTTCCTTTTTTATTCATTCACGGGATGTGGGTGAGGTTGGCTGGACCAGCATTTATTGCCCATCCTAATTGCTTGCCAGGTCATTTCAGAGGGCATTTTGTTTTTACAAATAGGTAACCACGCTGCTGTGGATCAGGAGTCGCATGTAGGCCAGACCAGGTAAAGGCTATTAGTGAACCAGATGGGTTTTTACAACAGTCGACAATGGTCATCATCACTGAACTTTGAATTTCAGGTTTTATTGAATTCAATTTTGAATTCAGTGGTGGGATTCAAATCCAGAACTGGACAACCTGTCCTGGTCCCCCCCATGCCGACACTATAGTTAAGAAAAGCTCACCAACGCCTCTACTTTCTCAGAAGACTAAGGAAATTTGGCATTTCCGCTACAACTCTCACCAGCCTTTACAGATGCACCATAGAAAGCATTTTTTCTGGTTGTATCACAGCTTGGTATGACTCCTGCTCTGCCCAAGACCGCAAGAAACTACAAAAGGTCATGAATGTAGCCCAATCCATCACGCAAACCAGCCTCCCATCCATTGATTCTGTCTACACTACTCGCTGCCTCAGCAAAGCAGCCAGCATAATTAAGGACCCCATGCATCCTAGACGTTCTCTCTTCCACCTTCTTCCGTCAGGAAAAAGATACAAAAGTCTGAGGTCACGTACCAACTGATTCAAGAACAGCTTCCTCCCTGCCGCCGTCAGACTTTTGAATGGACCTACCTTGCATTAAGTTGATCTTTCTCTGCACCCTAGTTATGACTGTAACACTAGTTTCTACGCTCTCTCCTTCTCTATGAATGGTATGCTCTGTCTGTATATCGCGCAAGAAGCAATACTTTTCACTATGCTAATACAGACAAATCCAATCAAATCAAGGATTACTAGTACAGTGACAATACCACTACGCCACCACTTTCCCCCCCTTGTTGTCTAACAAACACTAAAGGATATTTTTCCTTTCTTTCTGCATACAGGTGTCAGAGAGAGGTTTCATTAGTTCTGAAGAGTATGCTAAGCTGGTGGGCATTTCTGTACTCCTGGCCAAAGAAAGGTAAATGGTTGTTTCAAAAGTGCACATCTGAGTGTTTCACCGGACGTTATTACACATTTACCTTTTCGTTTCTCTCACCCAGGCTGCTGCTAGCAGAGAAAGTTGGCCACCTGTGCCGTGATGACTCAGTTGAAAGTCTGCGATTTTACCCGAACTTGTTTCTGACACGAGACTGAAAATTCAGCTGCGTCTTAGTTAGTATTTTCCGATTGAGCTGGGGCACAGGTTGCAGAAATACTGGACAGCCATCAAGCTCAGGATGTTGGGCACTTCAGACATCAAGACGCGTGCATCATAGGAAAGTTCAGCCAGTGATAACTAAATGACGGTCTGGACTCTGGTTCCAATGTGCGTTCGTGGCATAAGCAAGAGGTCTGGTCCTAGCTCTGCTTTAACTTGGCGTTGAATCAGATTTTTATTTGGTGGCATTACGCAGCCGGGATTCAATCCTGATGAAGTCAACCTCATAAAGTCAAGTTAAAATCTTTTGGTAAGACTTCCACAAGTTTGAATTCTTAGCTTCCTACGTACTGTATGAAGATTAATTTCAGTTATTTTGCTATAATAATGGAGACCTTTATTTCAAGTTTCAACAGTAACCCCGAGTTTCTTTCCATTTGATATATGAAAATTAAACTCTGTCAAAATTTTAAAACATTTTAAAATTCTCAACCATCATCAAAACACTATTTTGCCTTTACTGTTTTTGCATTCTTTCGAGTCAGCATTGTGTGCTTTTTTTTACCTTATTTAATTCTGACTTGCTCAGTTGATAGTTTTCTCTGATCATCCAGTGTTTGTTCTACTGCCTTTTATTTTTGATGTATTCCCCTTTTTGTTGCATTTTCTTTTGCCACTGCTTTCATTTGTTTTTTTTTTGCATTTTAGAACAAGTATAAAGAGAAGGCCAGGAAGTAATCAGAAAACAATCCTTCGAGGTGGCAGAATCTATTGGAATGATTGAGGGATTCAGAATCAAGGAAGGGGAGGATACAGACAGAAAGAAATGGGAATGATGTGTTTAAATCAAACCAAAGCACTGGGGATAGAGATGGGACACAAGCAGAGAGGGGAGCAGGTATCAAGTGAAAGAGAAGTTTAGATCTTCGATCCAGCAAGGGATCTGTTAAAAATCCTGCATCATTATAATTGTTCAGCATTTACTTGGCAAATTAAATTCCATTGAGTCGTTACTCTGCATTGTCTGGGTTAAGGTTTCAAACTGGCAGATTATGGATTTTGGATGATGGAATGGACACGGGAACAAAATGTTTTTAAAAATAGGTCATTTACTATCTCTATATCATTGATCCTCTTGTAGCTCCAATCTGTTACCTGTTCGCCGCCTGATTTGCAAGTATTAGCTTTACTTGATTAGGATCTTTTGAATCTGGTATTATTCCTGCCATATGCTGATGATCCAGGAGAAAGTTCAGGAAGAGATGGGCCGGGAGTTACTTAATCCATGAATGTCAGACGTGTGGATGAGGTGAACTAGGCTGGAGTTTGGTCAAATCAGTCGGTGACTTGCATCAAATGGATAATGTAATGAGAGAAGGAATTTTATGCCACCTGTGATACAGTAGGGCAGACCTGTTTAACTTGCATCCGCGTGCACACAGACACCTCCCCACGCCCCCCCCCCCCCCCCCCCAAATTGGATCTCAAAGCTCAGGAAGCTCAGCCCCTGACTCTGTCTTGCAATGTTTCAATTCTGAAGATCTGAAAGATTGAAAAGAGTTGTTTTCAGCATTCATTTGTATGTCAGAACACCAAGACTTGATCGCGTTAGCATCTCTGATGAGTTTGGTCTACCCTTCCTGCAAGAAGCAATTTTACGAATCTGTGCTGTGGGCAGGGAATCACGCCTGCTAGCAGGGCAGTGTGGAAATTTGGGAGTACACTGCCCGTGATTTTCCAAACAAATGGTCAGTGGGTAGTGCCAGCTGAAAATTCTGTCACAGGCTTCTATCGGACAGCATCCCCATACAGCAGTGTGAGCCCGTACATTTGAACCTGTTGTGTCAAATGTGTTCTCTTACACTCCCATTTTACTGTGATGCATTGTGTTTATTCCGGGAAAAGAAATGGTACCTGCTGCAGCCGCCAATAATTTGGACGCATTAAATTCAGTGATAAACATTTATTAGAGATACAACCTGCTACGGGGGGGGGGGGGGGGGAAATGTCTACAATTGACAACATGTATGTGTTTTGAAACAGTTGTACAACTTTTCTTGGGTGGGATGGAGTGGGAGAGAGGAGAGGAAGATGTTTTAGATCCATAAATAAAAAGTTGTATTTACCTCCATTTTTAGTTGTATTTCTTCATCTTCCGAAGATTCTCGACTGAAGCATTTAAGATCAGAGCTCGGCCCACCAGAAAATAACACCAATAATCAAATAAAAAACTACACAATTTGCCCACTCCAGAACTCTACAGACCCGAAACATTGTTTCTCTCTCCACAGATTTTGCCAGACCTGCTGAGTTTGTCCAACATTTTCTGTTTTTATTCCTCTCCGTCTATGCTCAGTTAATCATCCACTTGAACAGAATTGATTGAAGGGATGTAAAGGATGGACCGATTGAATGTAGAGAAATGAAAACAAAAATTGGAAAGATGTAAAATAAAAATCTAATAAAAGGAAGGCTGATTAAAGTGACAAAAGCAGGAGATTTTTTAGTTCGGGCATCATTATTGGCACAGGCTTGGAGGGCCAAGGGGCCTGTCCTGATGCTATACTTTTCTTTGTTCTTTGTTTGGCTGGGATATTTGAACTGGTACACGCAATGAAATCTTGATTTCTACGAAGTGAAAGTGATACTGGAAGTATGCAAAAAGAAATGTTGGAACAAAATGATATGACTATAAATACAGTTGGAGTACTGGAAAAGCTGGTGGGATGCAAAGTGGAAAAGACGTCATGCATCTGGGAATGCTAAAGGAAGCCGGAAATGAAATAAGAGGTTCTGATCACAATCTTTTTCTCACGTTCTTGGATTTGGGAGGTGTGGCAGTTCAAGAATGAGAAGGGGGAAATTAAGTAGACCAATCAAGCTGACATCAGTAATGGGTAAACCTGATAATGTTTAAGGAATATAGTTGAGACCAACTGTTTACTCTCCTGGTGAAGAATTTAGTCTTCACTTTAAAGTTGTACACTGTCCCTATTTTTATCGAAAACTGCCTATATAAATATGCAATGGTGTAATTACACCCTGCTGTACATGATAGCACTGCAGTAGCTACGTAGGAAGAGGGATGAATCATTTAACCCCATGAGTCTGCTCTGCCATTTAACCAGATCATGATGAATCTGCAACCAATTGCAGTTTGTGGAAGAGTCCCAGTTTCTCCCAATGTTTTTGTATGGAGATGTATTTCCTAATATAGAGGGATTATGGGCCAAATGCAAGCAAATGGGGTTAGCTTAGATGGGCATTTTGGTCGGCATGGACCAGTTTGGGCCAAAGGGCCTGTCTGCATGCCATAGATTCTATGATTCTATCCACCACTTAAAGACTACAACCCTACCTCCTCAAAGTCTATGTATCTTCAGTGGGGGCAATGTCCCAGTATTCTCTGAAAGTTACCTGAAAGTATTCTAACAGCCAAGAGTCCTAAGATGAAGCACCACTCTGGTTGCTATCCTCTAAACATTTGCTACATTATTGATATTCCCCACCTTGTGAGGGGATTCAAACAGGGCACTGCATTCTAGATCCAGGTAAGCATCATATTTTTCTAGTTTGGTATACACCTTTTGTTAAATATGGATTAATCTCCCTCCATCATCCTCTATTAATCAGATGGTAGAATCAATACAGTGCAGAAAAAAGAGACCATTCAACCCATTGAACCTGCACAGACAACAATCCCACCCAGACCCTATCCCCATAACTCCACATATTTCCCCTGCTAATTTACCTTGACACTAAGGGGCAATTTAGCATAGCCAATCCACCTAACCTGCACACCTTCGGAGCGTGGGAGGATACCGGAGCACCCAGAGGAAACCCACGCAGACACGGGGAGAACGTGCAAACTCCACACAGGCAGTCACCTGAGGCCAGAATTGAATCCAGGTCCCTAGCACTGTGAAGTAGCAGTGCTAACCACTGTGCCACCGTGCTGATGGTCTCAGTGCTACCTCACTCCCTCGGGTTATTGTAATACAATCACGTTTTATGCATTATATATATATATTTTTAAAAGTACCAGAATGCTTCCAGAGGTATGAGAATTGGGTATAGTGGGTTCCTAAATATCACCAGAAAATATTGTGTTTAATATCAGGATTGAAGGATGGTCATTGACATGTCCTCAAATCGAATACTTTTCTTCATGGTGCCACGGTACAACAGATGAGTTTGATTTTTTTTATACTTGTATGCAGATCAGCATCTTTTCATATTTGCTATGGCTCACTCAGAGAATATCATAGAATCCCTACAGCGCAGAAGGAGGCCATTCGGCCCATCGATTCTGCACCGACCACAATCCCACCCAAGCACTTCCCGTAACCCCACAAATTTACCCTGCCAATTCCCTGGCACTAGGGGTCAATTTAGCATAATCAATCCACCTAACCTGCACATCTTTGGACTGTGGGAGGAAACTGGAGCACCCGGAGGAAACCCACGCAGACACGGAGAATGTGCAAACTCCACACAGACAGGGACCCGTGGCCGGAATTGAACCCGGGGCCCTGGCGCTGTGAGGCAGCAACGCTAACCTCTGTGCCACCGCACTGTTTGCACTCGTATGACTCTGGTTGGAAGATTTGAAAGTTCCAGTTCCACACCAAAGACTTGAGCTCAAAATCTAGGCTGACACTCTGGTGCAGTACCATGGGTGTGCTGGTCTAAAAGAGGCGCCATGATTTGGACAAGATATTCCAGTACTGCGCTGTCCTCTCCCTCATGTAAACATTAAAGATCCAACTATATCATTTTGACATGAAACATGGGAATTCCCACGAGTTTTATGACGTATTTATCTCAACAACATTACCTGTAATAGATTACCTGGTCATTAGCTCATTGATTTTTGTGGAGTCTTGCTGGGTGCAAATTGATTGTTGTGTTTCCTACATTAGATCAGTGACCACAGTTCAAAAAGTACTCTGTTGACAAGGAGGCAATTTGTGATATCCTGAGGCTGTGAAAGTGAATGTCTTTTTGGCATTGTCACTTAAAATTGAATTTGAAAAGGTGATTTTAAAAAAAAGAAATATATCAGAAACTTAATTTAGTCTACTTCCATTTCACAGTATGATGCAAAGGCATTTGGACTTTGAATCCCGTAGCATGGTGGAATGTGGTATTATGCCTGTGATTCCTATACTAGCAAGTCCCTAATCACAACCATGTTTATGTTGAATAGGCCGGGAGGAGGTTTGCATTCTGCCTTGTGGGGGAATAAAGGCAGTCATTACTGAGCCGCTTGTAAGGACTGAAGTTCTGCGGAAGATTAATTCAATAAAGGAAGGTTTCTAATCATTTTATTAAAAAGTAAAAGTTCCCATATCGTTTCCATATTTAGGTATAATTTGAAATCTGGAAAGCATAGAAAATTCTTGTTTTGATACAATGCCCATCTTTGTGATCTAAGTTTTTATGGCTTTGTTTTCTAATAAAAGTTGAATGTACAATTTTGTTTTGCAAATTATATTCTCAACAGGCCCTGAAATGTGTTGTGTCTAGAGCGATCTAAAGCACACGAAAGCATGTTAATAATTTTGCTACTTTTCTGTGGTGAAGACAGAAATAAGAAGGAATACTTTCTTCAGCAAACCGACAATTTATCAGAATCAACTGCCTGAAAGCATCAAGTATAACTCATCCCAAGAATTCTAATTAGTCGCTAAAATTGGAATCAGATCCTCAACCACAGTTTACGACTGGCAGGAGTGGGGTGGGGGGAAATGTTGAAGCTGCTGAACCTTTTCAGCAAGTGGCCACTGGGCTTGGATTTTTATTAAGTAAATTTTTACACATGCCACTTGACAGCTGTGGGCTGAAATTCCTGTCTTTGCTAATTATAGCAGAACAGTGGTTGTGTAAGAAGTGTTGATGTATCACTTTTAACCTGAATTATTGATGACAGAAATTATGTTTGCCCTCGTTCTCCTCCAGCCCTGTTTCTGTTCACTGATTAATATTAAAGAACACGATGGCACAGTGGTTAGCACTGCTGCCTCACAGCGCCAGGGACCCGGGTTCGATTCCCAACTTGGGTGTGCGGAGTTTGCACATTCTCCCCGTGTCTGCGTGGGCTTCCTCTGGGTGTTCTGGTTTCCTCCCACAGTCCAAAAATGTGGGGGTTAGATCATAGAAAGAAATCATAGAAACCCTACAGTACAGAAAGAGGCCATTCGGCCCATCGAGTCTGCACCGACCACAATCCCACCTAGGCCCTACCCCCATATCCTTACATATTTTACCCACTAATCCCTCTAATCTATGCATCCCAGGACACTTAGGGGCAATTTTAGCATGGCCAATCAACCTAACCCGCACACCTTAGGTTAGGTTAGTTTGGCAATGCTAAATTGCTCCTTAGCGTTAGGGAGATGTCAGGGGGATTAGTAGGGTAAATATGTGGGGTTACAGGGATAGGGCTTGGGTGGGATTGTTGCCGGTGCAGACTCGATGGGCCGAATGGCTTCCTGCGCTGTCGGTATTCTATTCTAACAGATAATGATAAAATGACAATTATTATGAATTAAATTTAAAAAAACATCCTTTGAGTAAAACACTTCCTAGCAGTGCAACTTCCCCAGGATTCAACAGACCTCTGACAGTGTCCATCGTGGTGATTGCGCTGCTGCTATAGTTTCTAATAAGTCTCAGCTTTAAGCATGGAACAGAACCCAACATCTCTCAGCGACCACAAGATGAGAACAAAGGGGTGTGCCTCCACCTTTGGAAACATTCACAATCTGTTGCTGAAAATAATGTCTAAAAGGCAGCGAGATGCTTTTGTGATCGATTCTGGCATCGCTAATTTATCACTCGCTGGTATTTGCATTCTCTGAGGAAGTCGCATTCCAACATTTCATCAGACTATCTCTCAAAAGACCATTTTTCACTGATGCTGGAACATAATGCAATTTTAAATATTTCCCGAGCTCTATGGCTGACTGCTTTGCATTAAGAAAATCACTCCATCTCAGGACTGTGTAAATGAGAGGATGAACGAGACAAAGGTCTAAGCCAAATTGACAGTTATAAGGTGGCTAAGTTTGAGATATTGTAGCAACAATTTATTCTCTGGTTACTGTGTCACATTGGCAGGAAGGATATTGGACTAATTATTGAACTTTATCTATATACTCCTTTGCCATGAACTCTCATGCCTTCTGTCATTTTGTTCTCTCCTGCTTTCCATCCTATCATAGACCTTCCTTTTCATTCAGCAATCCCCTTCCCCCCCAATTTTCCTGCCTTGCTTAAAAATTGTTACATCTGTAAGTACTATCAGTTCTGACAAAGAGTCATTGAGCACAAATGCTGCCACAGCTACTGAGTATTTCCAGCAGTTTTCTGTTTTATTTCAGATTTCCAACACCCACAGTATTTCGTCCTGACTATATCCTTGTTGGGTAAAGACTGGTAGGACAATACCAGTTGACAGGGAACAGTGAAATAGATAAAAGCAAAATACTGCGGATGCTGGAAATAGGCAAGCAGGGAGTAGCTGATTCTTTGGGTAGGTTTTTGAGAATCATTCCGATCTGGCCTGGCTTTTAGTTATTTCTTGGGACATTTATTGCCCATCCTTGAGAAGGGCAGTTAAGAGTCAACCATGTTGCTGTGAATCTGGAGTCACATGTAGGCCAGACCAGGTAAGGATGGCAGATTTCCTTCCCTAAAGAATATTAGTGAACCAGATGGGTCTTTGCGATAATCAGTTTATGCTTGTCATCATTAGACTATTCATTCCAGATTTGTTTAATTGAATACAAATTCACCATCTGCCATGGTGGGATTTGAACCCGGTCCCCAGACCATTAGCCTGGGTCTCTACATTATTAGTCAAGCGACAATACCACAATACCACTGCCTCTCCGTCAGTCATTGTATTAAACAATTAGTGTATTATTTTTATTGAGCATTCTTAATTGCTTCATTTTAAGTTTGAGTAAATAATTATTCCTCAAATGCTGTTCTGTCTAAGAACGAGGCATTTGATCTTACATATACCGATTGATTTAACAATGGCTTTGGACTGACAGCAAGAAATTTTAATTTCAACCTCCAGTGAATAATTATTCTTCCTTCCCAGTCTCTCCCCATCTTATTCTTATTCTGAAAGCAGTAACTTATGCTGAAGTATGATTCGTGGGCACCTGTATTTTGTCAACTTGTTTTATTTCCAATAAGCAAGACCAGACACTAAATGTTGCCATACTATTTTTGACGCTGAACAATCAGATCCTGTCCTCGCTCTAAATCCACCCATGGATTTTTCAAGCAGAAGTTACTGATAATCTATAAGATGAAGAAGAAATAATTCTACCCTAAGCACACTGAAGCACCTTGATATCCCTCTGGCTTAGCACTGGTGAAGGGCTGAACGTTATTGTTTGCATAGGCTGGTCTTGCATATAGTGCAAATACATATAGTGCAAAGGGTCGTGAATGAAGCCCAGTCCATCACTCAAATCAGCCTCCCATCCATTGACACTGTCTACAATTCCCATTGGCTCAGAAAAGCAGCCAGTATAATCAAGGACCCCACGCACCCCGGACATTCCCTCTTCCACCTTCTTCCTTCGGGAAAAAGACACAAAAGTCTGAGGACACGTACCAACCGACTCAAGAATAGCTTCTTCTCTGCTGCCATCAGACTTTTGAATGGACCTAGCTCGCATTAAGTTGATCTTTCTCTATACCCTAGCTATGACTGTAACACTACATTCTGCACTCTCTCATTTCCTTCTCTATGAATGGTATGCTTTGTTTGTATTGTGCACAATAAAACAATACTTTTCACGGTATACTAATACATGTGACAATAATAAATCAAATCAAATCAAGTACCCACTGGACAATTGGGGAAGCTTTGTACATTTTCTAATTCTTGAGTCCTAGTTATTATGTCTAACTGTGTGCCAAGGACTGTATAATTCTCAGGGGATGGGAGGATGTAATACAAGCATTTCTTGCCAGCAGTCAAAACTGTTGTTGACCACTTTGTTCATTGAAAATACAGTTTATTTTGCAAAACTACGCTTGAGGAATAATTAAAAATAGCTTCCTCTGGATTAAAGTTAGCATGTTAAACAATTTTTCTATGAAAATAATTCACCACTTAGTACCCTGACTGGAAGGAGGAAAGGTGGCCAATATTACTCAGGAATTCGACAATTGTGACTCACTGCTGCAGAATCATCCTGGAACACAGAGATAAACTCTGCCTTTATTTCTCTGTTACCAACTGTCTCCATGAGCCACTTGCCCTGTCTCTCCACCCTTCCCTCCAACAACAAGAACACATACACTTCCTTGCTACTAAAATTGAGACTGGGCTGTTCCTCCCTTCCCTTTGTTAACCCTTTGTTCACCAAACTAAATTTCCTCTGACATTCCCACCTGCCTCAGTCAGGAATACCTTCCTTTCCTACTCTCCATGTGGTCCTCCCGGAACTCATCTGATTCGTGAGACGCCCTCTTGATCCCTTTCCCAATCAGCTGTTTGCAATCCAACTTCCCTGCCTTAGTTAGCTGACATTGTAAATGACTCCCTTTCCTTGGACACCAGAAACATAGACAATAGGCGCAGGAGTAGGCCACTCGGCCCTTTAAGCCTGCTGTACCATTCAATACGATGATGGTAGATCCTCTATCTCACCATCATACTCCCACACACTCCCCATATCCCACCTTTAGAGTCTAAAAATCTATCTATTTTCTTCTTAGATATATTCAGTGACTTGGCCTCCACAGCTTTCTGTGGTAGAGAATTCCACAGGTTTACCACCCTCTGAGTTAAGAAGTTTCTCCTCATCTCAGTCCTAAATGGCCTGCCCCATATCCAGAGACCATGGCCACTCACCTGAAGAAGGGGCTCAGAGCCTCGAAAGCTTGTGTGGCTTTTGCTACCAAATAAACCTGTTGGACTTTAACCTGGTGTTGTTAAACTTCTTACTGTGTTTACCCCAGTCCAACGCCGGCATCTCCACACCTTGTTCTAGACCAGTGGTTCCCAAAGGGTGCGGCGCGCCACACTGGTGTGGTGAGAGAGGATGGCAAGTGTGGCGGGAGGATTCAAGGACAATCAAAGAAACATTTAATAATGGATAGATGTTTTTATGTAGCTGCATTGTTTTATACTTTCTGGATGTCCCATGATCATATTATAAAGTAGTTGTGTTCTATGTTATGAATCAAGCACTGCTAGGAGTTGTTTTTTTTTTGTTGTTTGGTGTGGCGCGAGCAAATTTTTATTCCAAAAGTGCGGCCCTGTGAAAAAAGTTTGGAAACCACTGTTCTAGGCCCTCCAGACAGGTGAAGCAACATCCCTGTATCCAGTCTGTCCAGCCCTGTCAGAAAGTTATATATTTCAATGCGCACCTCTCTCATTCTTCTAAACTCCAGTGAACACAGGCCCAGTCAACCCATCTCTCATGTGACAATTCTGCAATCCCAGAAATCAGTCTGGTAAACAATCTCAGTGCTTCCTCTATATCCTTTCTTAGATAAGGAGACCAAAGTTGCATGCAATACTCCAGGTGTGATCTCACCAAGGCCCTGTACAGCTGCAGTACGAAGTCTCACAACACCAGGTTAAAGTCCAACAGGTTTATTTGGTAGCAAAAGCCACTAGCTTTCGAAGCGCTGCTTCTTCATCAGGTGAGTGGGATTTCAGTTCACAAACAGGGCATATAAAGACACAAACTCAATTTACAAAATAATGGTTGGAATGCAAGTCTTTACAGGTAATCAAGTCTTAAAGGTACAGACAATGTGAGTGGAGAGAGGGTTAAACACAGGTTAAAGAGATGTGTATTGTCTCCAGCCAGGACAGTTATTGAGATTTTGCAAGCCCAGGCAAGTCGTGGGGATTACAGATAGTGTGACATGAACCCAAGATCCCGGTTGAGGCCGTCCTCATGTGTGCGGAACTTGGCTATCAATCTCTGCTCAGCGATTCTGCGTTGTCGTGTGTCATGAAGGCCGTCTTGGAGAACGCTTACCTGAAGATCAGAGGCCGAATGCCCGTGACCACTGAAGTGTTCCCCAACAGGGAGAGAACACTCTTGCCTGGTGATTGTTGAGCGGTGTTCATTCATCCATTGTCATAGCATCTACATGGTCTCCCCAATGTACCATGCCTCGGGACATCCTTTCCTGCAGTGTATCAGGTAGACAACGTTGGCCAAGTTGCAAGTGTGTGTACCATGTACCTGGTGGATGGCGTTCTCACGTGAGATGATCGCATCCATGTCGATGATCTGGCATGTCTTGCAGAGGTTGCTGTGGCAGGGTTGTGTGGTGTCGTGGTCACTGTTCTCCTGAAGGCTGGGTAGTTTGCTGCGGACAATGGTCTGCAGTAAGCTGCAGTAAGACATCTTTGCTCATGTACTCAAGTCCTCTTGCAATGAAGGCCAACATACCATTTGCCTTCCTAACTGCTTGCTGTACCTGCATGCTTGCTTTCAGTGACTGATGTACTAGGACACCCAGGTCCCTTTGTATGTCACTGGACTAGTAATCCAGAGACTCAGGTAATGCTCTGGGGATGCAGGTTTGAATCAAACCACAGCAGATGGTGAATCTGGAATCAAGTCTACTGATGACCGTAACACCACTGTCGATTGTTTTATAAACCATCTCGTTCACTAATGTCCTTTCTGGAAGGAAATCTGCCATCCTTACCTGGTCTGGCCTACATGTGACTCCAGAGCCACAGCAATGTAGTTGACTCTAACTGTCCTGTGAAGTGGCCTAGCAAGCCCGTGCAGTTCAAGGGCAATTAGGGATAGGCAACAAGTGCTGGTCCAGTTAGTGATGCACATCCAGCTAGTGATGCCCACATTCCATGAATGAATTTTTTAAAAATTCCCAATTTTTCAACATTTAACTGATACTCTGCCATTCTGTTTCTTCATCCAAAGTGGATAATTTCACATTTATCCACCTTATACTGCATCTGCTATGTGTTTGCCAACTCATTCAATTTGTCTAAATCAGATTGAAACCTCTTAACACCCTCCTCGCCACTCCCAATCCCACCAAGTTTTATGTTATCAGCAAACTTGGAAATGTTACTTTTGGTTCCCTTATCCAAATCATTGATGTTTATTGTGAATAGCTGGGGCCCAAGCACTGACCCTTGCAGGATCCCACTAGGTGCTGCTTCGCACTTCAAAAAAGACCCATTTATTCCTACTCTCAGTTGCCACCAATCTCTTGCGCTATAATTTTGCACACTAACCTCTTATGTGGAACAGAGAAACATATAAGATAGGAGCAGGAGGAGGCCATTTGGCTCTTCGAGCCTGCTCCACCATTCATCACGATCATGGCTGATCGTCCAACTAAATAGCCTAATCCTGCTTTCTCCCCATAACCTTTGATCCCGTTCACCCCAAGTGCTATAGCTAGCCGCCTCATGAATACATTCAATGTTTTGGCATCAACTACTCCCTGTGGTAATGAATTCCACAGACTCACCACTCTTTGGGTGAAGAAATGTCTCCTCATCTCCTTCCTAAATGGTCTACCCCGAATCCTCAGACTGTGACCCCTGGTTCTGGACACACCCACCATCGGGAACATCCTCCCTGCATTTAGTCTGTCTAGTCCTGTTAGAATTTTATAAGTCCCTATGAGATCCCCCTTATCAAAAGATTTCAGAAAATTCAAATACACCACATCCACTGATTCACACTTATCTATTCTACTAGTTACATCCTCAAAAGACTCCAGGAGGTTTGCCGAATATAATTTCCCTTTCATAAATACTTGTTGACTTTGTCTAATCCCATTGATATTTTCTAAGTGTTCTGTTATCACATCCCTTATAATACACTCCAGCCTTTTCCCTACTACTGACGTTAGGTTAACTGTAATTCCTTGTTTTCTCCCTCCCTCCTTTTTTAAATAGTGGGGTTACATTTGTCACTGTCCAATCTGCTGGGACTGTTACAAAATCTACAGAATTTTGTAAGAAGACAACCAACCTTTAGGACCCTGGGATGTAGAATATCAGACCCTGGGGATTTCTCAGCTTTCAGCCCCATTAATTTCTCTAGCACTTTTTTTTTAGCAATACTAATTTCATTCAATTCCTCCTCACTCGATCCTTGGTTCCTTAGTATTTCTGGGTGATTATTTATGCCTTCCTCTGTGTGGACAGAACTAAAATAGCTATTGAATTGCGCTGCCATTTCCTTGTTTTCTATTATAAATGTTCCTGTTTCAGACTGCAAGGACCCACATTTGTCTTCACTAATCCTTTTCTTTTTATGTACCTATAGAAGCGTTTGCAGTCTGCTTTTATGTTACAAATTTACTCTCATACACCATTTTCCCCTCTTAATCAATGTCTTGGTCCTCCTTTGCTGAATTCTGAACTGCTCCCAATCCTCAGGCTTGCTACTTTTTCTCACAACTTGATATGATTCTCCTTTCGATCTAACAATTTATTTTGTAAGCCATGGTCGGACTGCTCTTCTTGTGTTTTTGCACCAGAAAAGAATGTGTAACTGTTACAATACATACATTTGTTCCTTAAATATTAGTCATTGCCTATCATTCCTTTTAATGAAGTTCCCCAATCTATCTTAACCAAAACCTCTGACTCTATGACTAACTCACCCCTCATATCTTTGTCCATACTGACTTCCTCCCTTTCGGAACCACCCTTGTCTAGAAACTCATCCTCCACCCCTTTGTCTTTGCAAATTGCAATCCCAATTCTAATCTCCATTTATTCTCCAAACTCCTTATGTGCGTTGTCTCCTTCCAAATCCATGCCACCTCTTTTGAAGTTCTGTGTCTGAATCTCGCCTCCCTTTTCCGTCTGGCTCCTGGTCACTGCCTCCGGTTCAAACCGAGTGTTCGCAACCTCAGGCTGCTTGCTGTCTCACCCTGAGCTAACTCTCCATCCATCTCTATCACAAAGTCTGCCTAATTCCAACTTTCATAATGTCGCCCATCTCTGCCATACCTCAGACTGGCTGCAGCCAAAAACACTCCCCTGTAACCTCCAAACAACTTATTGATAAAATGCTATTCCTTTCTCAGAGTTACAGAGCCAATGTGCAAAGTGGACAGGGCAAACCCCTTAATCCATCTCCTTGCTTGCCTCCCTCATGCCTTCCCTCTTCTCCAGCTCTGTAACCTCCTCCAGCCCTACAACCTCCTGAGAACTCCCACTTTGACCTCCCCGCCCTTGGCTGTTCTTTCAGTTCCCAGCACCCAGGAATTCCCCATCTCAACCTGAATTTGCTGGGAGCTCAGTTCCAACCTTTTTCTGTGTCTATATTTGATTTTTCCTTCTTTTGTTCCCTTCTTCTTATTTTTATCCGAGTGAGTTTCAGGGAGTTTGAAATCTGGACTTGCTGTGTTGGTCTTTGCTGTGTGAATGCTCCAACATTGTCAGCCCACTCCCTCATATCATTCAGTAGAGAGCGGAAGAGTTCGCCAGGCACCGCCCACCAGTATAGCCCCGCTTTAAACAAAAAAAAACTTTCCCCATGCTGAGGAACTGAAAAACTAGCAAGCTGCACTGGCCCGGCTACTCAGGGGTAAGAGGGGATGGGAGATCAAACAGAACCCGACTGGGCGTTAGAGAGAGAGAGAGACCCAGACAGAGAGAGACCAGAGCTGTCAGATACAGACAGAGAGATCCGTATAGAGACTGAGAGATCCAGACAAACAGACATCCAGAGAGAGAGAGAGAGATCCAGATGGTGACAGGGAGAGAGACCCAGAGAGAGAGAGAGACCAGAGCTGTCAGATACAGACAGAGAGATCCGTATAGAGACTGAGAGATCCAGACAAACAGACATCCAGAGAGAGAGAGAGAGATCCAGATGGTGACAGGGAGAGAGACCCAGAGAGAGAGAGAGAGACCAGAGCTTGTCAGATACAGACAGAGAGATCCGTATAGAGACTGAGAGATCCAGACAAACAGACATTCAGAAAGAGAGAGAGAGATCCAGAGAGAGACAGAGAGATCCAGATGGTGACAGGGAGAGAGACCCAGAGAGAGAGAGAGAGACCAGAGCTTGTCAGATACAGACAGATCCGGACAGACACTGGGAGAGAGACACTGGTAGAGAGAGACCAGAACTGTCAGATGCAGAGAGATAGAGACTGGGAGAAAGACCCACAGACAGAGAGAGCCAGACAGAGAGAGAGAGATCAGAGCTGCCAGATGCAGTGAGAGAACAAGGGAGCGGGTCAGAGACAGAGGCGGACTGACAAGAGAGAGAGAGAGAGGGACCTGGACAGATAGACACACAGAGAGATCCAGAGACAGAGGCGGACTGACAGAGAGAGAGAGAGACCCGGACTGTCGGTACCAAATACGGTCGAAATGACAACATTAGTTTTGAATGTTGAGATAAATAGAATGATAAATAGCGCCTGGCATCTTCTAGAATGTATTTGATAGACGGCATGATTGGCACCATCTTCCTGCTTTTATTTACTAGTTTTATTATTTCATGAGAAGTGGGCAGCAACTTCGAAGCAACTTACATCGATGTTTGTAACTTATTCGCTTTTATTCAGCTGTATTTATTGGGAGTTGTGTTGTAACGGGGTGTTTAACCTTTTTGCCTAGGGTTTGTTTGTGTGCAGCGATTCCATGACAATCAGCATGAGGTTTTGAATATGAGACAGGACATGAGGGAGCGAGAAGGCGAGTCTCCACCACAGTTGGGAATTGGGGATGGAACACCCTCTGGCTCCAAGTCTGCCGGCGTTTACGCACCTGTTGCTGCTGCTGCTGGTCCTCTCAGTTTATGGTGAGTTCAACAAGAATCCGCTCCAGGGACACATCAACATTCAGTTGGCTGAACAGCCCCAGTATGTTCAACAATAGAAGTTCACAGCATGGAAACGGGCCTTGAGCCCAACTTGTCCTTGCCACCTTTTTTTTAACCACGAAACTAATCCCAATTGCCTGTGTTTGGCCCATATCCCTCAAACCCTGTCTCTATCCGGATCTCTGTCTGTATCTGACAGCTCTGGTCTCTCTCTCTCTCTGGGTCTCTCTCCCTATCACTGTCTGGATCTCTCTGTCTCTCTCTGGATCTCTGTCTGTCTGGGTCTCTCTCTCTCTGTCTCTATCCGGATCTTTCTCTCTCTAATGCCCAGTTGGGTTCTGTTTGATCTCCCATCCCCTCTTACCCCTAAGTAGTTGGGCCAGTACCCATGTAATTGTCTAAATGGTTTTTAAAAGCCAAAATTGTACCCGCCTCTACTACTACCTCTGGCAGCTTGTTCCAGACACTCACCACCCTCTGTGTGAAAAAATTGCCCCTCTGGACCCTCTTGTATCTCTCCCCTCTCACCTTAAACCTATGCCCTCTAGTTTTAAACTCCCCTACCTTTGGGAAAAGATATTGACTATCTAGCTGATCTATGCCCCTCATTATTTTATAGACCTCTATAAGATCACCCCGAAGCTTCCTACACTCCAGAGAAAAAAGCCCCAGTCTATCCAGCCTCTTCTTATAATCCAAACCATCAAGTCCAGGTAGCATCCTAGTAAATCTTTTCTGCATATATATAAAGAATTTGAAGCAAAGCGGCATATTGGAGCAAGGCTCGAATGTTACCTAATGGAAATAGCAACTTTCATTCTCAATGCCCTGCATGGCGTGGTGGTAATGCCAATGCACTGATAATTCAGGGACTCAGTCCTAAACCATTGGTGTTCCAATCCCAATCCCACCACAGTAGCTAGTGGAGTTTGAATTCAGTTAATAAGGCTGGTTGACCAATATCAGCTCTGACAAAGGGTCACCCAGACCCCAAACGTTGGTTCTATTCTTTCCCCACAGATGCTGTCAGACCTGTTGAGATTTCCCAGCATTTTCTGTTTTTGTTTCAGATTCCAGCATCGGCAGTATTTTGCTTTTGACCAAATCATTGATTGTGGTAAAACTAATGAAGGAAATCTGCCATCCTTATGTGTGACTCCAGACCCACAGCAATGGGCAAGCCACTATTGACTGCATGCGGCCTTGTCAGTGAAGTCCACCTCCCATTGTTTCTTTGTAAAGGTTGTGATTTGGAGTCCTGAGTACAATAACTTATTGACTGGAGGTCTTGTAGTGCTGTGGTAGCATGGGAATCCCTGGCCAGGACTTGTTGGTACATTCATAATGCGGCCACATCAGGTGGCAGAGTTTCCTGATCAAAGCTGTCTGGCTAAAATCGCTGCCAAGCAGAAGTCCATGGTCACCAATGCCCCTTTCCTTTTCGTACCATGACACCTGGAGACAGTGATAGCATTGGGTGGGTGGAGGGGGAGGAGGGGGGTGCTGCACTGTTTGGCAGCATGGGCGTTTGGATGGGATGTTACTTCCCTCTCAGTAAACGATCCCACAGCACTCTTCCCTCGATTAACATCACGCAAAAAAAATAACTTGGTCATTGTCACATCGGGGCTTGTGGGATCCGGCTGTGCACAAGTTGGCTTCTGTATTTCCTACACTTTTACAATCACTACCATTCCCGGGTACCTCATTAGTGGTAGAGCATGTGAAGGTCATGAAAGATGTTATATAAATGTAAGTCATGTTTTCTTTTATATTGTATCTGTTGTGTGAATTACAACTAGGCAGCAATGGTTATATGTTTGCTTCACCATGGACAATGTTTGCAAAGTACAAAATACAGTGCAAATGAAGAAAGTCTTATATATTCTCATCAACTCCTGCTTCTCAATTTAGATGCAGCTAAATGTGTTATGCTATAGGCTAATCTCGCAGAGAGATACTTTGTCTTCAAGAGCAAATGAATGCAAATTCAGGTGACATGGTGGCACAGTGGTTAGCACTGTTGCCTCACAGCTCCAGGGACTTGGGTTTGATTCCTGGTTTGAGTTACTGTCTCTGTGGAGTCCAAAGATGTGTAGGTTAGGTGCATTGGCAATGCTAAATTGCCCCTCGGTGTCCCAGAATGCGTAGGTTAGAGGGATTAACGGGGTAAATAGGTGGGGCTATGGGGATAGGGCCCGGGTGGGATTGTTGTCGGTGCGGACTTGATGTGCTGGATGGTCCATCAGGGTAGGGTTTCTATGATTTCTATGAAAGTAACTACAGTCATATCGCAACTCCAATTTAAGGTCAACAGAAACATATTTCTTAAATACTGCTGGATGCCACACATTAATTAAAGCTCTGTTCGTTTTAATTTTTAAAAAATTAAGAATTAAAACATCAGTTTTTAAATATTTCAATAAGTAATGAAACAAGTTGTTCCAGGGTGGTTGAACAGAAATATTTAAGGGCTTTTTAATAGGAAAAGGGGCACTTTTCAGAACTCTTGGTCATTGGGTGGGAATTGTCTAGAAATATCTCATAAAACAGAAGAATGATCGCATGGGTTTTCTCAATGATGCAATGATATTCTGTTCGAAGTACATCACTATGTCATTCCGATAATTACACAGTTGATAGTAAAGTCACATTCAGAGTAAGGTTTTGAAGTTCTAAATTTCTTATTTTTAAAAAAATAAAAAGATGCATTTTGGAGAAATCAGATTCTCATTGCTTCAGATGTGACCACGTTAGCCTCTTTGTAGCTCTCTGCTACACCCACACAAGAGCTTCCCTGCTAATGGATATTATGTTAAACTAATGTTAAAATCGATACTTATGTTAATTAATTACATTATGTTTTAATATTGGGAATTATGATCAAATCCAATTACAAAATGAATTGACAATGTGGTGATATTTTATTATATGAAGTTACTTTATATAACATTACACTTATCTTTGATTTGATTTGATTTATTATTGTGACATGTATTAGTTATGCAGTGAAAAATATTGTTTCTTGCACACTATACAGATAAAGCATACCGTTCATAGAGGAGGAAATGAGAGAGTGCAGCATGTAGTGTTACAGTCATAGCTAGGGCGTAGAGAAAAATCAACTTAGTCTGAGGTAGGTCCATTCACAAGTCCGATGGCAGCAGGGAAGAAGCTGTTCTTGAGTCGGTTGGTACGTGACCTCAGACTTTTGTATCTTTTTCCTGATGGAAGAAGATGGAAGAGAGAATTTCCGGGATGCGTGGGGTCCTTAATTATGCTGGCTGTTTTGCCAAGGCAGAGTCAATGGATGGAAGGCTGGTTTGCGTGATGGATTGGGCTACATTCACGACCTTTTGTAGTTTCTTGTGGTCTTGGGCAGAACAGGAGCCATACCAAGCTGTGATACAACCAGACAGAATGCTTTCTATGGTGCATCTGTAATTTTAAAATGTGGAAAGCAGAACCTTAATTCATCCATCTTAACGGATACTTTAGACCCCTCGAGACAGTTTTGAAGTGTTTGAAGGGTCTCAGGAAAAGAAGTAATACAGAATTAGTCATGCATCATTCTACACTCTCCTTAACCATTTGTACATTAATACATTATTATATGTGGTTTAGTGTAAAGAAATATTGAGTTAGTCACATTGGTATCGATATATGCACATAATCATTTAAGAATATTTAACACATTAAAATTATTATTCAGAACATTTTAAAGTGAGTGAAATATTTTTATTAAACAACTGCTTGAAAAATGGCAGATTTTCCTTTCACAATATTTATACCAGCTGAAAACCCAGCTCAGTGGAATTGTTAAAGCATAAGACATAGGAGCAGAAGTAGGCTATTCGGCCCATCAAGTCTTCTCCACCATTCAATCAGATCATGCCTGATCTGATATAATCCTCAACTCCACTTTCCCGCCTTGTCCCCATAACCCTTGATTCCTTGACTGACTAAAAGTCTGTCTATCTCAGCCTTGAACATACATAACGACCCAGCCTCTACAGTTCTCTGCGGTAAAGAAATCCAAGGATTCACTACCCTCGGAGAGAAGAAATTCCTCCTCATCTCTGTCTTAACTAGGTGACCCTTACTCTGAGATTATGCCCTCTGGTCTTAGACTCTCCCATAAGGGGAAACAATGTCTCAGCGTTTATCCTGTAAAGCTCCCTGAGAATCCTATATGCCTCAATAAGGTCGCCTCTCATTCTTCTAAATTCCAAAGAGTACAGGCCCAATCTAATCAACCTCTCCTCATAAGAAAATCCTTCCATATTTTATTACTGACTTAGAGGAGGGGGCTGAAGGGTGGATCAGTAAATTTGCTGATGACACCAAGATTGGTGGAGTAGTGGATGAGGTGGAGGGCTGTTGTAGGCTGCAAAGAGACATAGATAGGATACAAAGCTGGGCTGAAAAATGGCAAATGGAGTTTAACCCTGATAAATGTGAGGTGATTCATTTTGGTAGGACTACTTTAAAGGTGGATTACAGGGTCAAAGGTAGGGTTCTGAAGACTGTGGAGGAACAGAGAGATCTTGGGGTTCATATCCACAGATCTCTAAAGGTTGCCACTCAAGTGGATAGAGCTGTGAAGAAGGCCTATAGTGTGTTAGCTTTTATTAACAAGGGGTTGGAGTTTAAGAGCCGTGGGGTTATGCTGCAACTGTACAGGACCTTGGTGAGACCACATTTGGAGTATTGTGTGCAGTTCTGGTCACCTCACTATAGGAAGGATGTGGAAGCACTGGAAAGAGTGCAGAGGAGATTTACCAGGATGCTGCCTGGTTTGGAGGGTAGGTCTTATGAGGAAAGGTTGCGGGAGCTGGGGCTGTTCTCTCTGGAGCGGAGGAGGCTGAGGGGAGACTTAATAGAGGTTTATAAAATGATGAAGGGGATAGATAGAGTGAACGTTCAAAAACTATTTCCTCGGGTGGATGGAGCTATTACAAGGGGGCATAACTATAGGGTTCGTGGTGGGAGATACAGGAAGGATATCAGAGGTAGGTTCTTTACGCAGAGAGTGGTTGGGGTGTGGAATGGACTGCCTGCAGTGATAGTGGAGTCAGACACTTTAGGAACATTTAAGCGGTTATTGGATACGCACATGGAGCACACCAGGATGATAGGGAGTGGGATAGCTTGATCTTGGTTTCAGATAAAGCTCGGCACAACATCGTGGGCTGAAGGGCCTGTTCTGTGCTGTACTGTTCTATGTTCTATGTCCATACCCGGGATCGACCGAGTGAACCTTCTCTGGATGCCGTTGCCGATATATCTTTCCTTAGATAAGGTGACCAAAACTGTTCACAGTATTCCAGGTGTGAAAATTGTATTTTCCGTTTCTATTATCTAGCCTGTTAAGATAACTGAACATGATAATGTATTTGAGTGTGTCAGTGCTAGAACACTGTTTGGTACTTTTTTAAGATTTAATGACTCCAGTCCTCTACATTTGTCCATTTCCACAAACTCCACCTTGTCCAAAATATAGTGTCATTTTCTCTTTTCCTGCATTGAGTTTCCTCTGACCCACCACCCCATTCTCATTGACTACGCTGCCTTATCAACCACCAGTTCATTCATTTAAGTTCCTTTATTTCATTTTCAAACCCCTTCATGACTTTATGCTTCTTTACCTCCTCCAATAGTAATTCTCTTCCTGCTCCTATTGTTCCCCCAACAGCAGTCTCTTGTGTATCTCTCCTTTCCTTTGCCCTGTCACTAGAGACACGGTGGCACAGTGGTTAGCACTCGGAATCCAGGTTCAATTCTGGCCTTGGGTCACTGACTGTGTGGATTTTGCACATTCTCCTCGTGTCTGCATGGGTTTCCTCCGGGTGCTGCAGTTTCCTCCCACACTCCAATGATGTGCTGGTTACGTTGATTAGTCATGCTAAATTGCCCTTCAGTGTTAGGGAGTTAGCAGGGTAAATAAGTGGGGTTATGGGGATAAGGCCTGGGTGGGATTGTGGTTGGTGCAGGCTTGATGGGCCGAATGGCCTCCTTCTGCACTGTAGGGATCTTTCTCTTTGGAACTTCTTCCCCAACCCCCTCCTTCACTCTATCCTAGTTTAGACTCTCCTCAAAACCTACCTTCCCAAACCTGACTTCACGGACCTCTCTCAGCCTACCCCAAATTTATTCCCCACTAATCTTTTTCAAAGTATCTTTGGATGTCTTATATGTGGTTGTTACAATGTCTGAAATTACTAAATTTGAATCAAATCTGAATACAAAACTGCCTCTGATGAATTACTCAGTGATGGAATATTTTTAAATGCTGGAAATATCCAGAAGTCATGATGTGGAGATGAACAGTTTTGGTCACCTTATCTAAGGGAATACCCAGAAGGTCAGGCAGCATCTGTGGAGAGAAACAGAGTTAAGATTTCAGGTCAATCATAAGAAGAGTTCTGATGAAAGGTCATCGACCTGATACGTGAACTCTTGTTCCTCTCCACATGACGCTGCCTGACCTGCTGAGTATTTCCAGCATTTTTAATTCCCAGCTTTCCAACATCCCGTAGTATTTTGTTTTTGTACTCAGTAATGGAACTGATTCCCACTGAGCATGTTCCATGGTTGCAATTAGGTGTTACATTGTTAATCTGTCATTTATTCCATTCTATTAGTGTGTTCATTTTTATATGCTACGGACTGTGCAAATATCTTACCACTTTATACAGTGGGAAAGTATATAGATGAGTCTTTCAAAGCATTTCGCAATCTTGTAGTTGAAGTCACAGTTAAGAGACCGTGTAATAAGTCACAATCAGAAAATGCTGGAACATCTCAGCAGGTCTGACAGCATCTGTGGAGAGAGAATAGAGCCAACGTTTTGAGTCTGGATGAGCCTTCATCAGAGCTGACGAAGGGTGATCCAGATTCAAAACTTTGGCTCTATTCTCTCCCCACAGGTGCTGTCAGACCTGCTGAGATTTTCCAGCATTTTCTGCTTTTGTTTCAGATTCCAGCATCCGCAGTAATTTGGTTTTATAATAAATCACAATGTTGGATATTGCTCAATAAAGCTTTCCATTTTTGTTAAGGGATAGAGTTCAAATGGTGACATTTTACCCTCTGGTTGTAATTGAAAATCCATTTGTAAATGTGTTTAGAAAACGGATTACCCTTGATGGCTTCAACCTTCATCCTCCATCCTTCACAGCCACAAGCCTGTTTCTGACCTCCCTTTCATAACAAAAGCTGTGGATGCAGGAAATAAAAGCTGAAAATGCTGGATAAACTCAGCAGGTCTGGCAGCACCTATGGAGAGAGAGTGAAACAGAGTTAACGTTTGACTCTTCTTCAGAGCTTCAGAGCTAGACCTCTCTTGCTTTACTACAGCCCCGAACGAGTTGCTAATGTCATGCCGAACTTTCATAAAATTTCCCATGTGAATGTTCATTGCCTTAATAAGAGCACAATGCCTTAAGGTGCCATCCCTTAGGTGATAGCAATTCTGCCCATCTGACCAATGTACATCCAAAACCACTTCACTTGCCAAGCTGATTTTATTTTAATATTGTCACATGTATTGGGATACAGTGAAAAGTATTGTTTCTTGCGCACTATACAGACAAAGCATACCATTCATAGAGTACATAGGGGAGAAGGAAAGGAGAGGGTGCAGAACATAGTGTTGCAGACACTATAGGGTGTAGAGAAAGATCAGTTTGATATAAGGTAGGTTCATTCAAAAGCCTGATGGCAGCAGGGAAGAAGCTGTTCTTGAGCCGGTTCATACGTGTTCTCAGACTTCACCTTCCTGATGGAAGAAGGTGGAAGAGAGAATGTTTGGGATGTGTGGGGTCCGTGATTATGCTGGCTGCTTTTCTGAAGCAGCGGGAAGTGTAGACAGAGTCAATGGATGGGAGACTGGCTTGCATGATAGACTGGGCCATGTTCACAACCCTTTGCAGATTCTTGCGATCTTGGTCAGAGCAGAAGCCATACCAAGCTGTGATACATCCGGAAATGATGCTTTCTATGGTGCATCTGCAAAAATCGGTGAGAGTCGTAGCTGACATGCCAAATTTTCTTAGCGTCCTGAGAAAGTAAGATCATTGGTGGGTTGTCTTAACTAGCTGCTGTATAATTGGCACACAAACGCAAATTTCTTTTGTCAAATAAATCTTAAACCCTCTCTTTTATTGCAGCTGTGTTTGCCGAGGTCAAATATCGACTTTCAAGGCAACCTTGGCACGTGGCTATGAGCAACCAGACAGTTCATGTTGACTACAGAGGACTGGGCACCGCAGGCCTGCAAAACTTAACAGTATCGCTGGTCGACGTTGGGACAAACCAAACCATCGCCGCAAAGGTGATCCCTGGTAACCGATCCCAGGGCTCAGTGGAGTTTGAGTGCTTTCATTTCAGCTATGCTGGCAACTTTGAGTTCAGAGCGACAGATTTTGCAAGCAATGGCACCGCCCAGTGGACAAGCAACTTGTTGCAGGTCAAGTGGCCAGTGTTTCACACTGATGTGGCCAGGGTATCTGACTCCCAGAGCAACTTCCAGGTCCAAGTATTCACTCAGGAACATTTATGCCCATGGAAAGTAAATGCGTTGACTTTATTTCTGGAAGTCACCAGGATTGATTTCAGTAAACCCGGAGCCCCCAAGGGGGGCAAAGAGTTAGAGAAAACGATACATAAAGAGATTGAGTTGTCTAATTCCCAGTGGGTGGTGTTTGATTGCACTGATTTCAGCCAGGATGCATTCATTACGATTTCATTGAGGTCTCCCAGCACCGGTGCAGTGATTTCGTCGAAAGGACCACTGATGTTTACCCAAATTGTTGGGTACAAACTGCAGGTCGATCACCTGAGAGGGGCTCCGTGTGAATCCTCTGCAGAGGTCGGTGTGGAGAGATCACCTTGCGCCCGGGCACCAGGCAAGATCTCTGTGTACAAAAGCCGCAGGGGGGCTTCGTTTGCAAGGGATGCTTTTGTAGCGGAGAGGTGGCTACGCCCCGGGGATAACAAAGCCGAATTCAACTGCTCTGTGTTTGACACTGGGCAAAATAACTACTGCTTCGAGTATGTTAGCATTCTGAATCACAGCCACCCTTCCACCAGGGCTGTGAATTGTGTTATTCTTCAGAAACACGCAGGTTTGTATTATTCCCAGTGCTTCCTCATCCCCCCGCCCCTCTTCATTTATTGAATCACTCAAGATAGGCGAACATACTGCGCAGTGATTGACATAAAATAAATTTATGTCAACTTGCTGTTATGCATGAAATTAATAATATTGTATTTCATTTATCAATTTCATCCATAACTATAACACATTGATTTGGTACCTTGAACTGCCAAGCGGTGTTGGGGTGGCACGGTGGCACAGTGGTTAACACTGCTGCCTCATGGCACCAGGGACACGCGTTCAATTTCCGGCTTGGGTCACTGTCTGTTGGAGTCTGCACATTCTCCCCGTGTCTGCGTGGGTTTCCTCTGGGTGCTCCCATTTCCTCCCACAGTCCGAAAGACATGCTGGTTAGGTGCATTGGCCGGGCTAAATTCTCCCTCAGTGTCCCCAAACAGGCACCGGAGTGTGGTGACTAGGGGATTTTCACAGTAACTTCATTGCAGTGTTAATGTAAACCCACTGGTGACACTAATAAATAAACTCTCAACTTTTAGAGCTCTGATGTTGAAGTACATATAGTATTACAAATTTTTTTTTAAACTACCACATTGATGTACTTTACTTAAAGTTGGTGTTTGAAATAGTTTGTTCTCCCAAGAATAGGGACACTTGTTACGTGGTCCTGTATTGTGTGGTCCATGGTGAAGGGACAATGATCACAACTAACCGTGAAATAGAAACCTGCCCACAATCATTTGCAGGCTATTAAGTGAGGACTCGCCATGTTCCATATTGGGGCGACACGGTGGCACAGTGATTCGCACTGCTGCTTCACAGCTCCAGGGACCTGGGTTCGATTCTCGGCTTGGGTCACTGTCTGTGTGGAGTTTGCACATTCTCCTCGTGTCTGTGTGGGTTTCCTCCGGGTGCTCCGGTTTCCTCCCACAGTCCGAAGATGTGCAGGTTAGGTTGATTGGCCAGGCTATAAATTGCCCCTTAGAGTCCTGAGATGTGTAGGTTAGAGGGAATAGCGGGTGGATATGGGGGTAGGGCCTGGGTGGGATTGTGGTCGGTGCAGACTCGATGGGCCGAATGGCCTCCTTCTGCACTGTAGGGTTTCTATGATTTCTATGATATCAGTTTGAATTTGGCATCTTCGACGGGGGACATGTATCATTCAGTTACAGGGTAGACAGCTGATGGGTTGAACAGCGAATCGGATGGCAGGATTCTCATAGACAACAAAGCAGGAGTTCAACAGTAAGAACTATGGGTACAATTTTCCCAAAATTGCAGTGTTGGATCAGGCAAGAAAAACTATGTGTAACTCACCAGCTTTGCAGATGCCTTTTCTCACCTGATTTAATGGCACTCTGTGCAATTTCAGAGTGCTGGCGAGGATTACACACAGTAAGAAGTTTAACAACACCAGGTTAAAGTCCAACAGGTTTATTTGGTAGCAAAAGCCACACAAGCTTTCGAGGCTCTGAGCCCCTTCTTCAGGTGAGTGGGAATTCTGTTCACAAACAGAACTTATAAGACACAGACTCAATTTACATGAATAATGGTTGGAATGCGAATACTTACAACTAATCCAGTCTTTAAGAAACAAAACAATGGAAGTGGAGAGAGCATCAAGACAGGCTAAAAAGATGTGTATTGTCTCCAGACAAGACAGCCAGTGAAACTCTGCAGGTCCACGCAACTGTGGGAGTTACAAATAGTGTGACATAAATTCTGATTCTAGGATCGCATGATAAAGACTCAGGAGGAAAAAAGCAGAAATATTTATGTGAAATAGTGTGACATAAACCCAATATCCCGGTTGAGGCCGTCCTTGTGTGTGCGGAACCTGGCTATCAGTTTCTGCTCCGCGACTCTGCGCTGTCGTGTGTCGCGAAGGCCGCCTTGGAGAACGCTTACCCGAATATCAGAGGCCGAATGCCCGTGACCGCTGAAGTGCTCCCCAACAGGAAGAGAACAGTCTTGCCTGGTGATTGTCGAGCGGTGTTCATTCATCCGTTGTCGCAGCGTCTGCTGCGACATCCCCACACCCCCACTTCTTGCCTTCAAACAACCGCACAACCTCAAACAGACCATTGTCCGCAGCAAACTACCCAGCCTTCAGGAGAACAGTGACCAAGACACCACACAACCCTGCCACAGCAACCTCTGCAAGACGTGCCGGATCATCGACACAGATGCCATCATCTCACGTGAGAACACCATCCACCAGGTACACGGTACATACTCTTGCAACTCGGCCAACGTTGTCTACCTGATACGCTGCAAGAAAGGATGTCCCGAGGCATGGTACATTGGGGAAACTATGCAGACGCTGCGACAACGGATGAATGAACACCGCTCGACAATCACCAGGCAAGACTGTTCTCTTCCTGTTGGGGAGCACTTCAGCGGTCACGGGCATTCGGCCTCTGATATTCGGGTAAGCGTTCTCCAAGGCGGCCTTCGCGACACACGACAGCGCAGAGTCGCGGAGCAGAAACTGATAGCCAGGTTCCGCACACACAAGGACGGCCTCAACCGGGATATTGGGTTTATGTCACACTATTTCACATAAATATTTCTGCTTTTTTCCTCCTGAGTCTTTATCATGCGATCCTAGAATCAGAATTTATGTCACACTATTTGTAACTCCCACAGTTGCGTGGACCTGCAGAGTTTCACTGGCTGTCTTGTCTGGAGACAATACACATCTTTTTAGCCTGTCTTGATGCTCTCTCCACTTCCATTGTTTTGTTTCTTAAAGACTGGATTAGTTGTAAGTATTCGCATTCCAACCATTATTCATGTAAATTGAGTCTGTGTCTTATAAGTTCTGTTTGTGAACAGAATTCCCACTCACCTGAAGAAGGGGCTCAGAGCCTCGAAAGCTTGTGTGGCTTTTGCTACCAAATAAACCTGTTGGACTTTAACCTGGTGTTGTTAAACTTCTTACTGTGTTTACCCCAGTCCAACGCCGGCATCTCCACATGAGGATTACACAGCCAGCTGACATGCCAACAAAGATAGAATTCTCAGAACAGAGCGCCATTTTTAAAGGTTATAGAGTCATAGAGATATACAGCACAGAAACAGGCCCTTCGGCCCAACTCATCCATGCTGACCAGGTTTCCTAAACTGAACTAGTCCCATTTGCCTGTGCTTGGCCCATATCTCTCTAAACTTTTCCCATCCACATTATCTGTCCAAATGTATTTTAAGTGTTGTAATTGTACCCACCTCTACCACCTCCTCCGGCAGCTCATTCCATATACGCACCACCCTCTGTGTGAAAAAGTTGCCCCTTTTAAATCTTTCCCCTCGCACCTCAAACCTATGCCCTCTAGTTTTGGACTCCCCTACCCTGGGGAAAAGACCGTGGTTATTCACCTTATCCATGCCCCTCATGATTTTATAAGCCTCAATAAGGTCACCCCTCATCCTTCAGGGAAAAACTTCTCAACCTATCCAGCCTCTCCTTATAATTCATTTTCCGATCTCAAAGTAGAATTTAAGGGGGCAATGCCAGGGCACTGCCCATCCGTGTCCTGCATCACCTGGGGACTATACCTCACTGTACACCCCCAGTGTGGTTATCACAAAAACCTGTAGTGATTCACGCCAGCGTGATGTCATGCTAACAGGGGTGGAGTGGGAGGAGAATATGCCATTGGTGGATGCTACAGCATCAAGTCCGGTAAGTATATTGTGTATTGTGTACAGTTTTGGTCACCTAGTTACAGGAAGGATGTAAATAAGGTTGAAAGAGTGCAGAGAAGGTTCACAAGGATGTTGCCGGGACTTGAGAAGCTGAGTTACAGAGAGAGATTGAATAGGTTGGGACTTTATTCCCTGGAGCGTAGAAGATTGAGGGGAGATTTGATAGAGGTGTATAAGATTTTGATGGGTATAGATAGAGTGAATGCGAGCAGGCTTTTTCCGCTGAGGCTAGGGGAGAAAAAAACCAGAGGGCATGGGTTAAGGGTGAAAGGAGAAAAGTTTAAAGGGAATATTAGGGGGGGCTTCTTCACGCAGAGAGTAGTGGGAGTGTGGAATGAGCTGCCGGATAAAGTGGTAAATGCTTTTAACATTTAAGAAAAACTTGGACGGGTTCATGGATGAGAGGGGTGTGGAGGGATATGGTCCAAGTGCAGGTCAGTGGGACTAGGCATAAAATGGTTCGGCACAGACAAGAAGGGCCAAAAGGCCTGTTTCTGAGCTGTAATTTTCTATGGTTCTATGGTTTCTATATGATAATATATTAAAATTTATGGAAATCAGGAGAGAGAGGGTTGCTTAAAAGATTTTGTTGAATTTTCTTAGTGTCAAAAGTACTTTTGGGGCGGCACGGTAGCACAGTGGTTAGCACTGCTGCTTCACAGCTCCAGGGACCTGGGTTCGATTCCCGGCTTGGGTCACTGTCTGTGTGGAGTTTGCACATTCTCCTCGTGTCTGCGTGGGTTTCCTCCGAGTGCTCCGGTTTCCTCCCACAGTCCAAAGATGCGCGGGTTAGGTTGACTGGCCATGCTAAAATTGCCCCTTAGAGTCCTGGGATGCGTAGATTAGAGGGATTAGTGTGTAAAATATGTAGGGACATAGGGGTAGGGCCTGGGTGGGATTGTGGTCGGTGCAGACTCGATGGGCCGAATGGCCTCTTTCTGTACTGTAGGGTTTCTATGATCTATGAAAAGTAGGCTTACATTAACACTGCAATGAAGTTACTGTAAAAATCCCCTAGTTGCCACACTCTGGTGCGTGCTTGGGTACACTGAGGGAGAAATGGCCAATGCACCTAACCAGCATGTCTTTCAGACTGTGGGAGGAAACCCACACAGGAATGGGGAGAACGTGCAGATTCCGCACAGACAGTGAAGCATGCCAGGAATGGAACCCAGGTCCCTGGCACTGTGAGGCAGCAGTGCTAACCACTGTGCATTCTGTGGAAAAGACTAAAACATAAAGTAACCACAAAGCATAATTATTCAAACAATAATCATTCAAACACAAATATTCTCAAGCAAAAAGGCACAGAGTACACAAAGGAAACATTCAGTGTCAATAGTCAAAAGCACATTGATTTTAACATATACACAGGAAAGTAAAATAATCCTTTGCTCATGTTTGCAGAAAGAGGGAGTGTTTGGCTGTCATGGAGTCCGTGTAGTGTCACTTGCGGTGACGGAGTGCGTGAAAGGTACCGACAGTGCATTGCTTCTTTCTCAGGGTCAGCTGCTTGTAAAGGGGAAAAGAAAGAAGTCTCCCATTGTTCACTTGTGGACTGTGCAGGTGAGTCAAAGCATCAATATTCCACCTCAGAAAACATTCAAAGCTGTCAAACACTTGATTTATTATTGTCACGAGTATTGGGATACAGTGAAAAGTATTGTTTCTTGCACGCTATACAAAGCATACTCTTCGTAGAGGAGAAGGTGCAGAATAGTGTCAAGTTTAAGTTTATTTATTGGTGTCACAAGTGGGCTTACATTAACACTGCAATGAAGTTACTGTGAAAATTCCCTAGTCGCCACATTCCGGCACCTGTTCGGGTACACTGAGTGAGAATTTACCATGACCAATGCACCTAGCCAGCACGTCCTTCGGACTGTGGGAGGAAACCGGAGCACCCGGGGGAAACCCATGCAGACACAAGGAGAATGTGCAGACTCCGCACAGACAGTGACCCAAGCTGGGAATCAAACCCAGGTCTGTGAGGCAGCAGTGCTAACCACTGTGCCACCGTGCCACCCCATTCCAGTCATAACTAGGGTGTAGAGAAATATCAACCTTAAGGTAGATCATTCAAAAGTCTGATGGCAGCAGGGAAGACATTGTTCTTGGTTGGAATGTGATCTCAGACTTTTGTATCTCTTTCCAGCGGAAGGAGGTGGAAGTGAGTTTGTCTGGGGTGTGTGGGGTCCTTGATTGTGCTGGCTTCTGGGAACAAAGAACTGTACAGAACAAGAACAGGTTCTTCAGCCCACCAAGTCTGTGCCGACACAGATACCTCTCTAATCTAATAGTTTGTTGTCCCTACATGGTCCATATCCCTCAGTTCTCTGCCCATTCATGTATCTATCCAGATGCCTCTTTAACGTTGTTATAGAATCTGCTTCCACCACCTCCTCCAGCAGCACGTTCTAGGCATTCACCACCCTCTGTGTGAAAAACTTGCCTTTTAAACATCTCTTTTAAACTTTCCACCTCTCATTTTCAACCTATGCCCCCGAGTAATTGACCCTTCGACCCTGGGAAAAAGACTCTGACTATCCACTCTATCCAAGCCTGTCATAATCTTGTAAGCCTCTATCAGGTTCCCCCTCATCCTCCGACGTTCCAATGAAAACAATCCAAGTTTGTTCAACCTTTCTTCTTGGGCCATATCCTCCAAACCAGACAACTTCCTGGTAAATCTCTTCTGCACCCTTTCCAATGCATCAACAACCTTCCAATAGTGTGGCGACCAGAATTGTACACAATACTCCAAATGCGGCCTAACCAAAGTCTTATACAGCTGTAACATGATTTTCCAATTCTTATACTCAACACCCCGACCGATGAAGGCCAGCATGCCATATGCCTTCTTGACCACCTTGTCCACCTGAGTTGCCACCTCAGGATCTGCACGCCTACATCCCTCTGTATGCTAATATTTCTAAGGGCTCTACCACTTACTGTATACTTTCCTTCTGCAGTAGACCTTCCAAATCACATTACCTCACATTTGTCTGGGTTAAATTCCATCTGCCATCTTTCGGCCCAGGTCTCCAGCAGATTTATATCCTGCTGTGTCCTCTGACAATCCTCCTCACTGTCTGCTATTCCCCCAATGTTTGTATCATCTGCAAATTTACTAATTAGATCACCTACATTTTCCTCCAAATCATTTTTGTATATCTCAAACAACAGAGACCCCAGCATTGATCCTTGTGGAACACATGGCTTATCACAGACCTCCAGTTAGAAAATTACCCTTCCACTGCTACTCTCTGCTTCCTACGCCCAAGCCAGTTTTGTATCCATCTTACCAGCTCACATTTGATCTCATATGACTTCACCTTCTGTATCAGCCTGCCATGAGGAACCTTATCGAAGGCTTTATTAAAGTCCATGTATACAACATCCGCTGCCCTTCCCTGGTCAATTTTTCTTGTCACTTCCTCAAAGATACGACCTCCCCTTCACAAAACCATGCTGCCTATCGCTAATGAGCCTATTCTCTTCCAGCTATGAGTGCATCCTGTCCCTCAGAATCTTCTCCAATAATTTCCCCACCACTGATGTAAGGTTCACAGGCCTTTAATTTCCCGGATTGTCTCTTCTGCCCTTCTTAAAGAGAGGAACAATGTTAGCTACTCTCCAATCCTCTGGTACCTCGCCCTAAAGTGGCTAAAGAGGATACAGAGATGTAGGCCTCAGCAATTTCTTCCCTTGCCTCTCTCAGTATTCTGGGATAGACCCTATCTGGCCCTGGTGGCTTGTCCACCTTAATGTTTTTCAAAACCTTCAATATCTCCTTTTTTATCTCAACATGTCCTAGAATGTCAACATCCTCCTTTCTACACTCACCATCCACCACATCCTTCTTCTTTGTGAATACTGATGTGAAGTACTCGTTAAGGACCTCACCCACCTCATCTGGCTCCACACACAAATTCCCTCCACTAACCTTGAGTGGACCTACCCTTTCCTTAGCTATCCTCTTCCTCCTTATATACACATAAAAAGCCTTGGGATTCTCCTTAATTCTACCTGCCAAGGACATTTCATGGCCACTTTTTGCCCTCCTAAGACCCTGTTTAGTCTCGTTCTTGCTATGTTTGTATTCCTCAAGAGCCTTATCCGTTTTCAATTTCCTGACATTTATGAATGCCTCCTTCTCCTTTTTCACTCAATGAAATTTAAGTATGCATCTTTCTTCTTTTTCACTAAGTGTAGACAGAGTCAATGGATGGGATGCTGGTGTCATTTTCCTTATTCAGTTGCATGCATTGTACCTATATGATGGTTGAGGTGACTGAAGAGCAGGATGCTGCTCAATGAACCACTGTAATCGGGGACTTAATAGTGATAAACATGGATATCGAGCTATGTGGGATGATAACGTTAATAGAATTACACGGTGGCAAGGTGGTTAGCACTGCTATCTTACAGTACCACAGACCCGGGTTTGATTCCCGGCCTGGGTCACTGTCTGTGTGGAATCTGCACGTTCTCCTTGTGTCTGTGTGGGTTTCTTCCACGTGCTCCAGTTTCCTCCCACAGTCTGGAAGACATGCTGGTTACATGCATTGGCCGTGCTAAATTCTCCGTCAGTGTACTCAGAGTGTGGCAACTAGGGAATTTCACAGTAACTTCATTGCAGTGTTAATGTAAGCCTACTTGTGACATAAATAATTTGTTTTTTTAGGAGGTTAAAGTAAGAGCTATAGAACAAAGGGATATTGGATGAATGAAATTGGAAATAGGGATTCCTCATGGAAGCAAATGGTGTTAGGGACATAGTGGTCAATTAGCTCAGTTGACTGGACAGCCGGTTCATGATGCAGAGCGATGCCAACAGCGTGGGTTCAATTCCTGTGCCAGTTGAGGTTATTCATGAAGGCCCCACCTTCTCAACCTTGTACCTTGCCTGAGGTGTGGTGATCCTCAGATTTTATCACCACCAATCAGCTCTCCCTCTCTGAGGAGAGAGCAGCCAATGGTCATCTGAGATGATGGCGGCTTTACCTTTATTGGGGACAGAAATAATGGAATGTAAAAGTACACTGGCTACATTTTCAAATGACGAGTGCAAAGGTTACTCCAGTTTGCTTTGAGAGCTATTTGGCCGTGGAAAGAATGAGAATTTAACGAGTGGTTTTAAAATTGACGTTGAAGGTAAAATAAAGAGCTTTCTTGGTTAGGAAGTAATATTCCTGCTTATATAGTTTTTTTATCATGTCATTTATAAATCTGGAAGTACACTGCATCACAGATCATGAATGACTTTCAAATGCAGTAGCTGTAATATGTAGGCAAAGGGCCCCGACTGGGTAATGTACCGATGAATGGCACTGAATTTAAGTTCAGGAGAGGATAGGGGTAAACATTCAAAGGAAAAAGAATGCTGAAAACTATAAAAAGAAATTAACTACACAAACACACAAGTAGAATTATAGAATCATAGAATGAGGCCACTCAGGCCATCATGCCTGTGCTGGCTCTTTGAAAGAACGATCCAATTAGACCCACTCCCCTGCTTTTTCTCCGTAATAGAACTATAGCATCCATACAGTGCGGAAGGAGGCCATTTGGCCCATTGAGTCTGCACCAACTCACTGAAAGAGCATCTTACCCAGCCTCCCAACCCCCACATCTCCGCCCCCCCCTTACTGAGAACAATCTCAGTAAGTATGGAAATTATGTAGCTTTTGACATTACTTGCATCACAGGCGCATGCAATAAGCAAAACCAGAGAGGTGGAGAGCTTTGCTAAGTTAAATATTTTATATTAGGTAGGGAATTTACATTAATTTTAAAGTTTATTTGTTAGTGTCACATGTAGGCTTACATTAACACTGCAATGAAAGTTACTGTGAAAATCCCCTAGTTGCCACACTCCAGCACCTGTTCAGGTGCACCGAGAGTGAATTTAGCATGGCCAATGCACCTAACCAGCACATCTTTCGGACTGTGGGAGGAAACCGGAGCACCCAAGGAAACCCACGCAGAGACGGGGAGAACATGCAGACTCCTCACAGACAGTGACCCAAGCTGGGCATTGAACCCAGGTACCTGGCACTGTGAGGGAGCAGTGCTAACCACTGAGCCACTCTGCCACCCCATTATTAGAAAGACACACAAAAACAAGAACTAGGCAACTGAAGAAATTTCAGCCCAGCAAGTATCCACAGATGCTACTTCAGCCTGGACCTGTCTATTGTAATCTAATTACCTGCACATTCTACATTCCCTTTAAAATACCTTTCTCTGTTTCCAATGTGGTGGAGGGCGGCCTTGTGGCTCAATGGTTGGCACTGGTAGAAGCTCCAAGTTCAAGTCCCACTCCAGACTTGTTAACCATGGAAGGGGTGTTCATGAGGGAGTTCACAGGGTAGGTGAATAGCCTGACAATCCTTCCAGCATTTCCCTAATATTCCTCAAGAGATGAAAAAATTGCGCAAAAATATCCAACTAAAAATAGTGTGGGGGTCATGTGTAGGAGAAGGAAAAAATGAACCATATTAAAGGATTTGGCCTGATATATTTACTTTCACACAGTTCGCTGCACTGCCTGATTTAAAAAAAATTTCTTTTGTATATCTTCACTAAAATGGCAATAGTCACAACAAATCCTGCGAGGGATTGATTAAATAGGCCCACATTTCCCTGAATAATGAAGATTAAGGGGGAGAGGGTGACACAGTGGTGATGTATTAGACCTGGTACTGGACCAGTAATCCAGAGGCCCAGGTGTTCCAATGGCAGCTGGTGGAACTTAAATTCAATCCATAAAACCTGGAATTGAAAGCTAGTCTCAGTAACCGTAACCGCGAAACCCGCATCCATAAAAATCCATCTGGTTCACTCTCTTCCTTCAGTGAGGGAAATCTGCCATCTTTACCTGGAAGGCTTCCATGTGAGCCTGGACCACTGCAATGTGATTGTCTCCTTACTGCCCTCTGTTCAAGGGCAATTAGAGATGGGCAGCAAATGTTGGCCTTTCCAGCAACACCCACTGTCCGTGAAAGAAAATTTAGTTTTTTAATTAAATAATTAATCGAGTCATCCCAGATGCTTAAAGAAGCTCATAGAATGAATAGAGAGAAACTCGTTCCTCTGGTGAGAGAACAAGTCATAACGTTAAGATTACATCTAGGTCATAAAGGGGCGGGGATGGGGTTGGGGGGGGATGTGGTTTTGCTGTTGCAATACACTTCATCACACAGAAGGGCAGAGGAAATCTGGAACTTTCTCCCATGAAAGCTTTTGAGGCCAGGCTGATCGAAAATTTCAAGGCAAGTTGTTTCGTTAGGTAAGGGTTACAGAATCTGGATGAGCAAATGGAGTTAAAACCAGCCATGACGAAACTGACTAGTATAATGGGCTTGAGGGGCTGAATGGCCTACTCCTGTGATCCTAAAGTGTACTCGTTAACTTAAATATTCAATTTCTTTCACGTTACAGAGCAGAAACCTGGAGATCCTGGAACGGTTCATAATGAAGCGTATAACACAGGCAATATAGTGACGGTGACAGGCATTTCTCTCTGTTTGGTGATAATCATTGCCACCATTGCTATCACTATATGGACAAAACTATCACGCAAGACACAGAACTGCCACACTGCAGCGAGGCAGGGCTCGGTGTCTCAGCACAACCCCAGGAAAGCCCATGAAGGTGAGAGGAGCTGCTGTGACCCCAACTGTCGATGTGACTTTCTCGCGGACAACGTCCCCCCGCTGCACATCGAGGACGGTATGCATATCCCTTTGACTTACAGGAGGAGTCAGCATTTCATTCCCAATCAGGAGAGGCCCGCTGAGGAAAGCCTAGGGCAGCAAGGTGCTCAGAAAGTGATTCCTCCGATATTCGGCTACCGTTTGGCACACCAACAGTTGAAGGAAATGAAAAAGAAAGGAATAACGGAAGCCACTCAGGTGTACCATGTAACACAGCACCCGCTAGATGATACAGTCGTCAATGAAGCAGGAACACCGGCTCCAGAGGTAGAGCAAGCTAGTTCCGGCACTGTCATCACACCCTGTTTGGACAAGGAAACCGACGCGGAAAGTAGCACGAGCAGATTTCGTATTAAATCTCCATTTTTGGACCACAGGTCAAATTCCTACCAGCAAGAAGCAGAAAAAGTCAACCATAGGCTGGATTATATAGTCGCACCATTTCCAGAACTATTTGGTGACCATTTCTTAACATACCAAACGCCACAAATGAACAGCATGGCGCCTATATGTGAAGGAAGTAATAAAACGCTTCCAACCAGGCCAGCGAAGTTCAGGCACTGCGAAAGGTTAACTGAGATAGGAATGCACGACAGAGGGTATGGCAGGAATCCTAACTTTAGGAGAACGTCCAGCTTCAACGAGTGCAAAACCACCAAGTTCTACAGAGAAAGAAGTCTGTCCACTTGCACGCAGAAGCTTCCGTCCCTCGCATACTCCAGAGCCACTTGTAGGACAGCGGCTGTGACTGACAGATCCGCTGGTGATAAGATGGCAGCTCAGTCCAGGTTCAATAACGCCAACCCGGCAAAACATCACGGCCGCAATTGCGGTGCATTCACGTCGGAGACCTCAAAACATCAGACGAAAAGTGGTCAGACTGGAGGTCGGACTAGTAAAGCTGAGTCGGCAAGTGATCAGCCAGTGACAAATGGTATTCTCAATGACTTGGAAAGCTGCACAGCCAAAAAAAGGGCAAGTACGCCAACTCACCGACATAAATTGACTACTAAAGTCAGTGATCCCAACTCTGAGAGCTATTCTAATTGCCGGTACCCACGGAGCAATCCGTTACCTCGTCAACAGTACAGACAGGATCGGTGCCAAAGCTTCCCGTCTGATCCCAACTTTCTCCACTACGACAACTCCGGTTTCGAGTTAACTGCTTCGGAGCAGCGGATAATTGATTTGCCGGCACATTTTAGTTCGCACATGCACGAGGAGGAAGAGGACACGAGTACTTTAAGTAATGAGAAGCTGGTGATCTGAGAAACCTGAAGAAAGAAATTCCGTATATCTGCGTAACATCCTCTTTTAAGTCAAAAGTGTAAAAATCAACTGGACCCACTGCAATGTGATTGTCTCCTTACTGCCCTTTGTTCAAGGGCAATTAGGGATGGGCAACAAACGTTGGCCTTGCCAAAATTCCTCATTACAGCTGCTGCAAAAAGTGAATTTATTTCGTTAAAAGTGAAGAGGTGATTTCCATAGAACAAAAGACTTGGGAATGGAAGCATTTCTTTTCTGCTCACCCCTTCTGTTGACCTTGGATTCCCCCACTTTGAATTCTGCAGGGCTACAATCCAATCTCTGTTTCTTTGACGCACCATTGCAATGGAAAGAATGACATTTGGGGGAGAATTGTGTGCATCGCGGTCTTATTGCTGCATTGACATTGGAGATAGGTCCATGAGAATTGAGCAGAGAATTTGAAAAGAAACCTTCCTGATAAGAGTTGAAGGATGTACTCGACCGTACGAGCACTGTACTGATAGCGATGACCCATCTCAACGCAGTGGTACTTTACACATTCAGATAATCTTACTGATATGCAAGGGGTGAGCTGAATTTCTGTACCTCTTTGCACATCAGAAGTCTCGGTGCAAAGGTTTTTAACAATGCAGTTGAGTTTCTTACATGGTGACTTTCATTTAAAGAACTGAATTACAAGCTGCAAAGCTCCCAAATAAATATGATACTTTTAAAGCTGTGATTTTTAGCGACATTTTACATTAAAGACATGTTTTGTTCGGATTCTGTTCTTTGAATCTTAAGAAACAACACATCTAAAGACTGATAACCTTAGTCCACTTGGTGTAAAGTAGGAATACTGATCTCAACCTACATGAGATATTAGAGGATATCCTTATAGGGACACAATCCACATCTTCAATATATTCTGTGAGAAATAGTCAAATTTTCTATAATATACCTATTTAATAAGGCACATTTTAATAATGTCATAGAAAGCAATGGCAGAGTGGTATCGTCACTGGACTAGTTTTTTCCCAGGTCGGTAGTGACGATCACGAGGGGTCACGGGCTCAAGGTGAGAGGGGCGAGCTTTAACTCAGATATCAGAGGGACGTTTTTTACACAGAGAGTGGTGGGGGCCTGGAATGCGCTGCCAAGTAGGGTGGTGGAGGCAGACACGCTGGCATTGTTTAAGACTTATCTGGATAGTCACATGAGCAGTCTGGGAATGGAGAGATACAAACGAATGGTTTAGTTGGACCAAGGAGCGGCACAGGCTTGGAGGGCCGAAGGGCCTGTTTCCTGTGCTGTACTGTTCTTTGTTCTTAGTTCAGAGACCTAACGTAATGGCCTGGGGACCCAGATTCAAAACCCAGATGGTGAAATTTGAATGGAATAAAAATCTGGAATTAAGGGCGGAATTTTCCTGTCCCGCCCTCCATGGGAATCGTAGCGGGCAGGGAGGAGGGGGGGGGGGGGGGGTGGCGGGGGCGGGGGGGGGGGGGGGTGGACCATGCAAATGTCTGTTGACTTCAAGTGGGAATTTCTGGTCTTGGGGCGAGCGCGGCTGGAAATTCCTGCCGTAAGAGTCTAATGACCATTGTGGATTGTGAACTCACCTGGTTCACTAATGTTCTTTAAGGAAGGAAATCTGTTGTCCTTACCCGGTCTGGCTTACATGTGACTCCAGACCCACAGCAATGTGATCAATTCTAAAGTGGCCTAGCAAGCCATTCGATTCAGCTTAAGGAAAATTAGGGATGGGCAATAAATGCCAGTGACGCCCACATCCTATGAATGAACAAAAAAAATTGAACTCCAGCCATACGGTGGCTCAGTGGTTAGCACTGCTGCCTCACAGCGCCAGGGACCCAGGTTCAATTGTGGCCTCGAGTGACTGTGTGGAGTTTGCACATTCTCCCCATGTCTGCGTGGGTTCGGGGTGACACGTTGGCACAGTGGTTAGCGCTGCTGCCTCACAGCGCCATGGACCTGGGTTCAATTCCGGCCTTGGATCACTGTCTGTGGGAGTTTGCATGTTCTCCCCATGTCTGTGTGGGTTTCCTCCAGGTGCTCCAGTTTCCCCCCACAGTCCAAAGATGTGCGGGTTAGGTTGATTGGCCATGCTAAATTGCCCCTAGTGTCAGAGGATTAGTGGGGTAAATATGTGGGGTTAAGAAAATGAGGCCTGGGTGGTATTGTGGTCGGTGTGGACTCGATGGGCTGAATGGTCTCCTTCTGCACTGTAGGGATTCTACGATTCTATACACTTACAATTGTTTTGCCTTTTGATGCTCTAATTTTAGGTTTTTGTACATCCCCACCCCCCTTCCTTTATTCTACCATTGGCTGTAGAGCCTTAATTGTCTTGGACCTGCTCCCTTTACTTTTAAAAGTGTCCTCAAAAGCCATTTTTTAAACCAGGCTTTGTCACACTTCCGAATATTTTCGTCCATTGTCAGTAACTGTTTCCCTGTCTTTTGTGCAGCAGCTTGGGATGTTCCTTCCATTAGGGGCACTGTCTATATACAAGCTGTTGTTTTAAAATTTAAAGTTTATTTATTAGTGTCACAAGTAGGCTTATATTATCACTGCAATGAAGTTACTGTGAAAATCCCCTAGTCGCCACACTCCAGCACCTGTTCAGGTACACTGAGGGAGAATTTAGCATGGCCAATGCACACCTAACCAGCACGTCTTTTGGACTGTGGGAGGAAACCGGAGCACCCGGAGGAAACCTACGCAGACAGGAGGAGAACGGGCAAACTCCACACAGCCAGTGACGCAAGTCGGGAATCGAACCCGGGTCCCTGGCGCTGTGAGGCAGCAGTGCTAGCCACCGTGCCGCCCGAATTTGCATTCATTTGATCTTGAAATCAAGTACCTCTCTGCGAGATTAGCCTATATTCTAACACATTTAACTGCATCTAAGTTGAGAAGCAGGAGATGATGAGAATATATAAGATTTTCTTCATTTGCAATGTATTTTATACTTTGCATAGGTTGTCCATGGTAAAGCATACACAGTGACCCAAGCCGAGAATCGAACCCAGATCCCTGGCACTGTGAGGCAGCAATGCTAACCACTGTGCCACCATGCCACCCCATCACTGGATGTGAGATGGGGGAGGAAAGGGGAGGTTGGAATTAACAAACATTTAGGATCACTCCAGGTGTGCCATCCATTTATTTTAGCCCTCTGTCTCGAATTTATGGCAGAGACTTTTATAATCCGGCACACAACTTTCTTCCCCTTTGTTCTCCTTTAGTACAGCAACTGATGATCTCTCTCCTTTCCCAGCAAGGATCAGACAGCACTGTTTAATACACCGACTTTGTTATGGAACTAACAGACCTTCTGCTTGTATGTTTAGTATGACAACAAACTGGACAGACACTATTTATCCTGTTTAAATTAACTATCCTTTATTTGACCTTGGTTTATTATGAAGAATATGTGCAGTGTGTTACTTAGCTCTGCTACATCACACATTATATATACTTCCTCCTGTTATTTTAATTTTTTCACAAGAGTAAATTGTTTGAAAACCAAAACAATTTAAAAGCACATAATTTGGATAACATATTCTTAATAAATGCCATGATTACTTTTTGAAAATAATAAATCCACAACAATAAATATCATTCAACTTTGAAGACATACATTTTAAAATTATAAAATATTTTACTTGAACATCGAGTGGGTGAAAATAATTTACACCAGAGTGATCGAGAAGACCAGGTTTTTAAATGGTTTTACCGTTAGCTGAATTATGAACACATTTGTCTCTTCAATTCATTCCCAGTCTGAAAATTGCAGCGTGCAGTTAGCCTTCCTGTATTAGGACAGAACAGGTGTAGGTCAACTCATTCATGCCATTGTAAAATTGCAGATCCTCAGAATCAACTTGAGTTTAAAATTTAAAAAGTTTCCTGCAAGTATTAAAAGTAAGGTGTCTGGAATTCTGAAGCATTTATATTAAAATCTGATCATTTCTAGAATGATCCCCTGGGAGACTTTCCCTCCACTCTTCTTAAAGCTAAGATTGAAATGCTGTTTATGTCTGGTGCTGGCCTCAAATCTATGTTGGTGTTTCCCATCTATCCGGAGCAGACAGGACAAAAGTTTAGACTGTGATTCTTTTAGCATAGAACATAGAACAGTACAGCACAGGCGCAGACCCTTCAGCCCGCATGTTGTGCCGAACATGATGCCAAATTAAACTAATCCCTTCTGCCTGCTCTTGTTCCGTGTCCCTCTATTCCTTGCATATTTATGTGCTTATCTAAAAGCCATTTAAAATGCCCCTATCTGCCTGCATCACCACCCCTGGCAGACACCTGACTCTTTCTTGCAGTAACCTGGCAATCTTCTTGAAACATACCAGATTGTGAGGGGCCTTAACAGAGTAGATGCCAAGAGAGACTGTGAGAGGAAACCAGAGCACCCAGAGGAAACCCACTCAGACATGGGGAGAATGTGCAAACTCCGCACAGACAGTGATCTGAGGCCTGTGTAAAAAACTTGCCCCTCACAACTCCTTTGAACGTCCCCCCTCTCAACTTAAGTGCGTGCCCCCTATATTTGACATTTCAAATCTGGGAATAATATTCTGACAACCCTATCTCTGCATCTCATAATTTTATAGACTTCTATCAGGTCTCCCCTCAGTCTCCGCCATTCCAGAGAAAACACCCTAGTTTGTCCAGTCTCTCCTTATAGCTCATAACCTCTAATCCTTTTAAACCTCTTCTGGACCCTTTCCAAAGCCTCCACATCCTTCCCATAATATGCCGACCGGAGTTGAAAGTAATACTCTAATGGCCTAACCAAAGTTTTATAAAGCTGCAACATGATATCCTGACTCTTGCACTCAAAGCTCCAACCAATAAAGGCAAGCATGCCATATGTCTTCTTTACCATCCTTTGGTTTGATTTTGGTTTTGGGGAAAACAGAAAGACAACTTTGAACACAGATAATTGTCAAATGGTGCACATGATTTAATATGGGCGATGCAGCTTTAGTTGTACCAGATACCATGATGATTCATTAACCCTTTGCAGCATGGATCAGAATTGGAATTCTGCATAAAGAGCCTGCAGACGATGAAGTTGATGGGAGTGTAGGGAGGGGGATGGATGTGGGCAGTGATGCCAAATAAAGGGGAAAAATGAGAAGGCAAGTCACTATTAGACACGGTGGCACAGTGTTTAGCACTGCAACCTCACAGCACCCAGGACCCAGGTTCAATTCCGGCCTTGGGTGATTGTATGGAGTTTGCACATTGTATCTGTGTGTGTTTCCTCTGGTTTCCTCCCACAGATGAGGAGATGCCGGCGTTGGACTGGGGTAAACACAGTAAGAAGTTTAACAACACCAGGTTAAAGTCCAACAGGTTTATTTGGTAGCAAAAGCCTTTTGCTACCAAATAAACCTGTTGGACTTTAACCTGTTGTTAAACTTCTTACTGTGTTCCTCCCACAGTCCAAAGATGTGCGGGTTAGGTTGATTGGCCATGCTAAATTGCCCCTTAGTGTCAGGGGGACTAGCAGGGTAATTATGTGAGGTTACAGGGATAGAGCCTGAGTGGGACTGTTGGTGGTGCAGGCTCGAAGAGCTGAATGGGGATTCTATGATTCCTTTCAGTAGGCAGTTCCAAACCAACGTTAGCAGGTGATTGATGAAAGGTCACCTGTCCACAACATTGGACATTGAATGGTGCATGTCGGAGAAGAGCTAAGAAGAACAGAGTAATAAAGGATTTGGTGATAATTAAGAGTTTCTCAAAGGCCTTGGATGCCCACTGAGCTACACAGGCCAGAAAGATATTCTTGTTCTAACTAATCCCCTGCTTGAGCTTTGATCTTCAGAGATGGAGGGGTGTAGATGAAAAGCAGGGCGAGGAAGAACACTAGAAAGAAGACTATTTGGACATTTTCCTTAACTTGTATTTTTCAACTCTTTATTGATCAAAATTCCAACTTCCTGCACATGTTCCGTGCCGCAATTGTTTGCAAACATACAGGATACATTGGAAGGTGAATAGTCATTAAAGTATTTTTTGTAAGGCGTTTCTTCATCAGCCAGAGCCTATAAAAGGCAACAACAAACCACTCCAATACATTGCCAAGCATAAAATGGTCCAATACATGAAAGTCCATGGTCACCGATGCCCTCTATGGGCGGAATTCTCCGACCTTGCCTGCAGCTGAAATTCTCCAGTCCCGCTGCAGTGAATGGAGATTTGGCTCAGCGCCTAATTCCCCGTTCTCGCTGGCAGCGGGGCGTGAACAGCCGGAGAATTCCGGCCTATAACTATATGTTCTTACAACTGCATATCTTTTAAAATAAATCATAGAAACCCTACAGCACAGAAAGAGGCCATTCGGCCCACCGAGTCTGCACCGACCACAATCCCACCCAGGCTCCACCCCCACATCCCTATATATTTACCCACTAATCCCTCTAACCTACGCATCCCAGGACACTAAGGGCAATTTTAGCATGACCAATCAACCTAACCCGCACATCTTTGGGCTGTGGGAGGAAACCGGAGCACCCGGAGGAAACCCATGCAGACACGAGGAGAATGTGCAAACTCCACACAGACAGTGACCCGAGCCGGGAATCGAACCCAGGTCCCTGGAGCTGTGAAGCAGCAGTGCTAACCACTGTGCTACCGTGCCGCCCATAATAACCGCCTATAAATATTTTTGCATGTAGGGGCCTAATGACAACACACTGGCTGAAGTACATTGAGTTAGTGCAGTTGGCTGGGCTTGCAGGGGCGTTCAATTCCTTTGAGCAGGATTTTGTTTACTCCAATTGCAAATGCCATGGGTTTTTCCAATGACTAATGACTTAAATATTTATAGGCGGTTCATCACAGAGTGTTAGTAATGTATTGATTACTTTTTAATATAGAAATTGTAATATTTGTAAAATGGCTTATGTACTGACTCTGTTGAAATAATATTTTTGTTGGAAAAATAAGATATTTATTATATGTGTTGATCTAATGTGGAGGTCTTGTGGCACGCTGCCTCGCAACTAGAAGCTCAGGGTTCAAGTCCCACTCTGGTAGTCAATGACTATGTGTCAATGTGTTCGTAATATGGTCAAACAGATTATGGGCGGGATTTTCTGGCCGTGCTCGCCCCAAGGCTGGAAAATCCCGCCCAAGGTCAACGGACCATTGCATGGTCCGTTTCCCGCCCGCTACAATTCCCATGGTGGGTGGGACGGTAAAATTCTGCCCTGAGTATCAATTTGTAAAACCAATGGCAGGCAGTAAGAATGGGAGCGTCTGTGCATCAGCCAGAACCTGCGAGTGGCAACAGCAAGACACTGCAGTATCATGCCAAGCATAACATGGATCTACAACATGGAAGTCCATGGTTAGCATTGCCCTCTTAGAGTGAGGTACCTATAGTTGGAGGCTTGAGAGTTGGCACTGTGGTGAACCATAGATGGTTACCACTATGGGTACTGAACCATAGATGGTTAGCACTATGGGTACTTGTACATATGTTACTGTTGGGGTTAGGGTTGGGGTGTTCTACCTGTTGGTATTGTTCTGTGGTACACTCCGGTTGGCTCCGCCTACCTGTAGGAGTATAAAGGTCACTGCACTGCCGGGTGACCCTTTAGTCTGGGATTGTATTGTTAAGCAGTATGCTCCATTCTTGTTACTAATAAAAGCCTTTATTTCCCGGGTACGATCCAGCCTCCCGAGTGATTTAATCGCGCATCAGGCACTTCTTTATAAAATGGGAGTGGGGGATGGGGTGTTGGAGAGAATGGGAAAATGCAGAATGAACAGAAATACATGTCCATATGAGTTTACTTATTTACACTGTTTTATTTTATTTGTACAGGGTTTATATTACATAGCTTTATTAAGGTAATATTAGCATTCATTTCAGCAACTTTTTTTATTCATTCGTGGAACATGGGTATCACTGGTTGGCCAGCATTTATTGTCCATCCCTAGTTGCCCTTGGAGGGCAGTTGAGAGTCAACCACATTGCTATGGGTCTGGAGTCACATGTAGGCCAGACCAGGTAAGGACGGCAGATTTCCTTCCCTAAAGGGCATTAATGAACTAGATGGGTTTTTCCGACAATCGACAATGGTTTCATGGTCATCAGTAGATTCTTAATTCCAGATATTTTATATTGAATTCAAATACCACCAGCTGCCATGGATTTGAACCCAGGTCCCTAGAACATTAGCTGAGTTTCTGGATTAACAGTCTGGCAATAATACCACTAGGTCATCGCCTCCCTCTCAGCATGCGAGGTGAAGTATAATCAACTCTGAGGGGCACGGTAGCACAGTGGTTAGCACTGCAGCCTCACAGCACCAGGGTCCTAGGTTTAATTTCCGGCTTGGGTCACTGTCTGTGAAGAGTTTGCACATTCTCCCCGTGTCTGCATGGGTTTCCACCGGGTGCTCTGGTTTCCTCCCACAGTCCAAAGATGTGTGGGTTAGATGAATTGGCTATGCTAAATTGCCCCTTAGTGTCAGGGGGATTGCTAGGGTAAATGCATGGGGTTATGAGGATAGGGCCTGGATGGGATTGTGATTGGTGCGGACTTGATGGGCTGAATGGTCTCCTTCTGCACTGTAGGATTCTATAACCTTGATCTTTTGACAATCTAAAAGTCACCATTGTTTGGCGTTACACGTGTATGGACAGAATTTGAAATTCCCAGATTTTTTGAGAGCAAAAAATTTTTTAGCAATGTTATGCAGAGACATTTGATTAGTTCAAACTGTCATCTTATTTTTACACTTACTGCATGAAGTATTTTCAGTCAGTCAACCGTAAGAAGACAAGTATTGCATTTGCAAATAATCAGTCAATTCCGATTTCTCAGATTGAACGCATTCACATTGATTTCAAAACGCTTTAAGGCATACTACACAGGGCAATTAGAAGTTAATATTATTTTCAGTTAAAGAGCATAGTATCACAATATGACGTAAACCCTAAAAATTTACATCAATGTTTCCTCAAATAAAAAAGTTTATTTATAATCAACATTAATTTAAACATCACATTTAGTACAGTATGATAATATCTGCCTGAATATCTTGAAGATAATGGTTTCGGGATATTCAAGAACCTTATCCAATAAATTTGCTTACTGTCGGCAGTGAGCTGTGGAGGCTGGGGAGGGCAGGAAATGGACCATACCTCTCATCTGGAGCTGGATGCTAGTCAGGTCTGGGGGGGTGGCGGGGGGGGGGGGGGGGGGTGGGTGGTGGGGGGGGGGGGGTGGAGAGAGTGGAGAGGTGATGATAAATTGATATTGGATCCGGGATGTCAAAAGAATCAGAAATGGGCCAGAGTTTTATGGGTGGGGGCAATTGGTAGTGCGGGACAAAACTATTTTGCTTCTCCTTGGAAGAAATAATTTGACAAGGAAGCATACCATGAAAGATCTGACACTGGTAAGTTCTGAAGAACAAAGGGACCTTGGCGTGTTTGTCCATGGATCTCTGAAGGCAGAAAGGCAGGTTAAGAGGGTGGGGACAAAGGCATGTGGCACACTCGCCTTTATCAATCGGGGTTTAGATTACAAAAGCAGAGAGGTCATGATGGAGTTGTATAGAACTTTGGTGAGGCCACAGCTGGAGCACTGTGTGCAGTTCTGGTCGCCACATTACAGGAAGGATGTGATCGCACTGGAAGGGGTGCAGAGGAGATTCACCAGGATGCTGCCTGGGATGGAACATTTAAGCTATAAAGAGAGGTTGGATAGGCTTGGGTTATTTTCTCTGGAGCAGAGAAGACTGAGGGGCGACTTGATTGAGGTGTTCAAGATTATGAGGGGCATGGACAGGGTGGATAGAGAGCAGTTGTTCCCCTTAGTTTAAGGGTCAGTTGAGGGATGGGAGGTTTAGGGGGGATTTGAGGAAGAGACTTTTTACCCAGAGGATGGTTTCGGTCTGGAATGCACTGTCTGGTGGGGGCGGTTCGGGGGCGGGGGAGATACCTCACATCCTTTGAAAAAGTACTTGAATGAGTACTTGGCACGCCATAACTATGGGCCAAGTGCGGTCAAGTGGGATTAGGTGGACAGATCAGGGCCTTTCTTGCATCGGTGCAGACTCAATGGGCTGTAATATTCTGTGATTCTGGTCCATATCAATAAAGCCTGTGGTCTTCTGGTCATTTTTGTCGGCGGCCATTTCTTTAGGGGTTCAACTTCCATCCTAACGTTCATTTCAGGAAGCTTACGTTCATTTCAGGAAGCTAGGTTACTCGCTCATTTACGGGTTCACCTGAATATCAAATGGGCCTTAACATTGTAAAATAGGTACCTGCAAGTTAAATTCCCCCGACTCTCCTCGGCTTTTTATCCTGTTTTTTGCAGAATGCTAATTCCACTAACTGAGATGGACTGATGCAGTTTGCCATTTTATCATCAAAATGATAAAGTAATTTATTATCACAATACAAAAAGTTATAGCCATGGCCTATTTAACAATGTCATAGTCTACAAAATACAAAAGTTTAACTCCATAATATTTCTCTCTCATTGAGGTAACGAACCTAGATATGACATGAAAATCCAGTTCCTTGTCAAGCAATTATGAGCCAATTTTGTTGCCATGATCTCCGCTTCCAGCACTTGGAAAGAAGTAGAGTGGTCTGACTTTCATGGCTGTGAACTTCAGAGAGTACCACCATCCTGTCCAAGGGCACCAGACAATTCCATTATCGTTTTTTGCAGTGTAGTTGCCATGTTGATAGTATTTTCCATTAAGATTGGCAGAATTACACCTTTGAAAAGAGATTGATTTTTTGAAAAAGTTAGCATGGAAGCAAAAATCTAACAGATTTAGTTAAACAAACAATTTGGGCTAGAAATCCACCTTGGGTGATAACGTGGGTGATACTGGCTTGGTCATTCATTGTATGCAGAGCCTGATATTTAACACTAGCAGGCTGCACGATGGCACAGTGGTTAGCACTGCTGCCTCACAGCGCCTGGGATCTGGGTTTGATTCCCGGCTTGGGGTCACTGTCTGTGTGGAGTTTGCACATTCTCCCTGTGTCTGCGTGAGTTTCCTCCGAGTGCTCCGGTTTCCTCCCATGGTCCAAAGATGTGCAGGTTAGTTGGATTGGCCATGCTAAATTGCCCCTTAGTGTCAGGGGGACTAGCTAGGGTAAATGCATGGGGTTATGGGGATAGGGCCTGTGTGGGATTGTGATCGGTGCAGAGTCGATGGGCCAAATAGTCTCCTTCTGCACTATAGGGTTCTATGATTCTAGTGACTGGTTAACAGGCAGCCGATCTGATATCAGCCATTTTGTGTCACTCACCTCAGATACATTTCTCACCCCTTATGTCCTTGTTGAGTGAAATAAACTGAATTTTTCACTTTAAAAAAAATCATTTGTGGGATGTCTAGACCATCATTTGTTGCCCATCCTAACTACCCTTCAGAAGGTGGCTCAGGAGGGTAAGGAGGAGAGCGGGAGGGCAATAGTTATTGGGGACTCGTTAGTTAGAGGGATAGATAGGAGGTTCTGTGGCAGCAAAAGAGACTCGAGGATGGTTTGTTGCCTACCGGATGCCAGGGTCCGTGACGTCTCGGACCATGTTTTCCGGATTCTTAAGGGGGAGGGGAAACAGTCACAAGTCGTGGTACACATTGGTACCAACGACATAGGTAAGAGAAGGGACGGGGATTTAAAACAGGAATTTCGGGAGCTCGGCTGGAAGCTGAGAGCAAAGACAAAACATGTGGTCATCTCTGGTACGCTACCGGTGCCACGTGATAGCGAGTTGAGGAACAGGGAGAGAGTGCACTTAAACATGTGGTTGCAGGGATGGTGCAGGAGGGAGGGTTTCAGATACGTGGATAATTGGAACACGTTCTGGGGAAGGTGGGACCTCTACAAACAGGACGGGGTGCACCTGAACCAGAGGGGCACCAATATCCTGGGAGGGAAATTTGCTACGGCTCTTCAGGGGGATTTAAACTAATTTGTCAGGGGAGTGGGAAAAGGAGTTGTAGTCCAGAAGTCAGTGTTGAGGGTGGTGAGGTATTGGGAAGGTATCAAGGTCAAGGGTGGGTACCGGTAGACAGGAAGATGGGTTGAAGTGTGTCTACTTCAATGCAAGGAGCATCCGGAACAAGGTGGATGAACTTGGGGCGTGGATTGCTACTTGGGACTACGATGTTGTGGCCATTACGGAGACGTGGGTAGAACAAGGACAGGAATGGTTGTTGGACGTTCCGGGGTATAGATGTTTCAGTAAGTGTAGGGAAGCTGGTAAAAGAGGTGGAGGAGTAGCATTGTTAATCAAGGATAGTTTAACGGCTGCGGAAAAGCACTTTGAGGGGGATATGCACACTGAGGTAATATGGGCTGCAGTTAGAAACAGGAAAGGAGCGGTCACGTTGCTAGGAGTTTACTATAGGCCCCCAAATAGTAATAGAGATGTGGAGGAAGAAATTGCTAAGCAGATTATGGATACGTGTGGGGGTCACAGGGTAGTTGTCATGGGGGACTTTAACTTTCCAAATATTGATTGGAACCTTTGTAGGTCAAATAGTTTGGATGGGGCACTTTTTGTGCAGTGTGTGCAGGAGGGTTTCCTGACACAATATGTGGATAGGCCGACAAGGGGTGAGGCCACATTGGATTTGGTACTGGGAAATGAACCGGGCCAAGTGTTAGATTTGGTTGTGGGAGAGAACTTTGGAGATAGTGACCACAATTCGGTGTCTTTTGTTATTGCAATGGAGAGGGATAGGGCCGGACGGCAGGGCAAGGCTTACAATTGGGGGAAAGGTAATTATGATGCGATTAGGCAAGAATTAGGGGGCATAAGATGGGAACAGAAACTGTCAGGGAAAGGCACTGATGAAAAGTGGAACTTTTTCAAGGAACAAATACTGGGTGTCCTTGATAGGTATGTCCCTGTCAGGCAGGGAGGAAATGGCCGAGTGAGGGAACCGTGGTTCACAAAAGAGGTGGAATGTCTTGTGAAAAGGAAGAGGGAAGCTTATGTAGGGATGAGGAAACAAGGTTCAGATGGCTCGACTGAGGGTTACAAGTTAGCAAGGAACGAGCTGAAAAAGGGGCTGAGGAGAGCTAGGAGGGGACATGAGAAGTCCTTGGCGGGTCGGATCAAGGAAAACCCCAAGGCTTTTTACTCTTATGTGAGGAATAAAAGAATGACCAGGGTGAGGTTAGGGCCGGTCAAGGACAGTGGTGGGAACTTGTGTATGGAATCAGTAGAGATAGGCGAGGTGATGAATGAATACTTTTCTTCAGTGTTCACCAAGGAGAGGGGCCATGTTTTTCAGGAAGAGAAGGTGTTACAGGCTAATAGGCTGGAGGAAATAGATGTTCGGAGGGAGGATGTATTGGCAGTTTTGAATAAACTGAAGGTCGATAAGTCCCCTGGGCCTGATGAAATGTATCCTAGGATTCTTTGGGAGGCGAGGGATGAGATTGCAGAGCCTTTGGCTTTGATCTTTGGGTCCTCGCTGTCCACGGGGATGGTGCCAGAGGACTGGAGAGTGGCAAATGTTGTTCCTCTGTTTAAGAAAGGGAATAGAAATGACCCTGGTAATTATAGACCGGTTAGTCTGACTTCGGTGGTTGGTAAATTGATGGAAAAGGTCCTTAGGGATGGGATTTACGACCATTTAGAAAGATGCGGATTAATCCGGGATAGTCAGCACGGATTTGTGAAGGGCAAATCGTGCCTCACAAATTTGATAGAATTTTTTGAGGAGGTAACTAGGTGTGTTGATGAAGGTAGGGCGGTTGATGTCATATACATGGATTTTAGTAAGGCGTTTGATAAGGTCCCCCATGGTCGGCTTATGATGAAAGTAAGGAGGTGTGGGATAGAGGGAAAGTTGGCCGATTGGATAGGTAACTGGCTGTCTGATCGAAGACAGAGGGTGGTGGTGGATGGAAAATTTTCGGACTGGAGGCAGGTTGCTAGCGGAGTGCCGCAGGGATCAGTGCTTGGTCCTCTGCTCTTTGTGATTTTTATTAATGACTTAGAGGAGGGGGCTGAAGGGTGGATCAGTAAATTTGCTGATGACACCAAGATTGGTGGAGTAGTGGATGAGGTGGAGGGCTGTTGTAGGCTGCAAAGAGACATAGATAGGATGCAAAGCTGGGCTGAAAAATGGCAAATGGAGTTTAACCCTGATAAATGTGAGGTGATTCATTTTGGTAGGACTAATTTAAATGTGGATTACAGGGTCAAAGGTAGGGTTCTGAAGACTGTGGAGGAACAGAGAGATCTTGGGGTCCATATCCACAGATCTCTAAAGGTTGCCACTCAAGTGGATAGAGCTGTGAAGAAGGCCTATAGTGTGTTAGCTTTTATTAACAGGGGGTTGGAGTTTAAGAGCCGTGGGGTTATGCTGCAACTGTACAGGACCTTGGTGAGACCGCATTTGGAATATTGCGTGCAGTTCTGGTCACCTCACTATAAGAAGGATGTGGAAGCGCTGGAAAGAGTGCAGAGGAGATTTACCAGGATGCTGCCTGGTTTGGAGTGTCGGTCTTATGAGGAAAGGTTGAGGGAGCTGGGGCTGTTCTCTCTGGAGCGGAGGAGATTGAGGGGAGACTTAATAGAGGTTTATAAAATGATGAAGGGGATAGATCGAGTGAACGTTCAAAGACTATTTCCTCGGGTGGATGGAGCTATTACAAGGGGGCATAACTATAGGGTTCATGGTGGGAGATATAGGAAGGATATCAGAGGTAGGTTCTTCACGCAGAGAGTGGTTGGGGTGTGGAATGGACTGCCTGCAGTGATAGTGGAGTCAGACACTTTAGGAACATTTAAGCGGTTATTGGATAGGCACATGGAGCACACCAGGATGGTAGGGAGTGGGATAGCTTGATCTTGGTTTCAGATGAAGGTCGGCACAACATCGTGGGCCGAAGGGCCTGTTCTGTGCTGTACTGTTCTATGTTCTATGTTCTAAGGTGGTGTTGAGCTGCACATGCCCAGAAGTTTCTGCCATTCTCACCAGTGGGATCTTCCGGCCGCACTGACAGTGAATCCCTGCCGTGGGTTCCCTGGTGCTGGAAACAATGGAAAACCCCGTAGACAGCGGTTGGACCAGAAGATCCTGCCACCAGCCAATGGCTGGCCACCTCTGCTGCCTCCAAACACACCACATGGCGGCGGCGGAGGGGTAGGGGGGATGGGGTGGAACATGTGGAAAATCCCACCCTGTGAGTTGTAGGAACACCCACAATGTTGCACGGTGGCACAGTGGTTAGCACTGCCGCCTCACAGCGCCAGGGAGCCGGGCTCAATTCCTGGCTTGGGTGACTGTCTGTGCGGAGTTTGCATGTTCTCCCCGTGCCTCCGTGGGTTTCCTCCGGGTGCTCCGGTTTCCTCCCACAGTCTGAAAGACGCGCTGATTAGGTGCACTGGCCATGCTAGATTCTCTCTCAGTGTACCCAAACAGGCGGTAGAGTTTGGCAACTCGGGGACTTTCACAGTAACTTCATTGAAGGGTTAATGTTACCCTACCTGTGACACTATTCAATAAACTTTAAACATTAATGTTGATAGGATGGAGTTCCAGGACTTTGACACAGTGACAGTGAAGGAATGGCAATATTAGTTTCAAGTCAAGCTGGTGTACAGCTTGGAGAGAAACTTGAAGATGGTGGTGATGTTCCCTTTTATTTGCTGTCCTGGTCCTTCTATCTTTTAAATTACGTATTGAAGAATGCTGCTCTTCTATGATTTTAATTTGACCTATTTTCCCTCCCCATCAAAAGGTCAAGCAATCAAAAGTTTGTATGTATTCATCTGGGAACAATTGTCATTTAATTATTGAACACAACCAATTGTGTGTGAGAGACAGGAAAATTTGTTATTTTTATTTATTTATTAGTGTCACAAGTAGACACCTAACCAGCACGTCATTCGGACTGTGGGAGGAAACCGGAGCGCGCGAGAGGAAACCCATGCAGACACGGGGAGAATGTGCAAACTCCGCACCCAAGCCGGGAATCGAACCCAAGTCCCTGGAGCTGTGAGGCAGCAGTGCTAACCACAGTGCCACGTGCTGAGATATCAGTGTTGAGCTGTGATACAGCTCTCTCTCTCTGTGCCGTCACAGCAGTACACTCTGTGATCATCTTTACAACCACAGCCTTTTCCGCATGCGTGTGCCATTTCCGTTCAATGTGTCAATGATAACTTTGAGTGAATCAGTCAATTTGGTGTCAAATGATAAAACAGCAACTCCCTTGAGCCATGCACACAATATGAACTAGACTGAAACTAGCCAAACACACTGTGCCTCAGACACTTGCAATCCATAAGGAAAAAAACATACAACCATAAGACCATAAGACCATAAGACATAGGAGCGGAAGTAAGGCCATTCGGCCCATCGAGTCCACTCCACCATTCAATCATGGTTGATTTCAACTCCATTTACCCGCTCTCTCCCCATAGCCCTTAATTCCTCGAGAAATCAAGAATTTATCAATTTCTGTCTTGAAGACGCTCAACGTCTCGGCCTCCACAGCCCTCTGTGGCAATGAATTCCACAGACCCACCACTCTCTGGCTGAAGAAATTTCTCCTCATCTCTGTTCTAAAGTGACTCCCTTTTATTCTAAGGCTGTGCCCCCGCGTCCTAGTCTCCCCTGTTAATGGAAACAACTTCCCTACGTCCATCCTATCTAAGCCGTTCATTATCTTGTAAGTTTCTATCAGATCTCCCCTCAACCTCCTAAACTCCAATGAATATAATCCCACGATCCTCAGACGTTCATCGTATGTCAGGCCTACCATTCCTGGGATCATCCGTGTGAATCTCCGCTGGACCCGCTCCAGTGCCAGTATGTCCTTCCTGAGGTGTGGGGCCCAAAATTGCTCACAGTACTCCAAATGGGGCCTAACCAGTGCTTTATAAAGCCTCAGAAGTACATCCCTGCTTTTGTATTCCAAGCCTCTTGAGATAAATGACAACATTACATTTGTTTCCTTAATTACGGACTCAACCTGCAAGTTTACCTTTCGAGAATCCTGGACTAGGACTCCCAAGTCCCTTTGCACTTTAGCATTATGAATTTTGTCACCGTTTAGAACCCTTCTGTTTGGGATGAACCTGGTCACAAAATGCAACAGATAGGGCGGCAAAGTGACACAATGGTTATCACTGCTGCCTCACAGCGCCACGGACCCGGGTTCAATTCCAGTCTTGGGTGCCTGTCTTTGTGGAGTTTGCATGTTCTTCCCGTGTCAGCATGGGTTTCCTCTGGGTGCTCCAGTTTCCGCCCTTGTTCCAAAGATGTGCAGGTTCGGTGGATCGGCCATGCTAAATTGCCCCCTTAGTGTCCCAAGATGCGTAGGTTAGATGGATTAGCCATGGGAAATGTGCGGGGTTACAGGGACAGGGAGGAGGAGAGAGCCTGGGTGGGATACTCTGTCGGAAAGGCGGTGCAGACTGGATGGGCCGAATGGCCTCTTCTGCATTGTAAGGATTCTATCGTGTGACCCAAAGTTTCCAGATTAAATAAAATGAAAACAAGTTCCAAGAAATCAGGAACTTTGGAATTGAAACAGAAGACGCATAAATTTTTAAAGAAAAGTTTATGTCTGAATCATTAATTTATCATTCAAGTTAGATCAATGGCTTTTCCATAAAGTTATTTTTAAAAACAGATTTTATTGCCTTCCTGTTTGTGCTGCACAGTTCTGAAGTTATGGCAATGTTTCATCATCACTAGTTCTGCTAACAAATAACAATTCGCTTGAGATTTTGTTGGCTTAAATACAAAGAAAAGGCTGCCTGGGTTAAATAGCTATTTACATTAAATTTGTTGTGACGGTCTTGTAGCATTCTGTCACACGGTCGTGCCTGCAGTGCACACTTTTACCATTAGGTGGAGCCTAATAGGCTCCAGTTCACCAAACTTGCACCTGCAGAATCGCTAATACACTCAGAGGGAAACCTGATTTATCCCAACTCTGTCTAAACATTTCTTTTATTTATACAATGTGTGGTTAGGACAACGGAATGCCCCACCCAAAATCATAGAGTAGCGGGATTTTGTAATTGATTTTAAAAGGGAAATGGCTCACCATTTCAAAAATTATGGGGATGGGACAAGAGATTGGGACTAGCTCTCACAGAGAGCCACTTCTCGTGTGATGGGCCGAATGGTCTGTAACTGTGATATCACTGCTATGATTTTATGGGACGTAAAAATCGAACGGAGTCCTGTCTTCAGCTACTATCCCCCCCTCCCTGCACGCTTTCAGCAGAGGTCTCTGGATAACACTTCTGGCAGTGCAGAGGGCACAGAAATTGGATATATTGGGCACGATTTTTCCACCCTGCTGTGCTGGTCAAGTAGCGTAGTGGGGCGGGAAATTTCAGCGGGAGGCACAAAATGAAAATCGCCGCCCAGGCCACTTTTATTGACATAATCAGCCTTGTGCATGGGAAGGGTGTGAGGCTGATTTAAATATTTCTAACCTCATTTAAATCGGATTAGTGAGCCCAGGGTGCAATATTCCGGGCTCACTTAGCTTTCCCACCTCGCCAGAGGATGTCCTCACTGGCGAGGATCACAGATGGTCCCCTCCAACAGGGACCTGATGTGATGGCCTCACTGGTGCAGCAGGAGTCTATTAAGGCCCCCTGGGTGATCGGGGGCACACAGGGCAGTGCCCCTTGGGCAGTGCCAGCCTGGTTCTGCCAACCCGAGACTTGGCAATGCCAGCCTGGCACCCTGGCACTGCCCGCCTGGCACCAGGCAATGCCAAGAGGATGGGACCTGCAGGGCCTCACGGGGATGGGGCCAGAGCCAGAGCCAGATGAGGGAAGGGGAGATCAGTAGGAGGAGAGTGAAGGGGGGAATTCTGCATCGGGGGTGGGGGGGGGGGGGGGGGGAAAGCTGGTGATGTGCCGCCGATGGGTGGTTGGGGCTGCGGATCATGAGACCAGCGATCAGGGGGTGGGGGGTGACGTTCAAGAGGCCGGTGATTGGGGAGGGGGGGGGAATTTGTGGGGGTGTCTATGAGTGGTGACTCTGTGGGGAAGGGGTCTGTGGTGTGGTGATAATGGAGCTGGTGGCAATCAGGGGAGTGTCGGAGGGGGGTGTCTCTGGGGGGAGAGGTGATCGTGGGGGTCTGTAGGAGGGTGTCTGTGGGGAGGTGACTGTGGGGGCATGGCGATCAGAGAGCTGTCAATGGGGGGAGGGCAAACGGGGGGGGGTTCTGTGTGGAGGGTGTCTGTGGGGTGAGGTCTGTGGGGTGTGTGGTGATCAGTGGGGTCCATAGGCGGGTGTCTGTGAGGGGGTGGTCGGGAGGGGCGTTGTCCATGAGGATGGGTGTCGGGGGGGGGGGGGGGGGGGGGTGGGGAGGGGGGCGGTGGTCAACAGATCTCCAATATACTGTGTAGCCTTGTGCACAGTATATGGGAGATCAGGGCGCATGCGTAGTAGTCTTCAGCCAGCTTCACCTGTGAGCTCAGGCTCCCCCCCCCCCACCGAAAAAAATCCGTTTTTCAGACTTTTGTGACACAAAATTTTGGGGGAAAATTCCGCCCGTTATATTAATGCTGGAAAGGAAAATACATGAGGGCTGAGTGAGAAGTAATAGCCGGTACAATGTGGAAAGCTACCATTCACCTGCTATATGTAACTGAACTCTGTTTGACATGGTCACTGGGTACAAAGGCAAAACGAATGACATGCCATAATTCACTGCAGCAGTTGACATTTAGCCTCACTTGGACAGGTAATTATGGCCTCATCATATTTTCTAGCCACAATTATTATTTTCTCGGGGGAAGAGTAAGTGTATATATCTTTACACACAGTGTTGCATAAATAAATGTAACTGCTTACCTGTTGAACCACCAACCAGATTCATTTTCTTGAGAGCAACTCCCCTGTAGGTATCTGTCATTGTCTTGGTCTGGAGTACTAAACTGCATCCCATTGAGAGAAGCAGACCACTGCACATCTGGCCTTAAGCCGCCAGACAATGCATCCCCTGCATTTCCCCCATAGATGCCAAATGTTAGCCTGTACTTGTCCTAGTTAAAATAACACAAAAAAAAACATGTGCATTAAAACTCGTGTGATAACTTATTTGGCAATCAAACAGAGAAAGAAATCAATGTCCAACACTAGTTTCAACTTCTCTTACGCTTTCGTCCGAGATGTTAAATTTTTCGTAGGTCGCAAATCTCTTTTCTCCATTCCAATCAGCAAGGTCAATCTTTACCATGTACTTCCCTGCAAGGAAATTATCATTGGTCAAAATGTTGATTTTTAAAGTAAAGTTTTTGATTTTGATTTGATTTATCATTGTCACATGTATTAGCAAACAGTGAAAAGTATTGTTTCTTGGACGCTACACAGACAAAGCATACAGTTCATAGAGAAGGAAATGAGGGAGTGCAGAATGTAGTGTTGCAGTCACAGCTAGGGTGTAGAGAAAGATCAACTTAATGCAAGGTAGGCCCATTCAAAAGTCTGACGGCAGCAGGGAAGAAGCTGTTCTTGAGTCGGTTGATACGTGACCTCAGACTTTTGTATCTTTTTCCCGATGGAAGAAGGTGG